>NC_073636.1:55718712-56021742 GCF_029407905.1 Bubalus kerabau
TACCCCACCTTTGCTCAGGGGCCCTTCCGTCTCTGATGAGGCTGCTTCAAGCTGCAGCATGGAGGGTCGAGAGAGAACTCTGCTTGTGCCCATGCACTACGCCTCTTCCCCAGACTGAGGTGCTTCAGGGCTGTGCTTGAGAGGCCTGCCCTGGGCGCCATGGGGGTAGGTCCAGTGAGCTGGCAGCACCCCTGCCCTTGTGGACGGGCCTGCTGGGGCAGATCTGTGGCAACTGAGCCCTCCTCCACCTCCCTCACCTGGCTCTGGGCTGTTGGGATGGTGGGCAGCTCCCGGGGGCATATCCCTGAGCAGATGCGGGAGGACTGTGTGTTGGGGGAGAGGGCACTTAGGGGTTGAGAGAGGATGGGAGAGCAGGAAGGGATAGCCAGGAGAGCCTAGGAGAGCTGAGAGTGCTCTGGGCTCTTGTGAGATAGCACCCAGCTTGTGTTTATCAGTTAAAATTGGGTTCAGGGTGAAAGTTTATTTTTTTTCTTAAATGAAAATTTTACCGAACTCAGGTCCAGCTGCTCACTGCTTAAAAATCAATACTGGAGTGGCACATATTGGCAGGAATGGAAATGGTGCTTTTAATCAGAAAACCAGCAATCTGGGGAGGAGGGACTCTGTCCCCCAAAACGGAGTCCCGAGATTCTGCTTGGTCATGAGGGGTTTTAAGGGGGAAAGAGGAAGTGAGGTCAGTTAATCATGGAGACGGGGGCCGGACCCCACTGTCTGCAGGCTTTTTGGCTTTTTGTGATCTTTCCTTCGTTGCTGTCTTGTTCATGCACTTTGTTCATGAGATTACTGAAGGGGGAAGCTGGGATAGAGTCCCGGTTATCTATTAATTGCTTAGTCTTCCTTTCTATGTCTTTGATCCATGGAGAGACCCAACAGGTTAGGCCAGGGATTGTGTGATCAAAGATTTGAAAGGTGTGCTTGGGCCAGAGATGAGCAGAGCATGGGGGCGCCTGGTTTGAGGTTAGTGACAATATAAATTTCTAAAGTGACAAGGGCCTCCTGCAAAGAGCTCTTTCTTGCAAAGAGCTGCTTACAAATCCCCACTTGTCTGAAAATTATTCCATTTCTGTGGGATCAGGGGTGAAGTCCATCTTGTGTAACTTCTGTATGTTGACATAGTGAAAGTGAAAGTTGCTCAGTCCTGTCCAACTCTTTGTGACCCCATGGACTATACAGTCCATGGGATTCTCCAGGCCAGAATATTGGAGTGGGTAGCCTTTCCCTTCTCCAGGGGATCTTTTCAACCCAGGTCTCCTGCATTGCCAGCGGATTCTTTACCAGTTGAGCCACAAGGGAAGCCCAAGAATACTTGAGTGGGTATCCTATCCTTTCTCCCGCGGATCTTCCCGACCCAGGAATTGAACCAGGGTCTCCTGCACTGCAGGCGGATTCTTTACCAACTGAGCTATCAGAGAAGCCCTGCATGTTGACAGAGGGCGCCATATTCTCAGAGTGGAAGCTGTTGACATGGGTGTGTAGCATCTCTTTGCTGACAATTTTAATCGTGCGTCAACATTGAGTCTGTGACTATGTAGTATTCATTAGCTGCTGGAGCCACTCTTTTGTGACTCTGGGAGGTCTGGGAGACTCAGCTTTTCCACAGAGAGAGGCAGGGGGTGTGGAGGGGCCTTTGTGTGTGTGTGTGGGGTGGGAGAAGGAGGGGCACAGGATTCTGCTGGGTTCCAAAAGCAGCTCCCGGGGGTGCAGTTGCCCACCAGTCTGTCCATCCATAGGGCCCGCCAGCATCAACCTGGGGGTTCTCACTTAGTCCTGAGTCTCCGCTCTGTCCCTTATCACTGCCTCCTGGGACATGTGACTGCTTCCTCTCATGGTGTCCACTTTACACTGTGCCCTGATCACCCCCCATCCATCCCACTTGACCTCTCCCTGAGCTCCAGACCGTCTTGCTGCCGTCCCAGGGCATCTAGCCCTGTGGCCAGAGCTGAGTGCGGGTCCTCCCCACGCCTGGGCCGAGCTGGAACAGGGCCTCCATGAGGGTCAGTCCACCACCTCCCCCCCATATCCTGCCCTCACCCACACAGCCGTCTCCTCGTCTCTTGGCCCTGTTCTCTGTCAGTCTCCGAGCCTTGGCTCCTCCTCTGCGCAGGCTCCTCTCTCATCAAGGAAGCTTTCTCAGGGGTGGGCATCGGATTTGTGGTGGCGGGCTGCCATGTGGCTGGGGCATATGGAGGGCCAACTTGTATCACTGCCTCCCGTGGCCTCCTGTGTGCATCCCCCAGCACGTTGGTCCCAGAGTCTGCCCCTTCCCCAACTGCTAGCTGAACCTGGCCTCCTTGGTGGAGCAGCTGAGGCCCCAGGGGCTTTGCCAGTGCTCACCTGTGAACTGACTGCTCTGCCTGCCCTCCTGGGCCTGTGTCCACATGTAGGCGAGGAGAGTGACCTCTCTCTGGCAAAATGACCCAAGGATAGGCCGTGGGGTCAGAGAAGGGGCTGCCTGGCTTCCGAGAGACCCCAGGCTGGCCTTTGTGGTTGTTTGAGCCAGGCCTCTGCTTTGGGGACAGCCAGGCCTCTGCCTCCAACCTCATGGGTTGGGATTTCCCAGGCAAGAATACTGGAGTGGGTTGCCATTTCCTCCTCCAAGGTATTTTCCCCACCCAGGGATCAAACCCATGTCTAACCCTCATCTCCTGCTCAGGTCTCTTGCATTGCAGACAGATTCTTTACCTGCTGAGTAAAGAATCTACTGAGCCACTTGGGGAGCTGGGAGGAGTGACCTTAAGCAGAATGACCGCTCCCCAGCCCTGCCCCCGGCCCTTACCCCAGGGGTCTGATTACAAGGAGTTTGTGCCCCACCCCTCTTTGACTGCCTATCCCAGGCCCACAGCAGTTGTCTAATTGTGAATGTCATTAGAGGCAAGTGTTAATCGTGCCTGTGATTGTCAGCTGCACCTGTGATTAGCTGTGATTTGAGCCCCAGAAAGGCCTGGTGGGGGTGGTTGGGGCTCCCTCTGTGGGTTCTGACTGTATCACTTAGTTCTGGCTGAGCTGGGCACCCCTCAGCCTTTCCGAGCTGCTTCCCTGAGGCTGGCAGAGCCCCGCGAGTCCAGCAGTGTCCCTGAGGGCCCCCTGTGTGGCTCTCTGACCAGCAAACTGTGAGCCAGTGCAGCTTGGCTCAGGCCAGCAGTCGAGTGCAGGCTGCGCTGTGAGAGCATCTGAGGACTCGACCCACTTGCCTTGGGGTCTCTGGCCGGCATGGGGCTGGGGGTGTATTTTGGGCCGGAATGAAGAGCCCCTGTGGTGGGGAGAAGGTGGGGGGCACACAGAGAATCAGAGGGGCAGGAGAATCCTAAACCTGACCCAGGCCTTTCCTGCTGTTACGAAGGTATGGCTGCCAAGGCAGGAGGTGGGACGCACCTTGTTTAGCAGTTTGTTAGCTTGGTCTATACCTTCTAGGAACGTTACCATATTTAGATGTGTGGCACTTGGGTCTTGTTTGTCCACACCCCTAGGCCTGACCCATGGGAGGAGCCTGGTTCTGTTGAGTGTTGTGCTCGGAGCCCAGAATGGAGCCCGAGACACAGTGGGTGCTGAGATGTTTGCCGAGCGAGCAAGTCCCACTCCTGACACCAAAGCCCCTGTGTTCATCCATCTGTCGTTCATAGGGACACTCGAAGAAAAACAAACCAAGGTGAGCCGACTGTGTAAAAGGGGGGCTTTATTTACTCCCCTGCAGCAGCGTCCGCTCCCGCACACGACGACCCTGCGGAGCCACTGCTCAGTGTGGAACCAAGACCGCCTGGCACTAAAAACACATTGAAAACATCAACGCTCTTCCCTTTTTTTCCTTTTTTTTTTTTTTGGTACAAAATGATACAAACAACAATACAAAATAGTTGTGCTGTTGACAATTACAAAAAAAGTTGGAACATTTGTCTAACTGCGCGATGCTCAGTTGCAGTGAGAATACATCATACTCCAGTATCTTTCCCCAGAACAACCACAGTCATGCGGGCTGCTACACATGTTGTCCATTGTCAAAAAGAAACATGCAAAAAAAAAAAAAAAAAAAAAGATCAGAATGGGAAAAGGAGAGAGAAAGGAAAAGCGAGACGCGTTCCAATTATACACAGAGGTGGTCCCCCCACGGATCCCGGCATTGCGGGGCCTGTCGTATATACACCACGTGGCCGGGGGCTGTCTCACAGGGCGCTCTTCGTGGGGAAGACTGTGTTTGCTTTTTTGGTGTTCCTTTCAGCTGTGACAAAACCCAAGACTCCCCTCCCTGACATTTCCCCTCAGAGAGAACAGAGTTGTCTCGAAGGCCCGGGTGGGTCAGTGGTGCTCACAGTAGGGAAGCCTGGTGGCTGGCTGGTACCCTGACACTCTGGCAGTGGAAGGCCTGGCGCCTGGGTGTTCTGAGAACACGAGAAGGGGAAGGCCAGCTGGGCCATGGGGAAGGGCTGCCAAGGCCTGATAGGCTTGGGGCTCCGGGCTGGGGATGCCTGCTGCCCTAGACTGGAGTGTCCTTGTAGGTGGGTCCTGGTCACAAGAACAAAAATCTCTGCAGGCACAGGACTTGCCTGAGCACCTTGCCCGCACCGAGTCCAGGCCTCCTCTGGCCGCACCCCCTGGTCTGGACCTGTCACATCTACAAGCTATGTGAGAAACGTTTGACACTGACTGTGTAGCTAATGCTAACCATTGGTTGGGACAGAGTTCCCAGATGTTTCTGGGAGAGGGTAGGGGTCTCCAGAGGCTGTCTGGGGTGGCAGTGAGGAGGGGCTGCTCTCTGGCTGCCTGGGAGCAGGGATGGGGCCTGTGTAACATAGACAGATTGTGGGGTGGGGGCCTGGCAGTGAGGAGAGGAGCGGGAGAGGAGCTGCAGGGAGGCTGGGGGGCTGGTGTTCAGGACAACGAGCTGTGGGCTGGGCCTGGCACCCCATCCCTGGGGTGAGCCCAGGACCCTGGGGACCCAAAGAGGCTTCAGGAGTCCAGTGGGGAGAGTCTACAGCTGTCTGGGTCCCCCACCCCATATTCATACTTACAACTTTGACTGCAAAAACAAACGCGAGATTCCAGCTCATATCTCACCAACCCTGAGGACACTGGCAGTCCTCAAATGGCCACGCCTCCAGGTGCTGGGACAGTCCTCATTGGCTGTCTGAACCCGAGCGATTTGCATAGCAGGAAGGGGGTATCCCCCACCTCGGCAGGCTACCCACCTAGGTCTATGAGATGGGCTATCTGCCTGGGGGCATCAGCACTTGACCCAAGCGGTCGCTGCCTCTGTCTACCTGTCCCTTCGTCCCTCCTTGGGCCATTGTGGACGGGGTCAGGATGGACCTGCCTCCCTCAGGCCACAAGCTGAGTGGCCTCCCCAGCTCACCTCAGCCCTGGGAGAGTGGATGGAGTCAGCGAGGAGTTTGGGGAAGACCCTGACGTCCAGCGGGGACACACCCACGCGGATCACACACACACACACACACACACACACGTGTACACTCAAGTTCATCTTCGAGGCTGAAGCTGTTTAGAAAAGAGGATGACCATGGCATTGGGGGCAGGCCATGGGTGGGGGTGTGGATTAAAGACCCTCTCCATGGAGAACATGGGGAGTATGTGCACCCCTGTCCCAGGTCCTCTGGAGGCCTGACCCCAGGAGCAGACCCAGGGTGGGGCTCCAGGGCAGGCCTGACGCCAAGTCCTGCTGGGGAGCCGAGAGCAGGTGAGGATTCCCCTGGAGGGGCCTCTCCAGCCAGCCCAGATGCCTTCACACCAGACAGGCTATCCCTGGGTGATCCCTGGGGGAGAAGCTGCCCCAGGGCATTTTCTCACCCGTTTCCCTCTAGCTGCCCACCCCCCGCAACCCCAGCAAACACAGCAGGGGCTCCGGTGGGTCCTTGGGACGCGGTGCCTCTTGCTGTCCTGTGGAACTGAGCCTGGAGTCTGGCTTGAGAGTCACACTGCCCGTCAAGAGGGCACGTCCAGGTGTGAGAGCTTGAGCAGCTAACTGGCCCAGCAGCTGCTGGGGGCTGATACCCGTCCAAAGGAAAGGAGACTGTTCCCGGCGGGCGTGGCCCAGACATGTGTGGGATGGACTGCACGGACGATGAGACTGTCCCGTCATTGGAGCAGACTTCTGCCATCCTCGTCAGCTCCCGGGCTCCAGAGACTGGTCCAGAGGGGCAGAGCTGGGGCAGACCCCAGAGTCTCCCGCTGGCTATGCTGGTTTCTGGACCCCAAGTGAGCGTCAGCTCTCCCTGTGGTCGGTGCAGCCCTGCCAGTGGCCAGAGACATCCAGAGCCTTCGGGGGCTGGACTGGTGAGTGTTTGGGGGCCTTTGACTTGGGGTCTCTTTGAAGTCTTATTGAAAGGGTGGAGGGCTCATGCCAGGGGTTGGTGGGATGCTGGCTGGTTTTGGTTGTGGGTTCTTGGGACACCGTACTCTCTTGGACCAAAGATAGTGGGGACCTGGGTGTCTTTCAGGGTCACAGTTGGCCCTGGGGGAGGCCTAATGATTGACTGGGGGGCCCTGGGCAGCCATGGGGGACATCAGGGACGGCCCCAGCTGTTTCCAGCTTCTGGGAGTCAGGGCAAAAGTCAGAGTGCACAGTGGGTCTTGGGTCCATGGGCTTGGCCCATACCCAGGGGACTCGCTGCTGCAGAAGCTGAAGGTAGGTCTTTGAGCTGACCTGGGGACCCCATGGGGTAGGAGACCCTGACTGTGGACAGCAAAGCATGAGGACTCAGAGGGGCTGATGGGGTTTGGACCCGTTGTTCTTTGTCAATTGTCAAGCGAGTCACCCATTTGTTTTCTTGATAAAAGATCAAAAAAAAAGAAAAAAGGACACATTCTTTCCAATTCCTTAATTGGTGCCTTCAGAGCTGGGACTAGCCAGGGCTGGGGGTGCTCAGGACCGGGTGGGGGGTCTGTCTGCTTGCTTTTAGTCGCTCCTGAGTTTGAGGGAATCTGATACATGTACCAAAAGGCACTTTCATTTTTTTTTTTAAAACAGTGCTTCTGTCCTAAGAAATTCAAGTTAAGACAGAGTGCCTCTTGCTCTCCTCAGTGCTGAGTCAGCCGCGGGTCAAGTGTTCATGCCAGACAGCTGGGCCGGGGGCAGGGCGGGGACCCCCACCACAAAGTGACATGGCCTTGGGGGTCGGGAAGGCCCGTTGCCTCCTCCAGTCCTGCTCCTCCCGTCCGTCCGTCCGTCCGTCCATCCATCCTTGCGTCCGGCAGGGAGGCCCGTTAATCCTCCTCACCGCCTCCGTACATGTCCGCCAGCTTCTTGAATCTGGGCCCCCAGTCATTCAGGTAGTCATAGTCCTGGTCTCCGGAGCTGGAGGAGTCCAGGGAGCTGACGGAGCCCGCTGTGGAGCCGCTGCCCTCGTAGTCAAACACCAGCAGCGAGTCGTACGGGGGTGCCGTGGGGTCATTGTCGGCTGCGCGCAGTCCCTGGGGCCACAGAAACGGGGTTAGAGTGCGGGCGGGGGGCTGGAGATGTGGGGTGGGGCCCTGCATGCAGTCTCCCGCATGTCCGTGAAAGGTGTCTCAGAGCTCAGAGTAGAGCAAAGTTTACAGACTGGCCTAGCAGGGGAGGCGGGGTGTGGGGAGGCAGCCACACACTGGCTTCGCTGTCCCCCTCTTTCCCACAAAGGAAGATGCGGCAGAGGTGGGGTGCACCCTTGACGCCTGTGGACTTGTCAGGTGGGCACCTTGGGGTCAGTATCAAGACTGGGGGGGGATGAGCAAAGGCAGGGACCCTGTTGGCTGGAACTTCAGATCCCAGATGTCAGGAGGGGGACTCAAGTGTGTGGTCAGGTGGCCGCTCTGGATGAATGCCCACCTCCTAGGCCATTCCCAGTGGGGATGCTGAGGGGAGGGGCTTGACCTGCTCCCCCACCATACCCCCAGGCAGGGCTCAGTGAACCCAGGTCTGAATCTGCCTCCTCATGCCAATCCCCCTCACCAAAAAGTGAGCTTTTCTGGTCCGTGTGAGCACGTGTGCCCACCCTGTCCCCCCACTGGACCACCCACCTCGTTGATGAAGTCGCCGATGTCTCCCGGGTGGGGCACCACGGGCCTGACTGGGTACTGGGGTTCGGCGCCCACGGGCCTCTCGTCCACCCGCCGCACCCCAGGGGCCTTGCTCAGCACATGCTCCATGGCCTCTGGCTGCTGTAGCTGGCTGAGGTCGTAGTCCTGGGGGGGGGTGGTGGAGTCAGCGAGGGGGCCCGGGTAGGGGTGGGGGACAGCAGGCAGAGACACCAGGGAGGTCCATGGGGTGATGGGGTGCATCCTTGTCCGGTTCTGTCACCTGGTCTGTCCTTCCTGAAAGGCTTGCCTTGCCTCTGTCCATCAGATCCTGTCTGTCCTCAAGGCACACGTGGGGCTTGTGCCCCCAGCCCTCCCCAACCCGGGTCCACCCCTCACCTGCTCTGTACCACGTCCCTGACCTGGGACCGGTGTTACCCCACTTCACAAGGATCCCTGAGCTTTCATGGGGTAAAGTGAAAGTTGCTCAGTCTGACTCTTTGTGATCCCCGTGGACTATACTGTCCATGGAATTCTCCAGGACAGAATACTGCAGTGGGTAGCCTTTTCCTTCTCCAGGGAATCTTCCCAACCCAGGGATTGAACCGAGGTCTCCCACATTGCAGGTGGATTCTTGACCAGCTGAACCTGGTAAGACTCACCCCAAATCCCCATTGAGGCCCACCCAGCAGCTCCCAGGTCCCCCTCAATGAGCCCCAGCATGCTGAGGGAGGTGCGGGTGGGGGCACAGGGCTGAGGAGAGGAGGTCCCAGGGCCCCCATGGGTGTGCTCGGCGGGGCCGGGAGGGTCCGCACAGCCTCACCTGGTCCTCCTCGCCGCCCCCTTCCTCGTCGTACTTGAGGATGTTGTCCCGCACATCGTCCTCGGGGTCAATGAGCAGCTGCTTGGTGTGCCGCTCCTTCTCCCGCCGCTTCATCCACACGACGAAGAGCAGGACCATGGCTGCGGGATGGGCTGCTGTGAGCAGGTTGTGTGTGTGTGGAAGGCGGGCACGTGTGGCCACTAGGGCCTGTGTCCATTACCACGCCTCTAGTCTGGATCCGGCTTGTGGCAGACTCTGGTGGGTAGGGTGCCGCCCGCCCCACCTCCCCCGGGACCCGCCGGCCGCACTCACTGAGCAGCATGACGATGCAGATAAGGATGGCCACGATGGCACCCGTGCCCAGCCCGGCCGCCGCCACTGCGCCCACGGTGGTGCAGTCGCCGTTGTCGTCGCACGGGCACACCTTGACTTTGATGATGGACGTGTGGGACAGCGGCGGGTTCCCCGAGTCTGTGACAGTGATGGGGACGTCGTACACCCCAGCCTCCAGGTGCAGGACACGCAGGCTGAGCTGGGCGTAGTCGCCTGGGTGGGGCAGGGTGCGCTCTGCTCAGTGGGCAGCCAGCCCTCCCTCCTGAGCGAGACGAACGCAGGCAAATAGGCAAAGGCTTGGCCTGTCTGGCTAAGACACACGTAGGCACACACACACATGCATGCACACATACCACACACCATCTCTCATCCTGTAAGGTTAAGAGACTTGGCAATTCAGGAATAGAGCAATTGCAACATATAGGATGAAGGAATTATTTCCTTAATATGGAAAGGGTTCTACCAAGTCAATTAGGGAAAAAAAACCTATTCCAAAGAAAAATAGTGAAGGACATTGACCAGATAATTCACAGAAGCAAAAAAATGGCAAGTAGATGAAAAAATGTCCACTGGTAGTTATAAGATGCAAGTGGAAACAGTGATTTTGGCTAAGAAATTGGAAAAATGATTTTAAAACAATAATGCTGTGTTGGCAAGGGTTTGGGGAACAAGTAAATGCTATCAGAACTCCAGAACTTGGAAGCCCTGTCCACCAAGGCCATGGCTAGGAAAGTGCCTCAGGGAACATGGTGGTGTTGGGGTCCCCATTGTTTGATGACTGGCTCAGGGAGTGGTCTCAGTCATGTGTGGTTACAGTGGCAGAATGGTCACGTGGAGCTCTTTAAAGGACAAGGTTGGGGCGTGCTTTGGGGCCTCCTTGGTGGCTGAGCCCTGGAGTCGGCAGGGCCCCTGCCCTGCAGGACAGGGCTGCGTGGCCCCTGTGAGACTGACTCCTGACTCCACTGCTCCTGCTTCCCAGGTGACAGGCCCGGGTGGGGCTGCCCTCTGGACTCGGTCTGACTTTCCCGGCAGCCGGGCAGCCGGTGGGCAGGTGCCCACGGTGGGCTCACCATTAAGGCGGGTGACAGTCCAGTTGTTGCGCACGCTCGCCGGGACAAAGGGCAGCTCGAAGACGTAGGGCCCGATGTTGGGGTCCACGTCAGCATCAGCCGCTGTGATGTTGATGGCATTGAGGCTGGGCTTCTCACAGACCTGTGCCTCCTTGGGCAGCAGCTCAGGGGCGTTGTCGTTGATGTCGATAAGATAGATCTGGAGGGTCCCAGTACCACTGGCCGGGGGGATCCCTGTGGGTCAGACATGGGCAGTCACGCGGTCACTCCTGGGCTTCACGAGCACAGGGCTGCCCAGAACACACCCCATGGCCCCATACACTGACTCTGCTGTGTGATATACACAGCGACTCAGTTGCAGACCATGTATGAATGGCACACGCCTGCAACCGTGTGGTCATCCTGGAGCTCCCAAGCCTAGCCCCTGCCTCATTGTAGGCCCACGGTGTGGGTGGACTGGTGCTGGCTGGCCAGAGCTCTTCCCTCTGTCCTCTGTTTGCTGACCGTGGTCCTGCCTTTTGGTGGCATCTCCAACCTGACAGTAACAATCGTGTTTTTTGGCTGAGGCGGGCTTCAAATGGATGAGGGAGGGGCTCTGGGGCACCAGTGGCCGAGGGGACCCAGCTCACAGCCCCCCACCCAGCACATCTCCCTGCCCCCGGGCGCACCGTTGTCAGCTGCCAGGAAGGTGGCCTCGTAGACGTTGTTCTTGATGTAGAGAGACTCGCGGTCAAGCACGGCCGCCGTGCTGATCTGGCCACTGGTGGCGTTAATGTGTAGCCAGTTCGCCGGGTCCGAAAGCTTTGAGTATCTGCAGGGAGGAGGAGGGGTGAGGTGAGGGGCTGGGGGAGCGCCTCCTGTCCGCCCGCTTGCTCCCTGAGCTCACTGGGGCCTCGCACTTGGGCCGGTGACAGCAGTGGCTGGAAGTCCCTGAGGAGGACGGGCTACTTTACCTCACGAGAGCCCTGGGAGGCAGGTTCTCCTATCAGCCCCCTTTATAGACGGGAGACGGGGGAGCAGAGAGGGCTGGTGACTTGCAAAGTCACAGAGCTTGGGAATTAGAGGTGAGGTCTGGATCCAGTCTAATGCCAGACGTGGATGAATGTCCTTCAAGCTTTTCCCACCACCTTGTGGGAGGGCAGTCTGGTGGCTGGTGATCCAGCTGTCCCCGGACTGGGCCTCCCTGCCTGGGGGCGCCCCTAAGCACCCATCCAGGACTTTCCAGGTCTCAGGTTTCACTGGGCACTTTAGGACTCTTCTCTGTGAAGCACGGGGCACCCCCTTCCCAGGGCCTGAGAGTGCTCTGTGGGCCTACCTCACAGCCTGCTGCATGAACCGGTCGGGGTCCACTGCTGAGAATGTGGTGAGCACAGTGCCAGTGGGCACACCCTCCTCCAGGCGGATCAGCTTGTGGTTGGAGGGGAAGTAGGGGGCCTCGTTGATGTCCATGACGGAGATGGTCACCCCTGCCGTGGACTGGAAGGACATCTGGATCCCGCTGGCCAGGGGCGCCTGGTTGGACACCATCACGGTCAGCATGAATGCTCTGTTCAGCTCGTAGTCGACTGCCTGGAATGAGAGGCACCAAGTGGGGCAGCCAGCTTAGTGCCCACGGGACTGCTTGGTCTGCACCTGCTAGCTCTGGGCCCCAGAGGCCGGTCCCCAGGAATGCCGTCCCCCAGCTTCTGTGTCTGGCTTCCTGCGGGGTTAGGGCAGTGGGAGGAGAGAGAGAGTGGGGTTGAAGGACCTCACACCTCACCTTCCACCCCCACGTCATGGAGTGGCAGCAGCTGGGCTCCCTGAGGCCACAGTTCCCCCAGGTTCCCCCCCCCAACCAGGCCTCCAGCTCTCATCCTGCATTGGGTGTATGGAGTCCCCACCCTATTCCTGATGCCCTAGGGGGTTGTTGTCTGTCCAGGCTGCTCACGTGCTATGGTGGCTGCAGGGGTGGCCCCCAAGGATGTGTCCACCTGGAACCTGTGAATGTGCCCTTTGAGCACATAGGGTCTTTGCAGGTGTGATGAAGGTGATGGTCTTGAGAGGTGTTGCCCTGGATTGAGGTGGCCCCCAGTCCAACCATGGGTGCCTGGGAGTTAGGGGAGGGAGACTTGAGACGTAGGGAGGGGCCAGGTGAAGGCGCAGAGGCGGAGGTGGGGTGGTATGGATCCAGCCAAGGACAGCGCCAGGAACTGGACGTGGCTGGGGGAGCCCTCCCAGAGCTGCAAGAGGACGTCCTTCAGTTGTTGTCACTACTGGGTCAGGGATGAGTTACAGGACACCAGCCCCTGAGGGCTTGCAGGCCCTTCACCTCTGTGTGGGCCCCTGCGTGAACATTCTTTCCAGTTCACACTCATGTTGGGGCGTCAGGACCCTGACTGACAAGTGCTGGTGTGGTCTGCAGGGTGTGGCTGGCCTGCGGGGTCATCTTCACGTGTTGAGGAGGACGAAAGCTGCACAGAACTACCTGGGGCCCCAAGACGTGTAATTATTTGTGGCAGAGCTCACAGCAGTCTCACTGGACAAGCAGCACGTCACACCGCGACTGCACTTGAATAATTCTGCTTGGATGCATGTGAAGTAGCATGTGCCCAAGAACGTTCACCACAGCATCATCTACATCGTTCATGGAGGATGCAGACTGTTCATGGAGGATGCCACGGTTTCCACGCACTGGTGGGTGGACGAGCCGTGTCGACACAGTGGGGACATTTGCAGCTGTAAGAACCAGGGTGACGCACACGGAAGTGGCGAGACTTCCAGGATGGATTGGTGAGCCGAAAAGGCAACATCCTTCGTTTGCTGCCTCTTGTGTAAAAGGGGGAGAGGAATGTGGACTTGTGTATGCACCTGCCTGTATTTGTAGAAAGAAATGCTGAAAAGAGGGGAAAAAAACCTCTTAAAAATGGTCACCCCTGAGCAGAGGGAAGGACCTGGTAGAGGGGAGTCTGGGGACATGAGTTTGCTGCATGTTTTGCCATATAGCTTTGATTTTTGGAGCCACATAAAGTCTTGTTGTTGTTGTTCAGTGGCTAGGTCGTGTCCGACTCTTTGCAACCCTTAGGACTGCAGCATGCCAGGTTCTTCTGTCCTCCACTGTCTCCTGGAGTTTGCTCAGATTCATGTCCATTGAGTCATGATGCTCAATGGTAATACAACTCCCAAGAAAATAATGATTTCTAGTGACTAGGACAGTATTAAGATCGTGAGTCCTTCATGGGATTTATTCTGAGGACAACAGTTATTGCAGAAAAGTCTTAAATTCATTTGGTCTTCCTGGTGTTGGCAGTGATGTTTGGTTTGTTATTTTTAAGCTTTTTATGTACAGTCGGTTCTCTATATCCATGGGTTCCACATCTGTGGACTCAACCAACCACCAAGTGGAAATATTTGAAAAAAATTCCAGAAATTTCCAAAAGGCAGACCCTGAATTTGCCACACACAGGCATCTATTTACACAGCGTTGGCATTGTATTAGGTGTCATAAGTTAAAATATATGTGAGTGTGTGCAGGTTGTGTGCAAATACTGTGTCATTTTATATGAAAGACTTGAGCATCTGTGGATTTTGGTGTCTCCCTGAGCTGGAGGTGCCGGGACCAGTCACCCCATGGATGCTGAGGGGCAACTGTGTGTTGTAGGTTCAAGTAAACTAGCAATTAACATTGTTTGGAGCCAACCAAGAGTTTCAGTGTAAGAGAATAGATCAAGTATAAAAAGCAACAAAGTTAAGTAAAACCATCCCACGTTCAGTTTGGATGAAGTGTTCATGTGATGAATGGGTGAAAGATTCGAGATGGTCAGGAAGCACGTGCTCTGAAATGAGGGACCAGATGTACCATGAGGAAGCCATCGACAGAGCTGGCACCACGGACCCCGAGTCTGTGATAGGTTGGCAGTGGGGGGGGGATGTTCTAGGTGTTGAGAAATTCAAGAGATGGTGCAACCGAACACAGCGCTGGGATCCTTTTGGGATCCAGACTCGAAAAACGGCACAGCAAAGAGACGGTTTTAGGAAAATGGAGAGAAGTTAGGTGTGGTCACATCCTGGAGACTGCAGAGGTGTGGTTGGCCGTGCCAGGGGCCGTAGCGGTACATACTTAGGAGAGCAGAGGAGGGGATCCTGAGGTCTGGAAGCATGGATAGAGCAACACTAGTAACCAGGGAACTGCAGTGCCAGGTGCGGGCACTCCTGTCTCTCTCACGGCTAAGTGCCCTTGGAAGCGTCTGTGATAAGCACTGCGACACATCCCTGCTTAGAGGGGAACTGATGGCCTCGTGGGGCTGGTGGTCCTGTGAGACCAGTGGGTGCTGGAGGCGGGCCCCTGCTTGCCCAGCTGAGGTGCCCCCGCCCTGTCTGGGCTCTCAAAGCAGCTCAGCCTTGGTTTTTGTGAGCGTTTAGTCATAATGCCTGGTACATCAAACCCATACCTTTTCAGCCTCTGTTACTAAACAAGCTATGGAGTGAGTGAGTATAGGAAGGAGTTTAAGAAGTAATCTAACTGGGTGGGCATGGAAAGGGGGCTGAGGGTGCCTGCCCACGGGAGGGCCTAGAGGCGCAGCAGAGATCGGGGTTCTGGGTCCGACATCTTCATCTTCCCACTGTCCCCTCACCACCCCCGATGACCTTGGGGGACCCTTATCCTCTGCAGGTGTGGTCTTATCTGCCAATAGAAGGGGTGTCTCCCAGAGCCCCCAGTGAGGCACCCCATCCCTCCATGGCACTTAACCTCTTCATGGCCGAGGCCCCCCTGCCCCCACCCAAGACCTGTGCAGCTGCCGGATCTCCAGCCCCTCCACCAGGGCCCCCCTGAGTAAAATGGGGGCCACTCTGCTTGAATACACTGTTTCATAGCATTACAGTGGTCTCGTCTGTGAACAAGTCACTGGAGGAAGTGCTCTTTCTCCCATGTGTGTCAGGTCGTGTCCCTGGAGGACGTGGGATAATGCTGCGTTTGTGTTAAAACTGTGTCACCATGTGAGCGAAGACGCTGTCCAGAGGACGGTCGTGGCTGGTAAAGTCCACAGGAGGGAAAGGAAAGCATGTTTGTAATGGGGAATCAATAGTTAGTTGTAATGGGGAAATCAACATATGATTTGCTCCAACCCTTCAATCGGAGCCTGACACACTCAGCTGGTCTCTATTTGGCCGCCTCCCCCCGACATGGCCACGACCCCTTGCTCAAAGCCCAGGGGCTGGTCTATGCCCCGAGAGGGAGTAGCCCAGTGTGGGTGCAGGCTCTTGGGGTGGGGGCACTAGAGCCTGTGGGGAACCCGGGAGCCGCACTGCCCCCATGGCCAGGAGGCTCCAGGGGAAGCTGCTCTGGGAGCTACAGGGGGAGGCGGGGCTAGAGGGACTCCAACCCTTGAGCTGGCCTGCTCCACGGTGTTCCCTCCTCCCTGACCCTCCTCTGGGCACCTGGGTCACAGCTTGCTCATTGCCCCCGACGAGGCTTGTTGCCTCCTGAGGGGAAGCAGGAGGGGCCGATTCTCAGCTTTCGAGCTTCTAGAGCTTTGGGCTGGGTGTGGGGAGAAGATGGGAAAGTTCTCTCTTGGTGGGGCGGGGGATGGCAGGTCAGGCTGGCAGCATCCTGGGGGTCATGTGACCGGTCCTTGTGAGGCTGCCTTTGACCCTGGCTTTTGGGGGTGCAGGCACTGAACCTGGACATCGTTTCCGTTACGTCTGTCTTGGGGCGGGAAGTGAGGGAGCACCCACCTTAACCACGGTGACCATGCCCTCGTTGGTGGTGGGGTCCGTGCGGATGCTGAAGTGGCCCGAGGGGTCCCCACTGATGATGCGGTAGACAGCGTTCCAGTTTGGGGAGTGCGGCTGATCTCGGTCCATCACTGTGAGGTTCGCTACCACCATCTCCACCCGGTTTTCTGGGACTTCCCCTGCGTACTGTAAGGTGTCAGAAAAGACAGTGTAAGGAACTCACATGGAGGCCTGGAAAGGCCGGAGAGACCTCTGCCCACCCGGGGGGCTGCCCTCTGCCTCCAGCTGCTTCCACACGGTGATCCCCAGGGGTCGGCCCGTCCCACGTCTCCGCCGACCCAGGGGTGTCAAGAGAGGTCCAGGCTTGTCTGCATACTGAGCCCTGCCTGTGACACCCCCACGCCAGGTTGCTCCCCTAAGTCCCCCTCATGCTGCCCTGCTCCGTGCAGCTAAGGACCAGTGCCCGTACTTGGGGCTTATATGAGAGTAAAATGTGCTTGTGAGACGGGAAATGAACAAGAGAGGGCAGCAGCTACAAAGGGCTTCCTGAACTGAATTGCCTCTGGGTCCCTGGGGCCTGTGGTCAGCAGCTGCGGCTGGGCAGGTGACCAGACACGGAGCCTTGGCCCTTTTTCCTGTCGCAGCTCAGTGAGGGCTTCGAGCCATCCCCGTCAGCGAGTGTGGTTCACATAGCAGCAGTGGTTGTGGGCAGGCAAAGTGCGTGTGAGTGTGCGTGGCTGTTGGTGCTGTTGCTGAGGTGCTGATAGAAAGCTGAGTGCCTCTCACCAGTGAGAATCACTGCTGTGCAGACATGGCCCAGCTCAAAAGAGCCGTGAGCTGGGTTTACGCTCTGCGTCAGTCTTGAAATTCTTCCTAATTTGTGAATGAGGGCCCTGCATTCTTACTTTACACTGGACCTGCAAGTCACGTGACTGTCCTTTGACCGCGCAGTGTGCTTTTGAGCCACAAAAGCTGGGCACAACCTGGACAAATAGCCCTGGCTTCCTTGTGTTCACAGCAGCGCAGCCCTAACCGTGGTTACTGACTTCTGGGTGAAATTTATTGGAAAAGGGTATTTTAATTCATTCAGGTTTAATAAAGGTTCACAAAGAAGGGCCTTAAGCTGGTAAGTCTGATTTAGGATTTTCTTGTCAGACTTCCCCTAGCCATCATGAGTTTTTAATTTAATTTCTGGGGTTTTCAGGCACAGGGAAAGCCTCCCCCATGCCCCATGGGATACTAAGGCAGATATTTAGGAAAGGAAGGATTTAAGGAGCGTTGGAATGGGGTTTCTTGCCTTGCTGATTGGTAATCCAGAACTCACATCTACCCACCCCAGGGGCAGGTGGATTTCCTGTTCATGCCTGGGCCTTCCAGTACAATCCCAGCTCCTCTCAAGGGAGGGTCACGGTAGCAGAAGAGTTGGGAAAACAGGGAAGCCTAGTGACTCCTCATCTGGGCCCAGCAGATGGAGATGACAGAGCCTGCCCCCCGCTCCCTGGGGGACGCCAAGCCCCTGAGATGTTTCTCTGTGCCCCCTATTCAAGCCACGACTGGTCCTATCTCGGCTCAGGTCTGAGGACCTGCCCACTCCTGCCACCTTCTCCCAGAGCCCGGGAACCTGGTATGGCCGAGGGTGTGAACTGTAAGGGGCTGCCCCAACCTGGCCCCTGCCTGGGGATCTGACCTGGCAGCCCTGTCCAGCCAGGATGTGGTCGAGCCCTGCCCGCCTTGGGGCCTGAGGGTCTGAGTTGGCTTCTGTTGGGGAGTGACATTCCAATAATTTTAATATATGTTTTTTCAGTTTCTTTGTTATTTGCAGTTGGGGTTTCCAGTCTCCTCTTCTCTCTTCATTTTTCCACATGTGAGGCCCTGGGGGCTCCTCAGGGAGGAAAGTCCTGGCTCAGGGATATGGGCCGAGGGGGATGGAGCTCTGGGTGGCTGGTGCAAGGGGTCGGAGGTGGGGGCGGCACAATGTCTCAATGATGTTAATCTTTGAAGTTTAGTTTTCTGTCCAGTGAGACTGCGGCGATTTCTGTTGGCTGCCGAGCTTGGAATCGGGAGCTGACAGGTGGGAGCCGTGGCTCATGATAGCGGGGTGAGACCTGGGCTGACGTCCATCTTCCTCCACCTCTGGGAGGAGCCTGGGGCCCGGGACCGGGTGGGACGCTGCAGCCTCGCCCCTCCTCGCAGTGCTGTGGTAGGAGCTCGTGAGTAATGCGGGGACGTGCCTCTGTGACACTGGCTCAGGGGAGGACCTGACCCTCAGCCATAAGACACCTTGAAGCCCCTCCCTGGCTTTGTGGTTCACAGGCAGGCCTGGTCACGCCCTTTCCAGAAAGGGGGGTACTGGCGCTTGTCCTCTCTTCCATCCTCAGGGAACCCTGGGACGGGAACCGCCAGAAGCTCACCCTCCATTTTAAGGATACGTATTTTTTTGGCTGTGCCAGGTCTTAGCTGCGGCACGTGGGACCTTTTGTGTCACGTGGGATCTTTTAAGTTGTGGCATGGGAACTCTGAGTTGTGGCATGTGGGGTCTAGTTCCCTGACCAGGGGTTGAACACAGGCCCCCTGCACTGGGAGTGTGGAATCTTAGCCACTGGACCACCAGGGAAGTCCCCCTTTTAAAAATATTTAACCTAATTTCATTCACACTTGCCTTGGATGGGGAATAGGTCATCCAGTCAAATACACGGTGAAAACCAACCTATCACAGTCTGCACCTACGTACCTGCAGGACCCTGGCCTCCTCTTTTGGTATTTATATAATACAGTTTATTTACAAGGAAAGGATCGTTCTACTCTTTACCTGTCCTGTCCACTGGCTTTCCAGTGATTAATCTATTTGGAGGATTTTCCATATTAGAATATGACACATCACGTCATGTTTGTTTCAAACGGTTCTGTTGTATTTCATTGTATCAACATATAAGAATTTCTCTGACCACCTCCTTTACCATCCTTTTTTTTTTTTTTTTAACAGATGAGGAAACTGGACTTGGGATGAACGTTCTCGCGCCTCCATCCTGACCTCTCCCCCGCTGAAGACAGAGCTGGAACCCTGTCTGCTCAACTGCCAGGTCAGGCCGCTTGTGATGGAGGTCAGGTACCACCCGGTGGCATTTTTTAGGGCAGAGAACAAACTTCCCTGTAGTTCGGTGGATGCTCCCGGCTTCACCCTGAGCTGTGTAACACTCAGGTGTAAAGAGAGGAAGACATTCCTGTGCTCAGAGAGGTCTGGCCATCAGCCCAAGGTCATGCAACAGGAGGGACTCTGGGGGCAGCAGGGGTTTCCTGACTCCAGGAGACCCTCCTGTGGGCTTGTGTGTGGTTGTGAGGGGGCTGGGTCTTGGGGCTTTGGTCCAGGACCGGGGCCTGGTGTGGGGCCGTGTTCTGAGGGCTCAACCCTGCTCCCCAGGGAGTGCTGAGGTCAGTGGCCTTCTGACAGCAGGAAAGCCATGCAGGGGTAGCAAGCAGAGCAGGCCCAGAGCAGGCAAAGGGAAAATGACTTTTAATTAACGTTTAGGGATCGGATCATGCAAATCCACCCTCCCATCTCTTCAGCTTCTGCTGATTGTTCTTGATTAAACTTGATAAAAAGAGCCCAGCTGTGTGTGGGGGTGTGGCCAGCCCCCACTGAGCCCAGCAGACCGTGTCCTGGGGTCCTGCTTGCCACTGGGCCCCAGGAACATGCTCCAGGGTGCCTCCTCGGTCATGTGCGCACCCTGGCCGGGGTCTCAGTGTAATTCCTGGGCTGCCCACTCTTCAGAGGTGGGTATGGACCTGGGGATATCTTGCTGGTCATCCCCCTGCCCTTGTGCAGATGCCCTGCTGCACACAGGGAGTCAGGATGGTTCTCCTTCCCCTCCTGTCCCCCTCCCCTTTGCTTCCTTGCGGGTCACCCAGCATCCAGCCTTTCTGGGGGCTCAGGGTGTTTGCAGTGTGGCTGGTGTGTAGAAGGGCAGATGAGGTTAAGATGAGAAGCATGAAGAGCCACAGGAGGCCAAGCTATCAAAGCCAGACCAGGGCTCGGGACAGTGGACAGAAGTGGTTCCCTGTGGACCCGCCCTGCAGGAGCTTGGGTGTAGGGGCCATGTCGAGGCCCCCTCTGGAGCTGCAGAAGCCGGGGTGGGGAGGGCTGGCAGGTGCAGAGGACACGGGAGCTGGGAGGGTCTTGAAGGACAGGGGTATGGTGAGCAGGTGGCCAGGAGAGCAGGGGACCTCGGGTAGCCCAGAAGTCACCCTCTGGGCCTCAGGTGGGAAAAGAGCAGCAGCCATTTCCCTGACAGAAAACCCTCCTCTTAGGACGAGGTGTTTGAACACGAGGCTTCACAATGTATGGCTGATTGTCCAGCCATTCAGAGGAATTCTGTGGGCCCGTCTCCGGGGGATGGAGGGATGGTGGATGGAGGTCTCGGCAGGGATGGAGGATGGTGCTGATGGGGTCTCGTGAGTGGCTGTTCTTTTAACTGAAGTCTAATTGATTTACAGTGTCTGCTAGTTTCAGGTGTGCAGCAAAGTGATTCAGTTACATGCATATATAGGTATATTCTGTTTCAGATTCTTTCACCATATAGGTTAAAAAATACTGAATAGGGTCCCTGTGGTATACAGTAGGTCCTCATGGATTATCTCTTTTATATATAGCAGTGTATATATATTTTATACTATTTATATATAGTAGTGTAGTTAATCCAAAACTCCTAATTAACTCCTCTGCCCACTTCCCCTTTGATAACCATAAGCTTGTTTTCTAAGTCCATGAGTCTGTTTTCTGTTTGGTAAATAAGTTCATTTGTATCGTTTTTTAGATTTGGCATATAAATGATATCATACTGTATTTGTCTTTCTCTGTCTGACTTCACGTACTATGATCATCTCTGTGATCACTTACTGTGGATCATCATCCATCCCTGTTGCTGTGCAGTGTGTTTCATTCTTTTTTATGGCTGAGTAATATTCCATTATACATATGTCCCACACCTTTATCCATTCCTGTGTCAGTGGACACTTAGATTACTTCCATGTCCTGTCTGTCGTAAATAGTGCTTCAGTGAACACTGGGGTGTGTGCATCTTCTCAAATTATGGTTTTCTCTGGATATATATGCCCAGGAGTGGGATTGCTGGATAATATCTAGATCTGTATGCAGTTTTTTTTTTAAGGAAACTCCATACTGTTCTCCATAGTGGCTGTACCAGTTTGCATTCCCACCAACAGTGTAGGAGGGCTCCCTTTCCTCCACAGCCTCTCCAGCATTTGTTTGTAGACTTAAATGATGGCCATTCTTACTGGTGGGAGGTGGTATCTCTTTGCAGTTTTGATTTACATTTTTCTACTAATTAGCATTGTTGACCATCTTTTCATGTGCCTTTTGGCTATTTCTATGTCTTCTCTGGAAAAATGTCTACTTAGGTTTTCTGCCCATTTTTTGATTGGGTGGTTTTTTTTATGTTGAGCCATATGAGCTATTTGTGTATTTTGGAGATTAAGTCCTTGTCAGTCGCTTCCTTTGCAAGTATTTCCTCCCATTCCATAGGTTGTCCTTTTATTTACGATTTTCTTTGCTGTGTAAAAACTCTAAAGTTTTATTAGGTCCCATTTGTTTTTTTTTTTAATTTATTTTAAATATTTATTTATTTGGCTGCTCTGGGTCTTAGTTGAGGCATGTGGGATCTAGTTCCCTAACCAGGGATTGAACCTGGGGCCCCTGCATTTGGAGTGAGGAGTCTTAGCCACTGGACCACCAGGGAAGTCCCTATTTGTTTTTATTTTCAGTGCTCTGGAAGATGGATCCAAAGATATATTGCTGTGATTTACGTCAAAGTGTCCTCCCTATATTTACAGTATCTGGTCTTATATTTAAGTCTTTAATCCATTTTGAGTTTTTGTATGATGTTAGAGAATGTTCTGATTTCATTCTTTTACATATAGGTGTCCAGTTTTCCAAGCACCACTTACTGAAGAGACTGTCTTTTCTCCATTGTATATTCTTGCCTCCTTTGTCATGGATTAGGTGACCACAGGTGTATGTGGGTTTATTTCTAAACTTTCTATCCTGTTCCATTGGTCTATATTTTAATTTTTGTCCCAGTATCATAGTGTCTTGATGACCGTAGCTTTGTAGTATAGTCTGAAGTCAGGGAGCCTGATTCCTCCAGCTCCATTTTTCTTTCTCATGATTTCTTTGGCTGTTTGGGGTCTTTTGTGTTTCCATACAAATTGTGAAATTTTTTGTTCTAGTTCTGTGAAGAATGCCATTGGTAATTTGATCAAGATTGCATTGGATCTGTAGACTGTCTTGGGTAGTATAGTCATTTTGGCAATATTGATTCTTCCAATCCACTTGGTGTATCTCTCCATCTGTTTGTGATGTCTTTAATTCCTTTCATCAGTGTCTTATAGTTTTCTGAATACAGGTTTTTTGTCTCCGTAGGTAGGTTTATTCCTAGGTATTTTATTCTTTTTGTTGTGATGTTAAGTGGGATTGTTCTCTTAATTTCCCTTCTGATCTTTCATTGTAAATTTGTAGAAATGCAACAGATTTCTATACATTAATTTTGTATACTATAACTTTACCAAATTCATTGATGAGCTCTGGTAGTTTTCTGGTAGCATCTTTAGGATTTTCATGTATAGGATCATGTAATCTGCCAACAGTGACAGTTTTACTTCTTCTTTTCCAGTTTGGATAAGTTTTCTTTCTTTTTCTTCTATGATTGCCTTGGTTAGGGCTTCCAAAACTATGCCGAATAAAAGCGGCAAGAGTGGACATTCTTGTCTTGTTCTTACCTTAGAAGAAATGCTTTCCCTTTCTCACAGCTGAGTATGATGTTAACTGTGGGTTTGTCATACATGGCCGTTATTATGTTGAGGTAGGTGCCCTCTATGCCCACTTTCTGGACGTTTTGTTTTTTTTTTATCATAAATGGGTGTTGAATTTTATCAAAAGTTTTTTCTGCATCTATTGAGATGATCATATGGTTTTTATTCTTCAGTTTGTTAATGTGGTGGATCACACTGGTTGATTTGCAGATGTTGACAAATCCTTGTATCCCTGGGATGAATTCTCCTTGCTCATGGCTGGAGGTCCCAGTCTTTTTTTAAATTGATTGATACTTTTAATGTGTTTTTGGATTCTGTTTGCTAGTGTTTTGTTGAGGATTTTCACATCTATGTTCATCAGTGATATTGGCCTGTAATTTTCCTCTTGTGAAGCATCTGCCTGATTTTGGTATCAAGGTGATGGTAGCTTCATAGAATGAGTTGTTCCTTCCTCCGCAATTTTTCAGAATAGTTTCAAAAAGATGTGTGTTAACTCTTTTCTAAATGTTTGATAGAATTCACCTGTGAAGCCATCTGGTCTTGAACTTTTGTTTGTTGGGAGTTTTTAAATCACAGATTCAACTTTAGTACTTGTTAATGGTCTGGTCATATTTTCTGTTTCTTCACGGTTCAGTTTTGGGAGATGGTACCTTTCTAAGAATTTGTCCATTTTTTCAAGGTTGTCTAATTTATTGCCATATAGTTGCCCGTAGTAGTCTCAAATGGCACCCCACTCCAGTGCTCTTGCCTGGAAAATCCCATGGACGGAGGAGCCTGGTGGGCTGCAGTCCATGGGGTCGCTAGGAGTCGGACACCACTGAGCGACTTCATTTTGACTTTTCACTTTCATGCATTGGAGGAGGAAATGGCAACCCACTCCAGTGTTCTTGCCTGGAGAATCCCATGGACAGAGGAGCCTGGTGGGCTGCTGTCTATAGGGTCGCACAGAGTCGGACACGACTGAAGCGACTTAGCAGCAGCAGTAGTCTCAAGGAACCAATTTTTAGTTTAACTGACCTTTCCTGGATGGGATTTGATTACATTGTGAGAGTGCTCTCCTCCCATCGTGTTGTGGTTTCTTCTTTATATCTCTGGATGTAGAAAATCTCTTTTGGCAAGTCCCAGTCTTTTTTATGGAGGACTGTTCAGCAGTTGTGATTTTGAGTTTTGTGGTAGGAGATGGACTCAGGGCCTTCTACTCCACCATCCTGCCTTCTCTCTGTGAGGCTGTTCTATTCCCCATTCCTATTCTTGCAACCTTTCTGTGAACTTGAAATTATTTCTAAACACATTTTGAAAAAATTCCAAGGCCATTTGGAATCTGGATGTGGAAATGTCTTAAGGACCCATCATAAACAGAAAACTAGAAATGGCGCAAGGGATAGTATTAGAACACCAGGGCCTCTTCCTCAAAGTAAGTCATTTTGTAACTTTTAAGTTGCTGTGCTGTGTGTGTGAATGATCTAACAAAAATTCAAGTTAAAAGAGAATGATTAAGTCGGGAGACACAATGAAAATTTGTTCCTGAAAGTTTCCAGGGATCCATGGAGAGAACAGAAAAATCCCATAAGGGTGGAGGCTGTCTTGGGGATGGGCCTGGGGTTCTTGCAGGCTGGGGGGATGTCTCATTCATGTCCAGACTCCCTGGACGTTGCCCCCTGGCCGTGGAGAGCCCACAGAATGGAAGCTATGCCACCCTGACCCCACAGGGCAATCTGCCATCTGCCCACCAGGTGGCACTGCGCCCTCATGGCTGGGACTGCCCTCCTCCCGCCTTGGCTCACCCGGACCTAGAGCCTGGGACTCTAGGATGCAGGATGGAGGGCTGCGAGATTGGGATTAAAGGGTGTGGGGGCCGTGGGGAAGCAGGCTGAGGGGATGCTTCATGGGCTTACTGTGAGGGCTCCCCTCTCCTCCCCTGAGAGCTCAGCTTCTGGGGCCTACTCCCAGCTGCTCCCCTTGTGGACTCTGTGGCTCTGGGTAAGTGACTTAGCCTCTCTGAGCCTCAGCCTCCTCACCCATAACTGGGTCCTGAGCCTCACGGGGTTGGTGGGGACCAAAGGTTGACCAGAGGCCCAGGCTGGTGTTGGGGGAGAGGGGCCTGGTGGTGCCCCAGGTCTTCTGTTGTTGCAGTTACTCTCTCATCTACTCGGTGCCCTGGGAACCCTCACTGACCACCCTCCCACCACCCCCCCATTTCCGGCCAGGCAGCTGCGGGGTGGGTGTAGGTTCCTGTCCTGTCAGCACCTCCACGCCAGAGTGAGTGGACCGAAGGACACAGCTCCTTGGGAACCCAGAGGAATTGGGAGCCCGTGACTCTGTGATCCCACGGCTGTGCCACTGGGCCATTCCTGTGGGCACTTAGGTCTGTGGGCAGCCTGGCTCGTGGCCTGGTCACAGCCCGCAGGCCGCACCTCCCCCTGAAGGGGCAGGACACATTGTGTCCCCCACTGCCCTCCTGCTGATGGTGGGCTGTGGAGGCTCCTGCCAGAGGGACCTGGCATGTATGTCTCCCTGCAGCCCCCAGCCTGTCCTGCTGAGCACACCCCAAAGTGGCCGACGCTTCAGCCTCTCCCTGGAGTTTGAACGCCACTGGCCAACTCCTCCAGATTCAGGGAGGGACACGCGCTCACCGTGCTGGCAGTGAACTCTGGTGGGTTGTCGTTCACGTCCGTCACTGTGATGATGGCGGTGGCTGTGTTGGAGAGGCCGTAGTTCAGGTTTCCTTCCATGTCTGTGGCCTGAATGATGACCATGTACTGCTGGACTTTCTAGAAGGGACAAGAGGGAAGAACAGAGCAGCAGCTTGGGTTTAGCTGTTTATACTTTCTTCAAAGAAACATACTCCTTGGATGGATTCAGCTGCTGCTGGGTCCCCTTCCTGCCCAGGGTGTTGGCCACAGGAAGAACATTTTCCTCATTCACAGTGAGTGGCAAGGTCTTTGCCTTCATCCCAGCACCTGGCTTTCACAGGTGTGGATTGAACTAGAAGGAAGGAAAAGGGGGCTTGGACTGTAAGAGGACACTGAGGTTTGTAAAATCAGGGTGGAAGTGTGCAAAGAGAGGTGAACCCAGATGTGTGTCTGCAGCGACCTCATTTCTTTAGCATCTTCAGTGTCAGAAATTCAAACAGGAGAAGTGAAGTTGAGCCCCCGACCCTGTTACCTGCACACCAGCAGACTGTGTCTGCATGCTGCCTGGAAGGAGCGGGTAGTATTCGGATACAGGTGTGGGTTTTAGGAGGCAAATAAAGCTGGATGGGGACAGTGGATTTCTGGGCACTGAAGGGGCTCTCCAGCCCTTCTGCAGCCAGACCTCGGCAGGAGCCGCCCATGCAGCACCCCTGAGACAGCAGTGCCCGGTAAGGTGTCTGCACCTTCGTGGGTAGCTGCGAGTCACCAAGGGGCTTTTGGGGGTCAGTAAACTCTGGCCTATGGGCTAAATCTGTCTGCCACTGTTTTTTGTAAATAAAGTTTTATTGGCACACAGCCAGGTTCATTTATTTATACATTGTCTGTGGCTGATTTTGCACAACAGCTGAGCTAAGTGGCTGTGATGAGCTTACATTACTTGGAAAGCCTAAAACATTTGCTGTCTGGCCCCTTTCAGAAGATGTTTGAGTCTCTCCAGCAAGTAGTGTTGGGAAATCTGGACAGCCGCATGTAAATGAAGTTAGAACACTCGCTCACACCATACACAAAAAGAAACTCCAAAGAGCATAAAGACTAAAATATAAGACACAACACCATAAAACTCTTACAAGAGAACATAGGCAAAACATTGTCTGACATAAAACGTAGCAGTGTTTTTTCCTTAGGTCAGTCTTCTAAGGCAATAGAAATAGAAGCACAAATAAACACAAGTTTTGCACACCAGAGTGAGAAAACCTACAGGTTGGGAGAAAATATTTGCCAATGATATAATTGACAAGGGCTTAATCTCTGAAGTATACAAACAGCTCATACAAATAAATAACAAAAAACCAAATAACCCAATCAAAAAATGGGCAGAAGACCTAAATATACATGTCTCCAAAGAAGATATACAGGTGGCCAACAGGCATATGGAAAGATGCTCAACCTCACTAATAATTGTGCATGCTAAGTCCCTTAGTCACATCTGACTCTTTGCAACCCCTGTAGCTCGCCAGGCTCCTCCGTCCATGGAATTCTCCAGGCAAGAATAATGGAGTGGGTTGCCATTTACTCCTCCAAGGGATCTTCCCAACTAAGGGACCAAACGTGGGTCTCCTGCATTGCTGGTGGATTTTTTTTTTATTGACTGAATCACCAGGGAAGCCCTTACTTATAGAGAAATGCAAATCAAAACCACAATGAATTATCACCTCACACTGGTCAGAATGGCCATCATCAAAAATATCTACAAGCAATAAATTCTGGAGAGGATGTGGAAAAAGGGAACCCTCTTCCACTGTTAGTGGGAATGTAAATTGGTGCAGCCACCATGGAGAACAGTATGGAGGTGCCTTAAAAAGCTAAAAATAGACTTAGCATATTTTCTAGCAATCCCACTCCTAGGTGTATATCCAGAGAAAACTCTTAATTTGAAAAGACATATAACCACAATGTTAACAGCTGCATTACTTACAATAGCCAAGGCATTGTGTCCATCAACAGATGAATAAAGATGTGGTATATACACAACAGTGGACTATTACTCAGCCATAAAAATAATGAAATAATGTCATTTTCAGCAATGTGGGAGCAACTAGAGATTATCATACTAAATGAAGTTAAGTCAGAGACAAATATATGATAGCACTTATACTGTGGAATCTAAACTATGACACAAATGAACTTAAATTTATGAAAGACTCACAGAGAACAGACTTACGGTTACCAAAGGGGAAGGAGGGTGGTGAGGGAAGGGTGGAGTGTGAGTTGGGATTAGCAGATACAAAGGACTACAAACAAACCAGATGAACAATAAGACCCTGCTGCAGAGCACGGGGGGTTGGATTCGATATCCTGTGATAAACGGATGTTTCTCTAGCACTTCTGACCCTGACCCTCTGGGGCACCGCTGGCCTGAGGGCAGACTCAGGGCCCGATTGTCGTGGCCTTGGGGTGGTTGTGGTGGGGGCTCCCGCTCTGGACACGCTGGTCACGCCCACAGTGCAGACTAACACCGTGCCCTGCTCCAGTTCTGTCTGCAGGTTGTCCCTGACAGCAAACACATTCTTGTACTTCAGTAAGCACACTTAAAAGCAGTTTCTCAGACTCACAGACTTAAGAGAATGAACTTACGGTTGCCAGGGGGAAGGAGTGATGGGGAAGGCATAGTTATGGAGCTTGGGATGGACATGTACACACCGCTATATTCAAAATGGATAACCACAGGGAACTCTGCTCAGTGTTACGTGGCAGCCTGGATGGGAGGGGAGTTTGACAGGTGTATGTATGGCTGAGCCCCTTTGCTGTGTACCTGAAACTATCACAACTGTTAGTTGGCTAACCCCCATACAAAATAGAAAGTTTTTTAAAAAATAAAAGCAGTTTCTGCCACTGCTATAAATGGCAAACCAGCATCACCTGCCGTAAATAGAAATTAGTCCTAAACATGACTGTTTATTTCTAAAGCTCTGTGAATATCTAGGCCCAGCCCACAAAGTATGGGGAAGGGGGGGGCACCCAGGCCGACAGAGCCTTGAGCAGCCTCCTGTCACCTCTCATCACGCAGAGAAACGGAGGCTGAGAGACACATACAGGTGCCGAGAAGACCCTGCCCCTCTCACCTGGCGGGTCTGATTAACCCAGAGCTGGGGCTCACCTCTGCTCCCTGGGGATGAGCTACGGGTCCCAGGAGCAGGTGGTGGCCTCAGCGGCCTCATTCTCTCCCCTCCTGCCTCGTCCACTTTGCTGTGGCCACGGGGCCTCCTTGCTGCTCCTCAAACGTATGTTCCCCTCCCCGCCAGGGTCATACAGGGCTGCTTTGCCTGCCCTGACACTGCTTGCGCCCATCAGCAAGGCCTTCCCTCCTCGAATAAAATACAAGTGCGCACTTGCTCCCCTGACAGACACCCACTCTCCTGAGACCCTGCTTTTCTTCTCAGCATCAACACGGCAGCCCTCTGCATGTTCTTGCTCCAGAGCCCAGGACTCTGTGGTCAGAGCTCTCCCTCTGGCATCTAGAGCACGTGTACACACTGTCACTGGCGGAGGAGACCCTCCCCAGCATCCGTGGTGACCGTCTGCGTCACAGCTTGGCTCTGCAGGCACTGGTCGGTTGCTAGTTGATTCCAGCTGTGCTAGACGC
This sequence comes from Bubalus kerabau, assembly GCF_029407905.1. Taxonomy (NCBI): domain Eukaryota; kingdom Metazoa; phylum Chordata; class Mammalia; order Artiodactyla; family Bovidae; genus Bubalus; species Bubalus kerabau. Next base: position 55,747,768 of record NC_073636.1, read on the forward strand.
TGGCCTGGGCTGAGGATGGTGGCCAGGCCGGGGGCATACCTCGGACAGGCTTGTCCTATAGCAGCTGGCACAGGAGGGGCATGGGCATTGGGGACACCCCTTGGGCTGACCCCCTCCACAGGCCTGGCTGCAGAGATGTTTCTGGATCTCTCACAACATAAACCATGGCAGGCAGAGTCACGGAGGGGGCTCCTGGGGTCAGTGTTAAATGGAGACCACCTCATGGCTGGTGACCTTGTGGGGCTGAGGCGTCCAGAGTCCCATTGTGGGGCACCCCCAGGGTTCTGCCAACCCGACGTGGAAGCTCTGGCCACCTGGGGTCCTGGGGGATGAGGAACAGGAAGGAGATGCGGGGCCTCCCGTCTGACCTGCCCAGGCCCTGCTCTGCATGAGCATCGTGAGGAAGATGGCATGCAAGACCCGGCTCAGGAGCCCACTGTCCAGTGCAGGCAACCCCTCACTAAACGGGTCACGTGTGGGCCACACGACCGGCCCGAGACAGATGGCGCTTGGCTCCTGGGCCCCAGCTGCCCACCTCTGTTCCCACGCTGCTCTCGGTGGCCAGCAGAGGTCATTCTTCAGGGACAGTAAAGAGATGATAGGACAACCTGGTGATTGGTTAAGTTGTGCTCCCAAGTCCATCATGAGCCTTTTAGATAAAGTGAAGGTCGAGATGGACCTGGGCCCTCTGGGTCAGGGCATCCCAGTGCAACAACAGGTGTCCAGTTAGAGACGATGAGGGCAGAGGACACATGAGACGGGGCAGAGGCTGGAGCGACCACAAGCCAAGGATGCCAAGGGCTGCAGCATGACTGGAAGCCAGCGGATGCAGAGGCAGTGCTTCACGACCCTCCAGAAGGAGCCAGCACGGCCCAGCCTTGGTCTCGGACCCCTGTCCCCAACAGCTGTCATGTGACGGCACACAGTGTGTGGTCACCCCAGGAACCAAGGCCTCAGCTTGCCCTTCCCAGGCCACTGGTGGGACCGAGGCCCCCGAAACAGCCCCATCCCCCCGCTGGCCTTCCTGCTGGGAGAGGCTGTCCTGCGATGGCCTCAGCATCGGGACTCTGTCCGTGTGACTGCCTGGTGGGAGGGAGGGAGGGAGGGAGACCCAGGCTGGAAGGCTGAGAGGAGGGACTTCACCCCAACTTGGCTCCTGGGACCCCACAGCAAAGGGAGGGATTTAACTAGAGCAGAGGAGGGAACGAGTTCACATGTTCACTGCTGTCATGTGACTGACTGCAGCCAAGAAGGCACCCTTCCAATCTTTCTTATCTCTTTAATGGTGGAATCCACCTCTACCTTGCGAACATTATGGGCTGAGGCCCTAAGAAGACACTGGAGAACCAAACCATCTCAGGGACATGGGGGCACTTCACGTGTGTGTTTGCATGGGTGTATATGCGTGTGCAAGCTTGTGTTCCTGTGTGTATGCCTGTGTTTCTGGACCCGTATGTATGCATGTGTATGTTTGTGTATACCGGTGTGTGCACATCCACACACGTATATAGGCATGTGTACATGTGTATGTGTGTACGTGCGGTGTGTCTGTGTGTGCGTGCCTGGGAGTGTGTGCACGTTGGTGCCTGTGCGAGTGTGTATTGTACAGACAGCCATCACTAGAGGGCATACCGGTCCTGCTTTTGGGAGCCAGGTGGTGGTGGGGTGTTTCTAGGCTGTGTGGTGCGGGGGTGAGGGGAGTGTGGGGTGCAGGAAGAAAATCCAGAGGCCCCATGGGTGGGGCCTCTGAGATCCAGCCATCCCTGCTGAGCTCAGACAGGTCATTGTGGGGGCACGGGGAATGCGGGCCAGGCTCTGCTGTGGCTTTAGCTTTAGAAAGTATACTTTCTAGATTTTGTAATGGTCATCCGAGGGTAGGTAGTGGGGCCCAGGTGGAACCTGGGAAATGTCCCTGGACAGACACCCTCTTGCAAATGTTCCAGCTTTACTTGTTGGGAGGGTCTAGCATGGGTAAGATATTTGATGTTTTTATTTAAAAAGCCTTCCTTGGGCCTTGCTCCGTGGCCTTAGAATGCTTGTCACCATTTGCGTGAGGCCGGGGAGGGGCCGTGGAGTTGGTGGACTGCGTGGGGCCATTTTCAGGGTGGTTCTAGTGCCTCCTGCTGGTAGACCCACAGACCACACGCAGTATCCCCACCCGTCCTTCAGCCAGCCCTGGGGAATAGGGTGCAATACCATCCCCACTTTGCAGGTGATCAAACTGGGTTCTCAGATCGGAACTGGTGAGCCATGTGGTGGCTGGATCCTGGACTCCAGCAACCCTCTTCCTGGCCCCCCCTGGGACTCAGAGAGGACCCTGGGCCCAGCTCTGGACCAGTCAACGGCCAGCGTTCCTCCTCCACCTCTGCTGTCCCTGTGACGCCCACCCCAGCGGAGCCAGAGGGAGGTGGGGGCGTGGGCCACCCGCTGAAGGATGGTGATAGCTGCGGCCACCAGGAGGCGCCAGCCTGGCAGCTGCCCAGCAGTCCCCCTGCCCCTGCCAGGTGCAGAGCCCCCAGAGCCGGGCAGCGGTAGTGCTGCAGTGAATTCATTAAAATGCGATCTGACCATTTTCAGGTTTGGGAGGAGGGAAGAAAACTGCAAGCGGGAGTCTCTGGGGTTTTCACTCACCTCCCCGTAGCTCAGCATTTAAATTTTGCAGAACATCTATCAATAATGCAGCTGTCCAGCCTGCCCCAGAAAAGCATCAAAGATTCCTGCACTCTCCACTCTCGGCCCTCTCCACTTGGGGCTGCTAGGACACGCAGCTCGGACTCTGCTGCTCCTGGGACTGGGCCAGCCTGTCCCTGGAGACAGTGCAGCCTAACTGCCTGCCTGTGTCTGGTTCTCATGTGCTCAGCCCGTGGGTGTCCTCAGGGCCTGAGAACACAACTGGGGACCCACTAGGTGGGCCCTGGGCATGGGGCGAGCCACAAGGCTGATGACCTGTTCAGGCAAGCGCATTGAGACTTGTTCCAAAAGGTGTGGCCACCGTGGAAAAATAGTGGGTCCTGGGGATTTACACAGTCACCTTTTGGCCACAGGTCCATGTCTAGGCATACGCCCAAGAGGACGAGAACAGGCATCCAAGCAGTGGCTGATCTGTGATCACGGCAGCGCCTGTCATGGGGAGTGGTCTGAACGCCCACCAGTTGACGATGGGACGAGCAAATGTGCCTGTCTGCAGCAGAATACGATTCAGCCGTGAAAAGGGGAGAAGCACTGACCCCAGCCACATCGTGGACAAAGCTTGAACGCTAGATGCTCAGTGAGAACGGCCAGACCTGTAAAGGCTCACAGGTTGTAGGAAACACTCAAAGCAGGCTGCTCCACTGGGAGGGCAGGTTAGAGGGGCTGGGCCTGGGGGGCTGAGGGTGGGGAGTCACTGCTGGTGCCCAGGTATCCTTCAGGGCTAGAAAGGCCCTGAGGTAGACAGTGGTCCTGGGGGTGGGGAGGGAGCACAGCGCTGCAGAGGTGCCAAACACCGCCAACCCACCCACATGAACACAGCAGGCTTCGCAAACCCAAATGACATTTCCAGGTGCCAACACTCCACTCCTGCCTTGTGGGGCCCCCAGGCACGCACATCCCACGCTGGGCCTGCAGGCTGACCACATGCTGAACAGCCTCACAGGGCACCCATTCCGCACCCACAGCTTCAGCCAGGTGGCACCACCCTGGCCTGGATGGGAAGCTGGCCTGTTCCTGGTGGTACCCCAGTCCATCCTCCTGGTGGCTCCAGACTCTAGGCCCCAGGTCTGCTGCTGCTTCTCTTAAAGGCCACTGTCAAGAGCGAGAATCCAGGGCTTCCCTGGTGGCTCAGTGGTAAAGAATCCACCTACCAGTGTAGGAGACACAGGTTCAAAGCCTGGTATGGGAAGATTCCACATGCCTCGGGGCAACTAAGCCCCAGAAAGTAGGTATGGGACTGAGGGCCTGAGCCACTCCCGGGCATGCTCTGTGGTCTTGATGGCTCCGTCCCGCAAGGAGAGAATCCATCAGGGAACTCAGCACAGACCCTGGCTTTTATTTTGCATTTCTCATCTTTCTCTAAAGGAAGTGCTGTCATCTGCTTTCCCTGGGGCTGATTTCCCACTGTGACAACATTAAGTGGAGGCCGGCAGGGAGGTGACATCTGGAAAGCCCTGGGAACCAGCTGGACCCAGTGTGGCCGGGAGTGTGGTATCGAGGGTCCCCGTGAAGACGGATGCACGGGCCGTGGGTCCTGGAGGGGTTGCCCTGCTCGCTGCTAGACCCCCACGTCTGCAGGACTTCACTTTCACTTTTCACTTTCATGCATTGGAGAAGGAAAGGGCAACCCACTCCAGTGTTCTTGCCTGGAGAATCCCAGGGATGGGGGAGCCTGGTGAGCTGCTGTCTATGGGGTCGCACAGAGTTGGACACGACTGAAGTGACTTAGCAGCATAGTCAACAAAAGAGTCCAAGATGCGGTATTTGGTTGCAGTCTCAAAAACGACAGAATGATCCTGTGACTCAGCAGACTCTTGGATGGCACGGGTGAGGCCAGTCTCGGAGGCAAGCTGGAGCCCTGAGGCCCTCCTAGGATCACTTTTCTTCTTCTGTTTTTTTTTTTTTTTGGGGTGCAATGACTTCAGGGGTGAGGACCCAAAGTGAGGGAGTCAGTGGATTCAATGGGCAATTTTTTTTTCTCTGAGACCACAAAGCCACATTCTGTGTCTTAAAACAGTGTTTGGCAAAAATGATTCAAGAATTGCCAGTGGGAAATATTGAACCCCCTTCATTGATCACAGCCTTGTCATGATAAAGGGACTTGTGTGACTGAATGAAGCTATGGTGACTCAAGGGTGCAGGGCTACCCAAGATGGATGGATCATAGTGGAGAGTTCTGACAAAACATGATCCACTGGAGGGGGATATGGCAACCCACTCCAGTATTCTTGCCCCAAGAACCCCATGAACATGTGAAAAGGCAAAAAGACACGACATTGGAAGATAAGCCCCCCAGGCTGGTAGGTGTCCAATATGCTACTGGGGAAGAGTGAAGGGCAATTCCTAATAGCTCCAGAAAGAATGAAGTGGTTAGGCCAAAGCAGAAACAATCCTTAGCTATGGATGTGTCTGGTGGTGAAAATCAAGTCCAATGCTGTAAAGAACAATATTGCATAGGAACCTGAAATGTTACGTCCATGAATCAAGGTAAATTGGAGGTGGTCAAGCAGGAGATGGTAAGAGTGAACATTGACCTCTTAGGAATCAGTGAACTAAACTGGACTGGAATGGGCGAATTTAATTCAGGTGACCATTATATCTACTACTGTGGGCAAGAATCTCTTAGAAGAAATAGAGTAGCCCTCATAGTCAACAGCGGAGAAGGCAATGGCACCCCACTCCAGTACTCTTGCCTGGAAAATCCCATGGACGGAGGAGCCTGGAAGGCTGCAGTCCATGGGGTCGCTGAGGGTCGGACACGACTGAGTGACTTCACTTTCACTTTTCACTTTCATGCATTGGAGAAGGAAAGGGCAACCCACTCCACTGTTGTTGCCTGGAGAATCCCAGGGATGGGGGAGCCTGGTGAGCTGCCGTCTATGGGGTTGCACAGAGTCGGACACGACTGAAGTGACTTAGCAGCATAGTCAACAAAAGAGGCCAAAATGCGGTATTTGGGTGCAGTCTCAAAAACGACAGAATGATCTCTGTTCATTTCTAAGGCAAACCATTCAACATCACAGTAATCCGAGTCTATGCCCCAACCACTAATGCCGAAGAAGCTGAAGTTGACCAGTTCTATGAAGACCTACAAGACCTTCTAGAACTAACACCAAAAAAGATATCCTTTCATCACAGGGGACTGGAATGCATAAGTAGGAAGTCAAGAGATACCTGGAGTAACAGGCGAGTTTGGCCTTGGAGTAAAAAATGAAGCAGGGCAAAGGTTAACAGTTTTACCAAGAGAACACACTGGTCATAGCAAATACCCTTTTCCAACAAGAGAGGTGACTCTACGCATGGCATCACCAAATGGTCAACACTGAAATCAGACTGATTATATTCTTTGCAGCTAAAGATGGAGAACCTCTATATAGTCAGCAAAAACAAGACCTGGAGTTGACTGTGGCTCAGGAGCCTGGTGGGCCACAGTCCACGGGGTCACAGAGTTGGACATGACTGAGTGACTAACACACACACACACGGAAAACCACGAGTCCATTCAGATATGACCTAAATCAAATCCCTTATGATTATACAGTGGAGGTGACAAATAGATTCAAGGGATTAGATCTAAGATCATGGCATCCAGTTCCATCACTTCATGGCAAAAAGAAGGGGAAAAAGTGGAAGCAGTGACATTTTATTTTCCTGGGCTCCAAAATCACTGTGGATGTTGACTACAGCCATGAAATTAAAAAACATTTGCTCCTTGGAAGCAAAGCTATGACCAACCTAGACAGCATATTAAAAAGCAGAGACATTACTTTGCCAACAATGGTCTGTATGGTCAAAGCTATGGATTTTTCAGTAGTTATGTATAGATGTGAGAGCTGAACCATAAAGGAGGCTGAGCACCAAAGAACTGATGCTTTCGAATTGTGATGCTGGAGAAGACTCTTGAGAGTCCCTTGGACTGCAAGGAGATCCAAGCAGTCAATCCTAAAGGAAATCAACCCTGAATATTCATTGGAAGGACTGATACTGAAACTCCAATACTTTTGCTACCTGATGCAAAAAACTGACTCATTTGAAAAGACCCTGATGCTGGGAAAGATTGAGGGCAGGAGGAGAAGGGGGCAACAGAGGATGAGATGGTTGGATGGCATCACTGACTTAATGAACATGAGCTTGAGAAAACTCTGAGATTAGTGAAGGACAGGGAAGCCTGGCACACTGCAGTCCATGGGGTCACAAAGAGTCAGACATGACTTAGTGACTAAATGACACACACCCAATTCTGCCTGGCCCAAGACCACCTCTGACCCCACTCCCCCTGATGCCTACTATAGTCTTACAGAGAGCTCATTTTCCAGGAAAACAAGTTTTTGGAATTTCCCACATGGCCTGTCGTGACGCTTCTTGTGAGCAAGGTGGGGATGCTGGTCTTGTCACTAAGACTGTTTTCCGCCTGAGCTGAGTCCCATGAGTGAATCTGTAAAGTTAGTGGAGGTCACGGTCATCACTGGCCTGGGGATAAGCCATCTTTATCACGCATGGCTCTCTGTGAAATCTCATCTGATGGCCAAATGGGGTGGAGACGCTTGAAAAATATAGAAAGGTGTTGGAGTTGCTTTCTTAAAAGTCCTATGAACCATAATGGTGAATTTGGCCCACCTTTGGGAGAAAGAAGTTTCAAGACGGTGACCCACCCATGGTCAGCGGTTCAAGGATGGAGCTGGATGGGCAGATCCCATAGCCCAGTGACTACCCTCCCTCCAGAGCACCACCTGCCTGGCTTATCAGGCCATAAATATTCTAATTAGGAGGGAGGCAGATGAGCAGGATTAGCGAGAGGGGCCCCTCCGATGATGGGGATGCAAGAGACACTCAGCCGCTCCTGTGTCACCTCGGCTCTCCTGACATTTTAATCATGTAGAAATGCTCGATTTACATAGCTCTGCCTAATTAGACACAGTGGCAATTACGCTTGTGGATTTTCCTCCTTTCTAAAGACGACTTACTCTGCAAACACGAAGCCCATTCTAAAAGAAGTATCTGCAGTGTCCACAGGAGTGGGGTTGGGGGTGGTCAGCATCCTTCAAAGAGAGCAGAAAGGCCCTGTCTGTGGTCCTTTGTATGCCTAAGCCACAGGTTGTGTTGGGAAACCACACGGCAGGGCGCGGCAGGCTGAGTTCCCACCCAGCGTGGGTGCACCCTCCACACGTGCAGCCGAGGCCCTGCAAGGTCTGTTTCTAAGTGGAGACATACCGGCCACTGCCAGCCAGAGGAGTCTGGCATCCCACCCACAGCAGGCAGCTCAGGACAGAAAGCGGACAGTGTAGTGGATGGCGCCCCCAGCAACCGGGCACTGGCTGCCCCAAGGGGCTTGTCTTAGTGCAGTTAGTGTTGGGAGTGCATGGTACACAGTAGGCGCCCAGTGACCACCACCTTGCTCCCTCCCTCTCCCCATTGCCCATGTGAATGACCATCTCCCTGGGGGAGGCTCAGAGCGAGCCCCCCAACCCTTGCACGTTCTCTGATCCACCCCCTGTGCGGCTCCAAGCCCCAGGCCACCACCCTTGTGCCCCCAGCTCCCACTGGTCCCAGGTGCCTGTGTGGCCCCAGACAGGCTGGCTGTGGTCCCTCCCTCTGGGCCACCAAGCCTCCAGCTCACCTGTCCATCCACACTGTGTCCTTATCCTGGGCCCTGGGGATGGAGTCTTCTCTCGGCCCCTCACCAAGTCTCTCCCTGTCCCTCACTGGAGCTGGGGACACTGGCCACCGCCTTGGGTCACGTCTCCTTGTGGGGACACTGCCCTGACGGTGGGGTGCAGGGGTGCTGAGAGAGAGGCTCATGCATATGACATGGGCCATGCAGGCCCACAGGAGGGGACCCCCAGCAAAGAAGAAAAGTCCACAGAGTATCTGCCCCACACTGGGCTCTGTAGGAACTGTAGGTTCAGTGAGAGGAGAGGAGTCTGGGGGGCTTCCCTGAGGAGGTGACATCTGGTGAGAACGTGGGAAGAACCAGATGGGAGAAGCCCGCGAGTCCGGTGGCAGGAGAGGGGAGGGGTGGAGACAGAAGCCTGCATGGTGATGGTGGTGGTGGGATACCAGGGCCAAGGAGCTCAGATGCGGGGGCCTCGGCGTGCTACCTGCTGCCCTTGTCCTGGCCCACCCTCCCCCTCCCTCTGTCTGCGGGGCTGCCCTTGCCTGGGCTGGGCCCTCCCAGGCTGCCCCCGCACACCTGAGGGCTCCTCCTGCAGTGGTGGGAGGAGTGGCCAGCAGCTGTCTCAGGATAGTCGCAGTGCTGGTCCCTGGATGCGCTAATTAGTGCAGACAGCTTGTGCTTAATTATTTCACTTGACCCGCTTAAGATTCAGCAACCACCTGCTCTGGGGGGAGGTGGGGGGAGGAGATTTTGGGGGGGGGCAGCCAGTGAGGTGCCTATGACCGACCCAGGAGCAGTCCCAAAGGAGAGGCCTGGCCTCAGGGGTGGGACTGAGCCGATCAGAGGCCAGAGGACATGGGGCCGAGCACCGCCCAGGCTGTTTCTTCCCATTTGGTTGGGTCGCTGAGAACTCAAAGCCAGGCTGGTCCCAGAACACCGGCTGGTCCATCGCGTGCCGGGCAGCCAGCCAGGTGCTGCGGATCCCAAGGAGGGGGTATGCGGGAGGGGGTACGCACACTGAACTCTGCAAGAGGTACCCTTGCCCCCACCTGGGCCCAGAGTGGGCGGCTGCTTCAGGGTCGGTTGCCAGAGCAAACAAAAACAGAGCCTGCTCAGTTAAATGTGAACTTCAGACAACAATGGACAGCCGAGCCCCTCCTGAGCTCTGAGACCCCATGGCCCTGGGCAACTAAGAGCCCTGCAGCCTCGTCTTTCTCATCTGGAAAGAAATGCTGCTCCAGGAGTCCCCCCAGGGCAGTTTCAAGGACTAGGATGTGACAATGCACACAGTGTTTGGCCCGTGCTGGGGTCCCCAGGGTGCCCCACTGTCTGGAACAGGCTCTGCCATGCATGAGCTCAGCACACGCTTGCACAAGTAGCAGACATGCCCACACCTCCTCCTGCTTCTGGCTGACCACCCGTCCTCTGTCTGTCCCACTCCACACCTGCCCGGTTATTCGTAGGTAAAGGCAAACCACGGACAGCCACAGGGGAAAGCAGGCGCATGGTGTTCAGAGCCGCTCTGTGCCTTCGGAACCAGCAGCTTCCCCGAGCTTTCCCAGCTGGGATCTCCCTGCTCTGCAGAAGGTCCCCTGGGTGCTGCCCTCTCTCCTCGGGACAGAGGCCCCAGAAACACCTCTTCTCTCCTCCAAGCCTGAAACTGCAGCCAGGCTCCCAGCAGGACTGTGCCGCGGGCTGCTCATTATCTCAGACAGGGCAGGCAATGGCTCAGCAGGCCGGGCGATCGGGGCCAAGGGCTGGTACCACCTGCTCCCGCCTCTCTGCTTCCTTCACCTGAAGTCCAGGCTCATCTAGCAATGAGCAGGGGCTCTTTAGAGGTGGTGGAGGCCAGCGAGGCTGTGCTGGGTGGGGAGTGGACCTGTGCCCTGGGGGAGGTGGGTGGGCCCCTCTGCTCTGCCGGGCTGGAGCCCAAGGTTGCCAGGATCTTGGGCTCATGGTCTCCAGCGTTGTGAGAGGACACACTTCCTTTGTCAGGACAGCCCTGGAACAGTCACACGCACCCTTCCTGAGGACAGGGCCTCCCTGGACACCACCCCCCCAAAATCCTTTGTGGATGCCACATGATGCCATTTCCTTTAAGCCATGCCACTACCTGGACTCATTTATCTTGTGGGGATTGTCCCCCCTCACCCGCTCCTCCCTCCTGTGGAGTCAGCCCCACACAAGCAGTCACTACTCACCCTGTCCACTACTCTCTGGCACCCTTGGTGGTTTCTAGAACAAAGTTGGTGCTCAGTGAAAGTTTTTGATCGAAAGGAGGAGTCTGTGGGGTGGGAATCTGTGATTGCTCAGAACCAGTTAGACGGCTTGTGTGCAGTGTTCAGAAAAAGTGGGTCTTTAGTCCCAAAGAGGAGGAAATATAACTGATTATATCAACCTCCAAGGCTCAGAGCAAGGCCACCTCTTCTGAGAAGCCTCCGACTTCTTCATAGTTAGCTCTACCTCATCCATTCACGACACCTTGTGGACACAGTCCACTGCCTATACATGCAGTCCACTGCATATACACATAATCTACTCTATATACACGTGCAATCCACTACACACACACGTGATCTACTGCATATAAACACACGATCCACTGTACATAACGTGATCTTCTCCATATTCACATGCAATCCACTATGTATATATGCGAAACCGACTTCTTATACATGTGATCCACCGAATATACACACGGTCCACTGTATATACATACAATCCACTTCATATCAACATGAGCCACTTCATATCAACACACGATCCACATAATACACACGATCCACATAATACAATCTACTTCATATAAACGTGATCCAATCATATAAACGTGATCCACTTTATATAAATGTGACCCACATCATATAAACACATGATCCACACCATAAACATGTCATCCACTGCATATACACATGATCCCCCCTCCTCCATTCCTCTGGGGGCAGCAGCAGCGAACATCACCATTCCACCCAGGCCCACGGCGACCTCCCTCTGGGTCAACCTCTCCCACACCGACTGCAGTGGGGAGCTTGTGCCCCAGCCCCACGGCGCCCACCTCACCTCTCGGTCCAGGCCAGCGGCCACTGTCACAATGTCGCCCGTCTCACTGTTGATGGTGAACATGTTCTGGGAGGGGCTCTGCGGGGTCTGGGTCACGATCCGGTAGCGCACCATCCCGTTGGCCGTGGTGGCGTCATCCGCGTCGTTGGCTGTGACTGTCATCACGTAGGTGCCTGCAACAGAGATGGCAGCTCATGTGGGACTCGCCTGCCACGCCCGCCACTGCCCCTCGCACACACCCCAGCAGATGTCTCCCGCAGTCGTATCTTCCTGGAGGCCGGATGTGGTGCGTGTCATCCTTCACCCCTGGGCTGGACTGCTGCCAGGCCCTCGGGAATGTGTCTGTCCCTCCCGCCACCCCCATATCCCCTTGCAGAACCATGGGGGTGGGGCCTTCTTCCCAAGCTCAAGTCTGCTCTGATGTCACTGCTCTGACTTTGTCAGGAGAGGGAGCCACCCAGGGTTAGCGCAGCCCGCAATTCCGGCTCAAAACTCAGCACATTCCCTCCTGAGCCACACAGCCCAAGGCTCCAGCCGGCATGTGGGGACTCAGCACATAGTAAAGAAACAGGGCTGTATCCTGAAGGTGCCTAATAGGCACTCGAGGGTGCTAAGTGAGAAGAGACCCTACAGAGGGGATGCTGTGCACACGGATGCAGAGGCAGGTGGAGTAAATTCGGGGTGTGCGAGCCCAGAGGTGGTGAGTACCTACACCCTCCCCCAGCTCAGCGCCCATTCCCCACCAGGCGCCAGGGTCGAGGTCTGCAGAGGACACCCTGGGAGAGTCCCCTGCCTCCTGAGAGCGGGGTGTGGCGTTCCTGTTGGTGTCTGCCCTTCCCCACTGGGAGGCCCTGGCTAGATCAGCATGCCCTCCACCCCTGGCCACGGTGATCAGCAGTGGGCTGACCAGTCAGAGCTTGGGAGCAAGGGCATATGCTTTTTGGGGTTTCTAGGAATTCAGTGTGCCATCCCTGCCCCTGGACTTGGCTGGGCCAGCATGTGAGGTTGGAGGCTGTGGTCATTTTTTGGCAACAGAGATAGAAACTGAAGGACAGGGCCATCTCAGAGGAAACAAAGCCACAGCAGGCTCAAGTGACCACCTCTCACTGGGCAGCCCCTGGGTCAAGCTGCCCCTGAAGCTCTTATCTGTATACAGAAAAAAATGAAGAGTTTTCTTTATTAAGCAGTTTTAGGTTCACAGCAAAATTGAGGGGAAGGTCCCTTATAGATGCTTTGTACACCTGAACCAATATTAGAACATATTCCCCTTCTTGTCTTATGCTATTTTAGGCTTCCCTGGTGATTCAGATGGTAAAGAATCTGCCTGCAATGCAGGAGACCCGGGTTTGATCCCCGGTTCAGGAAGATCCCCTGTAGAAGGGAATGGCAACCCACTCCAGTATTCCTCCCTGGAGAATCCCATGGACAGAGGAGCCTGGCGGGCTACAGTCCATGGGGTCACAAAGAGTCAGACATGACTGAACTAATCCTATACTACCTTTGTTGCTTGCAACCTGGAGTTCTGACTGGCATGGGCTCCCAGCCCTGCACCTGCCCCTGGGGCCTGGGGCATGCTGCCTTTGTCCTCATCTGCATGTTCTTGGTTCGGCTCCTTGTTCCCAGGTTGGAGCAGTGTGCTGTCGAGGGCCCACAGGGGTGAGGGAGTGTGGGCACCATCCTCCACTGGGTCCTTTTTAAAGGTGCTGGCTTATGCTGAGGCTGAACTTGGCTTGGGGCTGGGGGGGCCTCCAGGCCTATTGGGATCCAGGGTGGTAACAGGCAGGGGGCTTCATTCATCAGACACATGCTAGGCATTTGCTCTGGGATGGTGCTGCACGAGGAGCTGGGCGGACAGTGGTGGAGACACTTCCATGGTTGAGGAAGGGGTCTCTCCTGCATGCTCCCAGAGTGTCTCACTGCACGAGGTGTGTTCCTGGCAGGTCCTCTCACGTGCCTGTCCAGCCTCTTCTACCCCCCGTGCAGGGAGGGCCTGACACAGAGTCAGCTTTGCTGTTGACTTTAACTGAAAAAAAGTTCCTCAAGGCAGATGCATTTTATGGGAACAGAAAAGAAGGCATACAGCAAGAGGAAGGCAGAAATCTGTTTTACAGGGCTCAGGTTTTCTATCCTCATCCTCCAACCAGAGACGAATGGGCTCAGGACCCGCCTTTTCACGACTGAAAGACAGGGCATCCTCGCTGGGTGGGGCTCGATGCTGCAGGAGGCAAGGAGCTCCAGGCCTGCAGCCCTTGCTGTCCACTCATATAATCCTCAGATTTATAGTTTTTTTCTTTTAATCAACATGAAAGCCTCTTGATGAAAGTGAAAGAGAGTGAAAAAGTTGACTTAAAGCTCAACATTCAGAAAACTAAGATCATGGCATCTGGTCCCATCACTTCATGGGAAATAGATGGGGAAACAGTGTCAGACTTTATTTTTCTGGGCTCTGAAATCACTGCAGATGGTGACTGCAGCCATGAAATTAAAAGACACTTACTCCTTGGAAAGAAAGTTATGACCAACCTAGATAGCATATTGAAAAGCAGAGACATTACTTTGCCAACAAAGGTCCGTCTAGTCAAGGCTATGGTTTTTTCAGTGGTCATGTATGGATGTGAGAGTTGGACTGTGAAGAAGGCTGAGCACCGAAGAATTGATGCTTTTGAACTGTGGTGTTGGAGAAGACTCTTGAGAGTCCCTTGGACTGCAAGGAGATCCAACCAGTCCATTCTAAAGGAGATCAGTCCTGGGTGTTCATTGGAAGGAGTGATGCTGAAGCTGAAACTCCAGTACTTTGGCCACCTCATGCGAAGAGTTGACTCATTGGAAAAGAGTCTGATGCTGGGAGGGATTGGGGGCAGGAGGAGAAGGGGACGACAGAGGATGAGATGGCTGGATGGCATCTCCAACTCGATGGACGTGAGTCTGAGTGAACTCTGGGAGTTGGTGATGGACAGGGAGGCCTGGTGTGCTGTGATTCATGGGGTCGCAAAGAGTCAGACACGACTGAATGACTGAACTGAACTGAACTGAATCCATGCATCAGAAAATTCACCCTTTTAAAGTGCACAAGTCAGTGTATTCTGGCGTATTCAGTTGTTGTGCATTGTCAGTAGAAAGTATCTAATTCCAGAGCATTCTGTCATCCCCCCAAAGAAATCTGTGTCCACTAAGAATTTCCCACATCCTCCTTCCCAGCCCCTGGAAACACACATCCACTTTCTGTTTCTATGGATCGGCCTCTTCTGAGCATGGCTTATCAGTGAAATAATATACCACGTGGCCTTTGCATCTGGTGTCTTTCTCTGAGGCTAATGATTTCAGGGTTCATTCCTCTTTATGGCTGAATAATATTCCAGTGTATGGGGATGCTTAGCCCTCAATTTCCTGGTAGCTCAGTTGGTAAAGAATCCGCCTGCAATGTAGGGGAGCCTGGTTCAATCCCTGGGTTGGGAAGACCCCCTGGAGAAGGGAATGGCTACCCACTCCAGTATTCTTGGGTTACCCTGGTGGCTCAGCTCATAAAGAATCTGCCTGCAATTCAGGAGACCCTGGTTTGTTCCCTTGGTCGGAAAGATCCCTTGGAGAAGAAAACAGCTACCCACTCCAGTACTCTTGCCTGGAGAATTCCATGGACAGAGAGCCTGGCAGGCTATAGCCCATGGGGTCACAAAGGGTCAGACATGACTGAGTGACTTTGACTTCACTTCACTTGCCCCTCAGTTACTGACTGAGCACTTGCTGTGTGCAGACACCAGACTCTGTGCTCAGTGTGTAGAGAACAACCATATGGCCGTGGTCCCACCCCTAACAGGCCAGTGAAGAGGGACAGAACACACAGGAGAGACAGATCCTCGGCAGCTGGGATAAGGGCTTTGGAGTGGGTAAGAATGCTTGTGTGAACATGCAGAGTAACCAGGTGGGAGGGAACTACAGAGGAAGCAGGGCAGGCCTGAGAGATGAGGTCAGTGGGGTAGGGAAGAGGGGGCAGGACTCTAGGAAGTGGGGACAAAGGCCCTGGGGAATAGAAGAGCTCTGGATGTTTGAGGAAAAGAGAGGTGAGGGCATGTGATGGGGCTGTAGGTAGGCTGGGCTCACGGCAAGAATTTTGGACTTAGTTCTAAGATCACAGGGAGATGTTTTCATCAGGAGAGTGGGTCGAATGTATGTCTTAAAGACATAGGGCTTCCCTAGTGGTCCAGTGGCTAGGAATCCACCTTGCAATGCAGGGCTGGGGACACCGGTTCAATCCCTGGTCCAGAAGATCCCACATGACTGAGGGCAACTAAGCCTGAGAGCCACAACTACTGAGCCCACACATTCCAACTGCTGAAGCCTGTGTGCCTAGAGCCTGTGCTCGGCAACAAGAGAAGCCACCACCTTAGAAGCCTGGGCACCACAATGATGAGTAGCCCCCACTTGCCACAATGAGAGAAAGCTGATGTACAACTCTGAAGACCCACCACAGTCAAAAAATAAAAAAAGGAAATCAATCTTAAAAAATATATCATTAAACAAAACAAAAGACATGCAGATAACAGGCTGCACACAGCTGGAAGTAGTGGGGGGGCGGGGGCGAGGGTGGCAGGGAGGACAAGAACTCATTCACTGGATTTCAGAGGGAATTGGCTGCAGTCAGACCAAGATGCTGCGCACCCACTAGGATGTTCATTCCTTCATTCCACATGTCTTTATCGACTGTCTTCTAGGGGAAACATACAGAACTCCTGTGTTTTGAAAGCCATAGGAAGAAAGTCCATCAAACGCACCCACCTAGCTTCATGCAATGGCTATTCGCAAAGAATTGTGTGTAAACCCAATTTTAATGAATTTAATTATCAGTAGAATTTCCCCAGAGGCATTCAGTATTTAAAAGAAATCCAGGAAGTCCTGTTTTTAACAAATGGTGGACAATGTTTATTTTAAACCAATCTTCCTCCCGAGGAAAACAAGAGAAGCTGGACTTCACATGCAATAAGAGCATCTCATTCAGGGCAGAGAGACACCAGCGGCACAGACTTGGGGGGTGCTGGCTGGAAAGGGGAGCCCAGGCCCGGGGCTGTCTTTCCTCTCGAGATGTTTGCTGATTCCAAATTGGCTTCTGACAGCCAAAGAGGTACATGGGTCTTTCAGCAGACTGATGGGAATGGGGTGAAAACACTGAGTTTAGGGCTTGCCGTGGGTGTGTGTCGGGGAGCACCTGGAAAACGCTTGAGTCTTTGGGCTGATCTGGAAGGGCAGTGCACCTCCAGGGGTGAGGGTGAATGGGAAAGAGATGGCCTCGCAGGAGCACAGCTCTAGTTAAGGTGACTTAGGTTACCAGCGTCCCCAGCAGGAGCAAAAGCACATCCTCTACAGAGACAGGTACCATCTCACACAGCCTCAAGTCACCACGGCAACTGTTCACACGCAGGGCTCTGCCCATGATGAACCAGGCACATAGGAAGACAAAACCTGTCTGAAAACAGCGAAAGAACTGACCAGGACCAGACCAGGGGAGATTCTGATAACTGAGTCATCAGAGGCAGATTAAGAACAAATCAGCCAGGAACTTGCCTGGTGGTCCAGTGGGTGAGAATCTGCCTTGGAATGCAGGGAACACAGGAGCCAAGATCCCACATGCTGCAGGTTAACTAAGCTCGTGTGCCACAACTACTGAGCCCGTGTTCTAGAGCCCATGTGCCGCAATTAAGGTCTGATGCAGCCAAATAAAAACAAAACCCAAATCTGCCAGAAAAGTCAAAATGCACCCTTAGTCAACCACATAGGATGCCCCACACTAGGCCCCTACTGCCAGTCCCCCAGCCCTCACTGGGGCATGCCCAAGCCCCTCTGCACGCCTTCTAGTCTGCCTGTGATGGTGGCTGTTGACGCCCCCCCCCGACCCCACCCCGTGCTCTGAACACACAGCCTCTGCAGGTTCCCATCTGCCAGTCTTTATTTCCACATACTGTCAGGGAAGGTGGATGCGGGCTCAGTGTGTCTTCTGTTGTACAAGTGCGTGTGCATCAACAATGGTCTCAAATAAAAGTAGAAAAATGTCCCTGACCTGTGAAGCTCACACCTAGCAGTGCAAACAAGGAGCACAATTAATAAGTAATTGAGAACTTCCCTGGTGGCTTAATGGTAAAGAGTCTGCCTGCCAATGCAGGGGGCAAGGATTCTATCCCTGGTTGGGAAGATTCCACATGCTGCCAAGCAACTAAGGCCGTTGCTGAAGGCTGCTGTTCTAGAGCCCACCAGCTGCAAATACTGAGCCCGGATGCCCTAGAGCCCGTGCTCTGCAAAAAGAGAATCCACCGCAGTGAGAAACCCGCACACCACCACGATGAGCAGCCCCTGCTGATCCACCGCAGTGAGAAACCCGCACACCATGATGAGTAGCCCCTGCTTGCTGCAACTAGAGAAAGCCCGTGCAAAGTGGTGAAGACCCAGCACAGCCAAAAATAAATAAATTAAAAAAAATAAGTAATTGATGCTGAAAGTCTGACAACTGGCTGAATAAACTGTGGTATGTTCCCACAATGGAAATCATTTAAAGCCAGAATATTTCATGACACTTGAAATGTTCATGATATACAGCAAAATTGAGAACAATCGTTTCTAAACTGCGTTCTTTAATATAACAATGTGTTCATGCAGAGAGGAGACCAGAGGGGAATCTTTGACAGACGTGCTTACAGCAATCTGCATGGCAGGCAAGATGGGAGAAGGCGTTTTTTTCTTTGTGATTTTCTCTATATCTCCCAAGTTTCCTCCAAAGATTATCACTTGATGATCAGAAGGTAAAATGTTATTTTAAAAAAGGAAAACTGATGGGACTTTTTTTCAGCCTTAATCACAATTTGGTTTCCTTCAAAACAGATTCTGAAAACCTGGCGGGTCCATGGTCACTGCTCTGTGGTCAGGTGACCCAGGCGTGCCCAAGTGCCCTGAGCCCAAAGGCCAAGGGCAGGGTTGCCATGGCAACAAACCCAGACGAAATATAAGTGTTCGGGGCCCTGGAACTGATCTAGGCCTCAGGGTTATTTTCACTTCCTTCCTAGAAGAAGAGGGTGGGGCAGAGGTGTAAGGAGCTTCTTTCTGAAACCTGGAGAGCTGCCTGGGGGAGACGGCCTCTGCTTGTGCTCCGGGCACTCGTCCCAGCCCCAGCGCCACCCCCAGTGGGCACTCAGAGATGGTTCCTGACTTGGGGGCCAGGCCTTTACCTGGGCGGCACCCTATCTCTGCCCCTGACCCATGTCTCACTCTCCTCACACTCGAGGGCGCCCCTTCCTAAACCCTCCAGCAAGTGTTCAGCGGCTACATAGCACCTTGGGGTGTGAGCAGGGCTGGCCCCCAGTGCCTGGGAAGGCGTGACCTGTCCTCCCCGGCTAAGCCTGATCCTTCTCCAGTGGGGCAGGTCTGGTCCACGGGCAGCCATAAGCACCCAGTAGCCCCAATGTCATGGTGCACCTGCCGAGGCAGCCTGGGCCACCCATGGGAGGCAGTGATTTGACCGTGGTACCCGGCTGTGCGCTCTGCTGGGCCTGCTCACTGCAGCAGCCTCTGTTGTAACCTGGGAGTTAAGCCTCTCCCCACCAGCTGGGCTGTGAGATCCAGGAGGAAATCACCTTCTGTGGCTTTCTCCTTGGGTCTCCCTCCCTCCCCAGTGGAAAGGCCTGACTTCATCTTAACAAAGGAAACTGAACATCACTCTGCATTTTCATCTAAGAGGGCATGCCGTCTGCTGCCTGAGATGCTGGACATCTCTTTATTAATCGGGCCAGCAGGAAAAGGGGGAGAAGACAGAGGTTGGGTTCTTGCGAGGAGTTCATGTACAAACGCTGCCATGCGCCTTAAAGGATTAATTTCACAAGCCTTAAATCGCAGTTTAATTTGAAAACTAATTCAGCCCCATAATTGGCTTTCTGCTCAAATCACTGAGGCTAAAGATTTAAATTCTTAATATTCGGATGACTTTCAAGTATCTGGTGCCATCTGTGCAATAGTCCGTGGCATTAGTCTCAGGGGGACTTCCACCGGCACAGAAATAAAATAAATAAATAAACAGGGCCGACTAATAGAATAATCTATTTAAGCAAAAACTGCATTATATCGATGAAGGTTTCTTTGACTTCATTTGCAGCATGTAGATTTCTCTGCTATTTAATATTTTAAAGTGACATTAATTTCAAAATTTATAATATAGGCCCTCATGCAGTTACAAGGGGTTAGGAAAAGCAGAGATTCCAATTAGAGCTTTTTTTTTTTAGTAAAAATAATCAATACGGAGGCATCTTTTCTTGGGAGGCTCGAGAGACGCCATGAAACCCGTCTGGTTGCCTCCAGGCAGGAGAGCACACGGCGACTCTGATTTCCAGAGGGAAGGGCTGTTGTAAGGACATGGACCCCCAGCTGGTGCAGAGGGGAAGGGGGGGGTCCAGCTATGAGGATGGAGCTGTGAGGTCTGTCCTGAGCCCTGTGAGCTTGTTTCCTGAAAAGTGGGGGCTGGGCAGGGTGGCAGTAAGTGTGAGACTGGAGGGTCAGCAGGATAAACCTGACCAGGGGTTGAGGCACATAGCATCAGACACTGCTGGCCACTGGGGCACACTGCAGGCCTGGCCGCCTCCCTCTGCACAGGTGTGGACCCTCCAGGAGGCCTTCACAGAACTGCTGTGCACCCTCGGAGCTCCAGGGAGGTGGGGGCCTGGGCACGGAGGTGCGGTCCCCACCCCCGAGCTGGCCCGTGGCTCAGGCTGAGCTGTCACTGAATCCCACCCTTGCTCAGGCACATGATGGTGATGGAGGAAGTGATGGAACAGACAGGGTCTCTGCCCTGCAAAGGGGAAAAGCAGTGATGACAACAAACTGAGAGGATGCAGTAGTGATACGACCAGAGGCATCTGTGTGCAGGGAGGGCCTGCTGGTGAGAGCGGTGGGGAAGACAGCTCTGGAGAAGCGAGGAGGAGCCAGTGTGCTAGCAGTCAGGGGGAGGCTGGCCAGGCTGCGTGCGCAGCCCGTGCAGAGGCCCTGGGGCAGGAAAGACTCCTCCCATCCTAATGGCCTTTGCCCACATGTGCATCATATACCATCTGTAGGCCCCTACCTAGCACACCTGTCTTTTGGTTCCTCAACTGGACAATGGGCTTCCTGGAAGTGGAGTTCATGCTTTCCCACCCTGGAGAAGGGGCACCTCACACACAGCTTTTGTGTGTGCTTTTCCAGAGGGATGGTTCCCTAACACTTCTCCCCTGATAGTGTATGTGACGCTTGGAGGTACAGCAGCCATGTTGTGACCTCGTGGTGAGAAATCAGGGAGGCAAAGGGCACAGAGATGGGGAGCCTGCCGGCTTCATGCGCTCATCTAAAACGCCACTTGTTTCAGCTGGGTTTTCTGAGACTTGCGTCCATCGTCCATCGTTATTCCTGACCCAGGCTGGGGAGGGGAGGCAGTTTAGCTCCATGGTTAGAACTGCAGCTCACGAGCCAGATCACCTGGTTTAACTCTTGTCCCCACCTGAACCGAAGCAGGACACTCCGGGGCCTCTGCCCCTACTTCCCCCTACTGGCCCCGCCCCCACACTAGCCCCCCGGCTGCATGTCCTCTGCACCAGCTCCTCTCTGAAATACCCTGATAACAGCATCTGATGCTGGTCTCATGGGTGGGTTAACAAAGGCTGAGACCACCACCCCGTGGAGCACATTAACTACTTGATGACCATGAGTTCTGAGCATGTGTGGTCCGACCTACAGGCGCCTAAGAGTTGATAATATTAACCCCCGCGACCCCACCAAATAGAGAATTGTGCATGAGCTAATCATCACACCCCCGCTCGCCCCCCACACCTCCACCCCCTGCAAGAAGGGTTTGGATCTTTTGAGCACGAGCCGCCTGTCCTGGTTTGGAGCCGTTTCAGTAAACACACGTTCCTTCACCACAACCACACCCCGTGTGGGTGGACTGGCAGCGCCGCACCAGGGAGTTTGGTTCGGTGACGCGTGCTCCCGCTGTGTCTCTTCTTACCTGCTCTTCGCCTCTGTTCCCTCCTGTCCACAGTGCCTGTCACAGGGCTGTACACGATTCAGCAGGTTTCCTGTCTGGAGGCCCTAACATGGTGCCCAGCCCCCAGCGGCCCAGTCAGTGCTCTTTCCATGATGGCCGCGTAGTCAGAGCATCAGTGGGAGGTGAGCCCACTGTGGGGGAGCCTGAGGCCTCCAGCAGAGACGTGGGGCCTCCCCTGGCCAGGTTCACGAGCCTGGAAAGTGGTTGGGCTCAGAAGCTGCAGGTCAGGGGCCCCAGAGGTTTTTAATCTGTCCTTCTTGTCAAAGAGGCCAAGTTCCAAGGAGCTGAACTTGACCTTTTAAAGATGCTCCTGCACCCTGGAGGGGCACCCGGAGGTGCAGGAGAGCGCTTGCTTCTGGTGAAGAAAACAGTTGGCCTGGCCGAGGGCCTCCCAGGGTCTCAGCCTCTGCTCTGCAGTGCCACCCCCCCAACCCTATGCAACTCTGGGAACAGGACTGGGGTCGGAGGGGTGAATAGGGGCCCGATGGGGAAGCCTGCTCGGCTGGAAGCTGGGGCTTACAGGGGTCCCATCAGTTTCTCCTCTTGAACGCCCTCTGCTGCGGCCCACTGGCCAAGGCCCAGCTGTGGCCTCACCCAGGAGGGCCCCTCCCCTTCCCTCTCCTGCGCATCCTCCTGAAGGGGGCAGGGCCTGGAGGAGCACCTGGGCCCAATCCTCCCATCAGCTCTGGGACCAGGCCTCAGCTTGGCTCTGGCTGGCCGAGCCCCTCATTCAGCCGTGGCCAATGGGGAGTTTGTGATAATTCAGAACGTCTGAGGTCTAGCTCGGCCATCAGGTGACCTGAGGGACACAGGAACGTAATGTAGAGGACAGCTGGTTTTAAGCGAGATTTATGGTTCAATCTGAGATTCCATCTGACAATGTAACTTGCTACCAGAGTTGGGAAAATGAACCGATATTTTGAGTAAGAACATTTAACAATAGTAATAAGTTAATACCCGTTAATAGTAATTACACCATTAACAATAGCACAGGTGTCAGCTGCCTCAGGTGGACGCCTTCAGCTGATTCCCCAAGGTCGGTGGTACAATCACCTCCATTTAATGATGAGACAGAACGAGTGGCCGGCCGAGGCCTCGCCATGCTGGCCACAGCTGGCCACTGGGAGTCTAAGATGAGTGGCTGAGTGCCACACGATGTCACCTGCCAAGGGCACAGTCCCACCCCGTGAGGACAAGGGGTAGCTGGAGTCTGAAACAGCCTTTACCTCTGCTCCATTCAAGGTTTCCTATGGAGCTACCGACATCCAGGGAGCAAGGGGCTGGCAGATCAGTGGATGGGAGCAGAGAACACAGAGCAAACCCATAAACAAGCCAACTGATTTTTGACAAAGGTACACAAGCAATTCAATGAAATACAGAAAGCCTTTCCAACAAACAGTGCAGGAGCATCTGGGCATCCATAAGCAAAAAATGAACCAGACTAAGTCTCACGCCTTCTATAAAAATCACACAGAAATTAACTCAATGTCCAAAAGTGAATTTGAACAGTCTATAGCATCCCTGAAATGTGAATATAATGGAGGGGGGGGGGAAGTGCCTTTCTTGGTTAATAGATGAACAAATTTGAAACATTAAGAAAAAAGAAATTAACTTGGAATGGACCAAGGACGAAAAATAAAATGTGAAACTTAAAACCTTTAGAATGAAGCCTAGAACATAGTCAGGACCCAGGGTTTGGGAAGAGTTCTCAATACCCAAGTCCAATCCATCAAAGGAGAGTGAAAAATTGAACTTCATCAAAATGAAAAACTCTTGCTCCCAAAAGACCCCCTGAAGAGCATGAAAAACATGAGTGCCAAAGTAGGAGAAATTATCTGCAGACCACACATCTGGCAAAGGGCTTGCATCTCAAATAAACAATTCTCAAAACTCAGTGATTAAAAAAGCAACTAATTAGAAGATGGACACAAGACATGAAGAGACGTCTCAGCAAGGAGGAGATGCAGATGGCAAGCACAGGACGGGATCTCCACCACAGTTAGCATCAGGGAAAGAGAAATAGAAACCACAGTGAGGTAGCACTGCGCACCTATCAGAACAGCTAACACGGCATGATGACCACCAAATGCGGTGAGGACACGGAGAAGCCAGGCCACTCAGACGGTGGGACAGGAGATCAGAAGAGTGTGTGGCACTTCCTGGTGCCCATACCACCCAGTGATTGAGTCCTCAGGCATTTGTCCCCGAGAAAATGAAAATTCACATGAAAGTCCACATGGGAGTGAAAGTTCTTGGCAGCTTCATTACTGTCCCAAACTGGGACAACCAGAACGCCCTTCAAAGGGTGAATGAGGGTAGGGACTCCACACTGCGGACTACTCAGCAATGAAAAGAAATGAGCTTCAGTTCAGTTCAGTTCAGTTTAGTCGTTCAGTCGTGTCTGATTCTTTGCGACCCCATGAATCGTAGCATGCCAGGCCTCCCTGTCCATCATCAACTCCTGGAGTGGACACACAATTTGCCTGAATATCCAGAGAATTATACTGAATGGAAAAACCCAGCCCCCAAAGGTAACATGGGCTTCCCAGGTGGTGCTCAGATCAGTTCAGTCACTCAGTCGTGTCTGGCTCTTTGCGACCCCATGAACCGCAGCACACCAGGCCTCCCTGTCCATCACCAACTCCCGGAGTCCACCCAAACCCATGTCCATTGAGTTGATGATGCCATCCAACCATCTCATCCATTGTCGTCCCCTTCTCCTCCTACCCTCAATCTTTCCCAGCATCAGGGTCTTTTCAAATAAGTCAGTTTTTTGCATCAGGTGGCCGAAGTATTGGAGTTTCAGCTTCAGCATCAGTCCTTCCAATGAACATTCAGGACTGATTTCCTTAAAGAATCTGCCTGCCAATGCAGGAGATGCGAGAGACATGAGTTTGATCCCCAGGGCAGGAAGATCCCTTGGAGGAGGGTATGGCAACCCACTCCAGTATTCTTGCCTGGAGAATCCCATGGACAGAGGGGCCTGGCAGTCTACAGTCCATGGGGTCACAAAAGTCAGACACAACTGAGTGAGAGCACACTCAGAGGTAACATACTGCTATGGTCACAATTATACGAAAGTCTTAAAATGACAAAATCACAGATATGGAGAGCAGGTCAATGGTTGCCAGGGTAGGGACGGTGGGCAGATGGATTGGTGAGCGGGGAGATGGGTGTTAGCCTTAAATGTTACTGTCTTGACCATGGAGGTCATGCGAATCTGCACACATGATAAACTGCATGGACACACATGCACTCACATACACCCGCGTGCTGAAGTCTGAGCCAGGGCTTGCACCAATGTTACACCCTGGTGTGACCCTGCATCTGTGAGATGTTACCACTGGGGGAAGTCAGGGGAAGGGTCTGTGGGATGTCTCTGTATTACTTCTTACAACTGCATGTGCGTCTACAATCATGTCAAAATAAAAAGATATCTTAAAAAGACATTTCTTCCAATGAGACCCTATCAGGAAGCACATTGAAGAGTTGCTTGGAGCGGTGCTTGCCTAGGAGGGTCAAGGTTGCCCAAAGCCCGGCCTTCCTGCTTCCTGCCCACCCAGGGCCAGAGATGCCTCTGTTACCCCAGGCCTCAGTAAGCACCAGGTCACAGTCCTCTTGGGTTTCTTCTTGTCGCATCTCAGTTGAACCTTTTTCTGGGAAACTCTAATTTTGGTTCCACTTTCTGGTGCACTTGAAATAAATGAAATTCTATTTCTTTATGGAAAATATCCATATTACAGACATAATTTTTTATAATTATTATTAATCTGAACTCACAAGCACGGGGTCAATTTCAAAGCTAGGGAAAGAGGATTTGATGGAAAAGACTGCTTCCTTAAGACCGGTTTTGCTGGACAGGGATGTACATCCAGTGCCCACGTGTCCTGACAGCGGGAGTGCACGGAGCCGGTGAACCCGCTCGCCTCTGTGCACTGTGCGGCCACTCCTGCAGGTGCAGCTTCTGCCTGGAGGCATGAGATGGTCCCCTCCAGGGGTGGGCCCAGAAGATGTGGGGGACACAGAACAGGAGGACATAAAGGTGGGCTCTGCAAAAGGGCAGAGTTTGCAAAGGCAGAGGTGGGGTGTGTGCCTGGAAGCGGCGGGGCACGCACCCAAGCAAAGCTCCAGTGGCGCGACATTCAGAGGGCGGCCAGCGGACGTGTCTCCCCTTCTCATCTGCAGCTTCGCATGCAGTCTCCCAGCTCTTGGCGGCCCCTGGCCAGTTCCCGCCAGGATTTGGGACCATGATCAGGAGGGGCCCGAAGGTCCCAGGCATGGGGAGTGACTGCTGCTGCGGCCCCACCCGGGTGGGGACTCAGCACGGCAACCACTGCCCCCACGTGGCCATTTATATGAAATACAACGAGAAATTCAGCTGCTCAGCTAGATGTGAGAGTTGGACTATAAAGAAAGCTGAGCGCCAAAGAATTGATGTTTTTGAACTGTGGTGTTGGAGAAGACTCTTAAGAGTCCCTAGGACTGCAAGGAGATCCAACCAGTCCATCCTAAAGGAAAGCAGTCCTGAATATTCATCGGAAGGACTGATGTTGAAGCTGAAACTCCAATACTTTAGCCACGTGATGTGAAGAACTGACTCATTGGAAAAGACCCTGATGCTGGGAAAGATTGAAGGCGGGAGGAAAAGGGGACCACAGAGGGTGAGATGGTTGGATGGCATCACTGACTCTATGGACACGAGTTTGAGTAAGCTCCGGGAGTTGGTGATGGATAGGGAAGCCCAGCATGCTGCAGTCCATGGGGTTGCAAAGAGTTGGACATGACTGAGTGACTGAACTGAACTGAACAGCTGTATGAACCAGAATTGTGTGTGAGGCCCCTGCGACTCAGCAAAGCCAGAGAGGGCTTCATGACATGGAGGGGCCTGGGGGTCAGGGAGGATGTGGGGTAACCTGGGATCTGGCCCCCAGCGGCTGGCTGATGTCCCCACCGCAACTTCCCAGACCTTAGCTGACTCCTACCCGGCTGAGTCAATACTGAATATATCTTTTCACTTGTTTTCCATTAGAACATGTGTCTGAAACCCTTCATTAGCCTATCATTCCAGAGAATAATGACTAATTTCTGGCGGTAGTTTTTCCTTATCCCACAAAGCACTGTGTAAAACCTTCTATTATTGTAATTTACTGGGGTGAGCAAAGGACTTATAGAGACTGCTTCCATATCCTGGGGAGCCTCCTGCATCGAGGAGGTGGGCCCTGCTCTGTCTGGACATGGCCTCCTCGCCCTGGACCAGGGCGTCAAGCTAAGCCCAACGAGGCACCGTGCAGCTCCATCCTGGCTTTGCGCAAAGAGGTCACATCTCTGGTCCCCTCTGATGGTTGTCCAGGACCAGAAATGGAGCTGAGGGCACCCAGGGGCTCCGAAAGTCACCCAACATTTAGTGCAAACAGAAAGGTGTTGAGTGCCCAGGGAATAAAGGGCCAGCCTTCAGCCCTCCCGGGCCATGTCCTGCGATCCGAGGATGCTCGAATGTCCTGGCTTAAAGGCTTATCAGGATTTCGAGGGGAAGATGAAGCAGTTTGTTGTTTTTGTTATCCTAATGAGTAAAGGCAGTCATGCGTTTGGGAAAACTGTCTCATTGATTTGTTTGAAAATAAGATGTGGGAGGCTTGATTTGAGGCACCTTCACAAAGTGTCCTGGGTCTTGGGGAGAGAGGACTTGCTGCTTCCGTTAACAAGAAAGTCCCCCCACAACCCACCAAGCCCGACAGCCACTCTCCACTCTGCTCCATAAAGAGCTGGCTGTCAGCAGTCCTTATTTTCTTTCTTTGGTTGTTTGTAGCTAATTTGGCCACCCACCTGCCCCTCAGGGGCCTGCAGGGCCCAGCCACCTGAGGTTTCTGCAGAAACTGCGTCACATTGCTTTCCCTTTGCTGACATTGGGCTGGCCCATGCCTTCGGATTCTGAGGACAATCAGTTGTAAATGCACTTCACCTTATGGAAGCAGCAGCCCCTGGAGACGGAGCTGTGACAGTTGCCTCCAGGGAGAAGAGATGATAAATGTTTGCTTTCCTGTCCCTCCGCATGCTGGACGCCTGCTGACCCCTCCTCAGAGGCCCGGGAAGTCTTCCCAGGATGGGCATCCACCGGGGCTGGGGAGGGGCAGCCTCTGTGATGTTCAGATGACAGGCAACACCTTTACTGTGCGTATGTTCCCAGTATTGCATGGGGCATCACTCATGAATTTTTCAAAATGACCCTTAGTTTCTCTCAATTTCAAATGTTACCTGAGTCCTAATTTTAGTGGCAGCTTCCAGCAGCCCTTAGCAGGGGCCTCAGCAGTAGTGCTTGGCTCAGCTCCACACTGCCCCCTGCCCCTGCCTGCCCCAAGCTGAGTAGTTGTCCTGAGGACAACTGCCCCCCACCCTCCCCCAAATCAGGAGACAGTGTGGGGCTGGGTTTCTTAAACCTTAGCAAGTGCGGAGTTACTTGGAGCTTGGCTGCTTCCTCGGGGCCCCACCTGCAGAGTCTGAATCAGCGGGTGGCCACTAGCTATGCATTTATAACACGTTCCCAGGTGATGCTGGGGGATCTCTGAGCTGTTGTGCCCGCATCCGCTGGGGATTAGCGCCCATGTCCACACCGAGGGGTTGGGACTGCTTGCTCCACCTCCTCAGGCCTTGAGTCTTGTCTGAGCTGAAGTGGGAGGGAGGCGCCCACTTCTTGGTCATTATGGGATCCAGAGACCAGACGTTGTAAAGCGGTCGTTATCATTTATGCTGGACAGGAGTCCTTGGGAAGACGGGTCAGCTCTTAGGTCAGCTTTGAGGGGGACCAAGGGCCTCAGCCACACAGCTCACTTCTTCAGGCTGAGGGAGTCAGCCTTCTCAGGTGCTTCCTGCTGTGCCCAAATGTGCCCAGAAGGCCTCAGATGGCCAGCCTCCTCCCTGACCAGCCCCAGGACCTTTGCACATGCTCTCTCTGCCACCAGACTCCCTCCCTGCCCGTCTGAGTACTGCTTCCAGTCAGCTCCTGGCCCACAGGTCACCTCTGCAGAGGAGCCTTCTCTAATCTACAGCCATCCCCATGACTCAGCGCCCAGGGGTCTCTTGAGCCAAATCGTCACTGCAGGGGCTCTGCTACCTTGTTTCAGCCCCTCTGTCTGTGCCTGCCCTGGACTGTGAGGTATGTGGAGCAGGGATGCCCACTCCCTAGGGCATGCAGTGGGTGCTAAAATAAACTCATAGGCGATGAGTCCCAGGTGTCATCATGGCGGCGGGAGCTGCGTGTCCCTCCTTGGGAATGTCCCTCCCTCGGGGCTCAGGGCTCACCTGGCTTGGAGCCTTCATCCACGGAGCCGTTGTACACCTGGTTGAGGAACTCGGGGCGGTTGTCGTTCATGTCAATGACGTAGATGTACAAGTCGATGGGGTTCTCCACCTTGTTGCCGTTCATGTCCACAGCATGTGCTCGGAGCTAGAAAGAAAGCAACACATGCTGTCAGGGCCAGCAGCTGCCCCCAGTGGGGATGTGCCTGACCTGAAGCCTTGTGAACCACCAAGAACAGATCTCCTGTGACCTACAGCCCTGGGGTGGGGCAACAGAGCAGTT
The DNA here is from genome assembly GCF_029407905.1 of Bubalus kerabau. Lineage (NCBI taxonomy): Eukaryota > Metazoa > Chordata > Mammalia > Artiodactyla > Bovidae > Bubalus > Bubalus kerabau. The sequence goes on from NC_073636.1 coordinate 55,776,754, forward strand.
CAGGGACCCCTCAAGGGGCAGCCTGGGGAGTGTGGGGTGGGCTTGGGATACGTCATGAGCCTGGGTTCTCTCATCTGTGGAAATGGGAGGTGTCCTGGGAGGGTGAAACAGGGTGACCATGGGACCTGGAGGCTGACCCGAGGGTCCACGCTGATATCCATCCATGCACCACTGATGCTGAGGACTCATGTCTACCTAGAGCAGCTGCAGGAAGGCCATGTGTGCTAACGGGGTGGGGGCTTAGGCCCCTTGCTGCCAGGAGGCCAGGCCTGGGGGAGACCCAGAGAGGAGACACAGCGGGTCCTTGAACTGGGGCATCCACTTCGAGTCTACCCTGTTGGCCAGTCACACCCTGGCTTATCTTTCTTGGGACAGCAGAGAGGAAATGGGTCCAGAGGCCCTGGGGTGGAAGGCCCCTCTCTGATGGGGAAGGGGCTCCAGGGAGCTCCATCTGGGAACAACTCAAGGTACAAAGGGTAGGTACCCCAACTTGGGCTGAAGGGCCCACAGGGGCTGCTCAGACGCCCCTCTTCGATTTTGGATTTTTATCTTTTATTCATTCACTCACTCATTAATTCATTCACTCAATCAATATCCATTGAGGGCCCACCTGTGGCAGCACCGGCTGCGCCCTAGTCCATGGCTCCATGGGATCCGGGGCTGCCCTGGGGCTTCTCATGCAGGAGATGGCCCCTGAGGAGACATGTGGCTGCGGTGGCCCATGGGGTGGGGAGGAGGCCAGGCAGGCCTCTCGGAGGAGCTGATGCTGGAGCTGAGCCCTGGCTGAGGGGCCCAGAGGACAGCAAGCATGGCGGATGCAGAGTGGCTGAGCCCCATGGGCAGCAGAGCGGGCTGGAGTGGGGCCACGGGGCCCTGAGACTAGACAGGAAAACCACACTTGGAGGTGGAAGGGACCGACCTGTCTCTCCAGACCAACACTGTGACTGTCACACAGCCGTGCCCTCATCTCTCTGTGGAAACCATGTCACCCCCGAAACCAAACACACTGGACTACAGGGTCCTCATGCCAAGACAGCGCCAAGTCAAGGGTGCCCAGAGGAGCCTCCAGCAGGAGGGGTCTCTGAGCTGGGGGCCCCGCCCAGTCATCAGGCAATCCCCTTGGTGCCCTGCATCCCCAGCGGATCTGCCAGCCTTGGGGGAGGGGAGGGTGCCATCCATGACTGCAGGAGGGGCCTTGACCTCTCCGCAGCCTTGGCTGACAGCCCTATGTAGAATTTTCCCCTTGAAACCATGTGTTTCGGGGGAGCTCAAGGCGGGCTTCATGGAGGAGAAGATCCACGTCATCACAAGGAGACACGCGAGCTCAGGTTCCTGGGGGTGCAGCCTGCAGAGCCATGCAGCTGCCCCCTTCAAGACAGATCAGCTTGAAGTGTCATGTTTAAACATCTCAGGATGGGGTGCTGTGCGGTTGTTTCTCCCAGCCAACTGCCCCCCAACACCCCCCGCCATCAGGCCCCCGCTCCTGGAGCCCAGTTTGCACCTCCCTGCTGTGGAAGTCCTCCCGTGGGCGGCCAGTGTGTGTTGCTAAGTTGCTTCAGTTGTGTCTGACTCTCTGTGACCCCATGGACTGTAGCCCACCAGGCTCCTCTGTCCATGGGGATTCTCCAGGCAAGAATACTGGAGTGGGTTGCCATGCCCTCCTCCAGGGGATCTTCCCAACCCAGGGATTGAACCCAGGTCTCCCACGTTGCAGGCAGATTCTTTACTGTCTGAGCCACCAGGGAAGCCCATGAATACTGGAGTGGGTTGCTGTGCCCTCCTCCAGGGGATCCTCCCACGGGCAGCTGGGCCATCCTTCATCTTGTCAGACGCGGCCAGGCAATAAGGCGCCGAGCCAAAGGTTGAGGAGGCTTTGAAAAAAGTAATTCTGAGCTAAAATTAAAGTTATTATCTTCTAACTAAAGTGACACCCTGGTTGGGCCACTATCTTTAGCAGCAGGAGCAGACCAAGTGGAAAGTGGCTGGCAGGGTCTTCTCATCCCCCTCCAAAAGCTTAAAACAACATTTGATAGATTCTGTTGGAAATCTCTAAGAGCCCACCCACCCCTCCCCTCCATCTCTCAGGCTGGACATACAGCTGCAGGCTTGGGGCTGGGGGTCTGTCTTGGCGTTGGAGACAAGAAATGCTTTGTGACTTGGCAATAAGGAATGTCCTGAGACTTGCAAATCTGGGTGTCTTGGACAGAGTAAATCTCCTGCGATGCGCTGTGTGTGCCTGCCGTGTGCGGGATCCTGTTGTCTTCCATCAGCCCTGCGCTGGCTCTGGCTGGGAGTGCCCCGAGACCTCCACAGGCGCTGGCTCACCTCACTGTTCATAAGAACCATGAGATGGGTCTGTCAGATCTCTGTTCAGAGGCAGGGCAAAGGAGGCTCAGGAAGATCCTGCCCAAGTTGACCGCCCCTGGCCCCAACAGCAAGGCTTCCTGAGGAAGCCGTGAAGGCACCTTCTGGGGAATCGCCTCACAGAGCAGTGATGCTCGTCTGTCTCGTGATCACAGGCTTCGTGCAGCCACGTCCAGTGACCTGTGTCCACGGTCTGTCAACTCCCTCTCAGGTGGGAGATGCTGCCCCACCCCCTCAACAGCCATGATGACGGTGGGACTCAGGACACGATTAAACGGCACCCATTGGGGGAGCAGAGAGGACTCTGGGATGTGAGGTGCAGGTTCCAGGTGGGAAGGTTACAGGGATCACCCCACAATTGAGTCACATCATGTCGGGGGTTGACTTTAGTGGCACGGAGACTATCTGGGTGGACAGAGGTAACTAACATCAGAGCCCCACTAAAATCATGGACTCTAAAATCAAAGTGATTCTCTGGCCCATGGCAGGTGAGGAATTGGGGAGCTATCTCTCAGTCCACAGCCAAGTGGGTCTCCTTTTCCCAAACGTGGCTCCTGCCTTCCCAGGGTCTGGTTTGGCAGTGCAGGGAGAGGGTGTGTGGCGCTCTTGGAATCGAGGTGCTCTTGGGGTGCCCAGGGCTGGGGGGTCTTCAGAGTGCACAGTGACACTCGGGTGTGGTTCTGAGCCATTTGCACCGAGGTGCAGAAGGGGCTGGGCAGGCACAGACGGCCCCGGGATGAGACCCACAAGTCCTCCAGCTTTAGCCTCCTGTCCGTCCCACTTCACAGGAGGCAAGTGTGTGACCCTCATAGTCATTCGGGCCTTGTACACAGAAGGGTCTGTGTATGGTTTAACTCTCAGCCATCACCATCGTAAAACTTGTAGTAAGCTCAGAGGGGCCCCCATTTCATCTTGTGCTGGACTCAGAAATTCTGCAGCCATCCTGGGCTAGGAGCTGAGCAGTTAAAGAGAGCAAAGCCTGTGACTCAGAGGGGCCTACCCGCCCCCAGTGGTGGGCTCTGTTCTCCACCAGGGGATGCAGTATGGACAAGCCTGCCCGCGTGGAGCCTCCCTTCTCAGGGTTCACATCTGGCACTGCAGGCTGAAGCCAAGTGAGGTCAGTGCCGGTCCATAGATGACACAGGGTGGAGGCTGTGAGTGCGTCCCCTCACCTGAAGGTCTTTGTGAACACAACCCGGGAGCTGGGAGTTCCGACGCCCTGGCTGTAGCCACAGAGGCAGCCTTACCACGTGCTGGGCTCTGTCCTGAACACTGCAGGGATGTCACCCTGAGTCCTCAGAACACACGCTGAGGCAGCCTGATTGTTTCCCCTTTGCAGGAGAGCATGGAGGTTGGAGGGGTTAAGGCCGCAGGTCTCAGCTGCTGGGTGGGGCTGCCCACCCCTGCCCCCCAGGTCTGGCTCCAGCCCCCGCCTCCCGCAGGTGCAAACGCTCATCCCACAACGAGGAGGCAGAGCCCAAAGTGGGTCGGACGCCAGGGCGGGCGGCGTGAGAGCCGTGCGCCCACCGAGCTCTAGGGCCAATTGTGTGCCGCCAGGTCAGGAGGCCAAGTGGAAAGTGGTGGACGGTCCATTTAATTGAGCCTTGCAGCCTTCACTTTCTCATGGTTTTTCCCTCTCCACTGGCAGCTCCCCATGAAAGTAGCAACGCTCGCTCAGAGCTGCCTTTCTGCTCTCAGAGGAAGGGGCGGAGGGGCTGGGGATGCGCGTCCGGAACTGGAGAGGTGGCAGTGACACAGCAGCTGCACAACCCCGTCCCCAGCAGAACTCCCAGCAGGTCACGTGGGTCCACGGCTTCTGACCAGTGGGCCCCCAGTGTGTCCCAGACCCTCCAGGCATCACCAGGGACACGTTACCAGAGCACATTCTCGGCCCATCTGCTCTGTGAATTGCACAGCCCGGGGAGGCACCCCGCAGGCAGGTGGGCTTTTCTGATATGGACTTGGGTTTGCACTCCCCTCCAACCCCCCACCCTTAGGAGCCTGAGTCCAGGGACACTCACGTGGTAGGAGGCTCGCTCCTCCCGGTCCATGGGCCGCGTGACGTACATCCGGCCGGACATGGAGTCGATGCTGAAGACCTCCATGGGGGGCTGGTCGGCGCCCACGCCTGTGATGCTGTATCGGATGGGGATGTCGTTGTCCTTGTCGGACCGGATCTGGAAGGGGGAGCAGACGGGGCAGGGGAAGGTCAGGCTTCTTACCCAGACCTTAAGCTCATCCCGCTGGATGGCCTCACATGACGTCTCTCCCAGGGACATGTGAGGCCACAGCCAGCGCTTGGTCCACTCTGGGGACCAGAAGGGCAGGTGAGGCCAGGGGTTCACTGAGAGCCTGCACTACATGTCCGGTGAGCCCACCAGATGACAGGGAGGAGGGGACACAGTATTCCAAGAGGAAAGGAGCTTGGCAGGGAGCTCGGCAGAGGTGAAGATGCCCACGGTAGAGCCTGAGTGATGGTCTGAAATGGCTGAGGACCTGGCACAAATGGCCCTCACGTCAAACCTCTGGAAAGACGGGGGTGAGGACACAGCTTACTGCATGGGGTTTTTAGGGAAAAGGTCAGGGCCCAAGACACTTGTGCCCCCGAGCGATCATCTGTGCAGAAAGGCAGCGGACATGTTTGGATGTGCAAAGACACAGAAAATGTCCCCTGTTCCTGCTCTGGTCCTCCAGACCTGCCCTGAGAGGGGGGTCATAGCAAAGACCTCAAGAACAGGGCTTGCCTCGGAAATGCACCCCCTACCAGCATCTGAACACAGAAACACAGCCCTGAAAGATGTTGTCAACATGGTTACAGAGCTGAGTACAGGCACAAACAGTGTTTACGGAAACTTTATATTGTGGAAAACAACAACTTAATAATGGTGAAAAGTGAAAATGATAGTCACTCAGTCATGTCTGACTCTTTGTGGCCACATGGACTGTAGCCCGCCAGGCTCCTCTGTCCATGGGATTCTCCAGGCAAGAAGACTGGAGTGGGTTGCCATTCCCTCCTCCAGGGGATATTCTCAACCCAAGGATTGAACCCGGGTCTCCTTCATTGCGAACAGACTCTTTACTGCTGAGCCACCAGGGAAGCCCAAGAATCCTGGAGTGGGTAGCGATTCCCTCCTCCAGGGGATCTTCCCGACCCAGGGATCAAATCTGGGCCTTCTGCATTGCGGACAGACTCTTTACTGTCTGAGCTACCGGGGAAGCCCCCAGTAATAGTGATCTGGGTCCCACATCTAAAGTAAGCTAGCAAAGCCTGAGAGTTGGGTGAAGAAACGGAAAGAACAGAGAAAAAAATGCACAATTCTGTGCTTTACGTGGGTTGGGGGCGGACTATGCAGACAGCACCTCACTTTTGACCAGATCGTTAGATAAATGCACGACTATAGGAGATGGCAAGGACACCTGCAGAATTGCACACAAGGAGCACGTCTTTCGTTCAGGTGAAGCAGAGGTCCTGGGCACGCAAGGGGCAGCTGACGGGCAGGATATCGTGTAAGACAACAAGCTTCTCCGATGGTGAGAGGTTGTAAATAAGCCACCGGGGCGTGAAAGGAATAGCTGATGGGGCCAAATTAAGATTAGCATAAACTCTGAATACACCTTTAGAAAAGACAACTTTTAAAAATCAAAGCCCAGGGGACCATGGCAACATTTTACAAAAAAATGGACCACAACAAAAACCTCAGAAAAATTCCACAAAGCAAAATTGACAAGGACTTTTTACCAGAATAATACAATTAAAATTTAAAGATGATTTTTAAAGAGATATTTTAGAAAACATTCTGAAGTAACCACAGGTTAAGAATCAAAACTGCATTTAGAGGTGATTTAAAAATAGTAATGACAATGAAACAGCGAAACCCAAGGAATTTGGCCAGAGACTGAATCAAATATTTTCATCATTAAAACAGAATTACAGTGAATGAACTGAGCATTTATATCCAGAAGGAAAGGAATGACAAAGCAGGATATGGTGAACACCCGGGTAATTAAGACGAATGCAGAAATTTCTGAATCTGAAAACAGAAAAGTTGGAAGGATTGATAAATAGATGCAAGAGCTGTACTCTGGGGGAAAAAAATTCATAAGAAATAGATGTACCTTTGGCAAGCTTAAGAGGGAAAAAAAAGACTTAAGAAATCTATTTTATTCTTTATATTTTATGCGAGCCAAGTTGAAAATCCTGATGAACGGGTTATTTTTTGAGAAAATATAAAATTTCACAGTTGGCTGAAGGAAGAACAAACGTGAAGAGACTGCTAATTCTTCAGGAAATTCCTCGGCAAAGGGCTGGAGGGTCAGGGGAGCTCACCTAGGAGGTGTTTAAAGTCTTCCATAGAAGAGGACATATAGAAAAAACACCCGCCCTGGCTTTGCAAATCCTCCCTGGTACCATTCTCCTAAGACCACAAAGTAAGGTAACTGCAGAGCACTCCCCCAGGCCAGCGGAGGTGTGACGGTCAGCATGGAGACACCAGCGGGTGGGGTCAACCCACCAGAGCCGCCTTCATCAGCTGAGCAGAGGGGCCAGGGTGACCAGAGAGAGTCCTGGCTAGGAGCTACCGCCCAGCAACCTCCCAAGAGTCACGTCAAATGAGACCAGACTTCCTTTGCAAACAAATTGGTTTTACCATGATTATCTGATTATCTTAGAAACGGGGATGATCATAGAGAGAAAAATTAGGTTTCGGTAGAACTCTGTGTCTTGAGATTCTAGTCCTGTTTGTGGTCTTTGAGGTTTTATTTTTTACCTGTAACTGTTACAGCTCTTACCTGTAAGTGGACTGGATTTAACTTCTAGTTTCCTCAAATATCTGGCTACATGGTTCCAGACCAATGCTTCCAATATCCTCCTGCCCTTCTGACTTGGAATCACTAAGAACTGTGCTGCTGCGCTCAGTCGCTCCATCGTGTCCGACTCTTTTCGACCCCATGGACTGTAGCCCACCAGGCTCCTCTGTCTGTGGGATTTCCCAGGCAAGACTACTGGAGTGGGCTGTTATTTCCTCCTCCAGGAGATCTTCCCAACCCAGGGATCGAACCCAAGTCTCCTGCATTGGTAGGCAGATTCTTTACCCGCTGAGCCAACTGGGAAACACTAAAAGCAAAGCTACCCTTTCCCCAAAGCCCTGCAAACTAAGGCTGGATGAGTGGGAATGAACTTCAGGGAAGCACCTGAAACAGCTCACACACAGACAGCCTGGATGCCTGCTGCCATGCCAATGACCACTCAAAACAAAACACGATTCCCCAGACAAAACACGATCCCACGAGAGGCATCCAGACCACAAAGATGCTGTGAGCGCGCCATCCAGAAATATTCTCGACTGGCTGCCTCCCACCCCAGGGCTCGGAAACAGGTCTGGTCTAACCAGTAACTAGTTTTCTTTGGCTTTCGTAGAGATGCCTCCTATCGTAACCTGATGGTGCGCCTGCCTTGAAGCCTGCCCGCAACCCCGCCCCCTGAAATGAGACAACTGTTTACTGAATGGACCTCCTCTCAGGACTGAGAGATGGGTTTAGGGAGATGGAGCAGCCTGCCAGCCCGGCTTGCAAGCCTGGAAACTGCTTGGGGGAGCGTCAAAGGCAGGGATGAGGGTTAGCGCGAGGCCCTACCATGTGCTGCTGGGTGTAGTGACGTTTCTGCTGCCGGCACTTGAGAACCAGCAGCTGCAGGAGGGGCTTTCTCTCTGAGTTCCCTCATCTACCTGGAGAAGAGCCTCAGAGGGGCTCAGGTGTCACAGCCCCCCTCCCCGGAGAGGGGATTATCCATCGAGGAGCATCATTGCCACTAGTCCTGGAAGGGGGCCTGGAGAAGGGCAGACCTGTCACATGACCACACCTCCCAGCTCTCCTCCGAGGGCCATCGTCTTTCCTACAAGTCACTTCGTCTCCCCCTTTCTCTGGGTTGGGAACATTCCCTGGAGAAGGGAATGGCTACCCGCTCCTGGATTCTTGCCTGGAGAATTCCAAGGACAGAGGAGCCTGGTGGGCTATAGTCTATGGGGTCACAAAGAGTTGGACACCACTGAGTGACTAACACTTTCACTTTCACTTCCTCTTAAACCTGAATTCTAAGGCATCTTGGGGAGCTGCTTATTTTTCCCTGGGTCTCCCCGACGTGTACACGAGGCACGCATGTTAACAAACTTGTTTTTTCTCCTCTTGTTTATCTTTTATTACAGGGGTCTCAGCCAGGAGCTCACAAAGGGGAGGGAAGCTGGCTTTTCCTCCCCAACACGCCTAGTAGGATTTAGCTCAGAAATGAAGGACCGCTTTTTCTTGGGCAGCTGATCTCTGTAGCTTGACAACCACCACAGGATGGTCTCCATGGAGGTGTCTCAGAGATTTGATAATGAACATCCTTCCTAACTGAATTTGGACTGTCAGCACAGGCCATCCCCCAGAAAACTCTGCTTCTGAGAAAATTCGGCTTAATAGAGAACCACTTTCCTAAGCCGGCAGTGACTGTTTACGTATCGGAGGCGACCCCACCAGGGCAACAGCATGGGGGTAGGGACTCTGGCCACCCTGACCACGATGGTGGCTTCCTACCTGATACACTGGAGGACGGGGAATAGAAAATGTCAGGAACAGTCAGCAAGAAGGAGGTGACGCCTCGTCACACAGGCGTCAGTGACCTGGGCTGCTTGGGTGTTGATCAGGGCCTCCGGGAGAGGAACAGACATGTGTACACATGGGCATGTACATACGGGCCGCACACACATACGGTATGCACGCATATGGGCACGCACGCACATACAGGCTTGTGCACACTTGGGCACACATGGGTCCTCGAAGTCTGTGAGGAATGTCTTCACTATGGCTTTCTGGGCTCCTCCTCCCTCTCATCAGGTCAGGCTCTCCTGCCCCTTGTCTGCCCTAAGCAGGAGCACTGACCATGGTCTAGCTGGACGCCTGTCTGTACCCCCAGACTCCAAGGGGCTCCCCTCACTCAATCAGTGCTGCCCCACCTCCTGCTGGAGAGAGATGAGAGGTCTTGGCTGCCCGCCTTCTGCCAGCTCCTTGGCTCCCAGTGCTGTGCGTCCCGGACACGAGGCTCTGGCCTGTCGGCATCACACACCCCCTCTCTGTCCACCAGGGATGGTCCTTCAGGCAGAACCACATCTGACCAGCCCTGTCCGAGGCACTGAGCGGGGAGGAGTTTCGACTCGGCTCCATTCCCTGAAGTCGGTTTGTAGAAAGAGGTTCCTCCCTGGCCGAGCTCCCTCATCTCCAGATCTGGGGTCAGGGAGGCACCTGCGCCTGATCTACTGAGGGCAGAAGGGAACTGAGAAACTGGGCAGAAACGCAAACCAGTTCTTCCTCCCAGGAGCCTGGAAGATTCTAGAAAGTCTGGTGAATTCACAGGCTTGCTTTGAGTTTAGCTTAAGAGAAGAGGATGTGGGGTACACAGGAGGGCCCCCGAGGACAGTGGTTGAGCTGAACTGGATGAAGAGAGGGGCGTGTGAGCCCCTACGGTCCTGCAGAGACACCGCCGGCCTGCACCCTCCCGGTCGGACTGCCCATCCTTCACGGGGAAATTTAATTATGAAACTGCTGAAAAGAACCCACCACATATTTAAAGATTTTGATTTTTAGCAAAGGAATCTCATTACATCCTGACCATCAGGCCACATTCCCTTAATTCTCCAGGTGCCGATCAGCGGCGCCTCCTGAAATACACGTTGAGTGCGTCCGGGGCTCTCAGGATGCCCTCAATTCTCCCATAGTTTACCGTGTTAAAAAGAAATACTGTGTGAATGAATTCATCAGATCAGGTGAGAGCGGTTTCTCCTTGATTTGTGGCTGGAAAATGAGAAAAACATCCCAGCGGCGTCCGGCAGGGCCGTGAATAAAGAGTGGAGACGGCTTTTCCATCACCCGTCCTGGTTTTATGACGCCATCGAGAATCATGCTGTTTTGCATTTGTTATGAAAGGACAGAACAGATGGTAAAAGGTTAGTTTAAAGTGATGTCTACATTAAAATAACGTATGGTGCCTGGCCATTGTGCTCACCCAGGGACCTCGTTCCAGGGCCGGCTCCATCCCCCGGAAAGGCTGCCTGGATGGCAGGATTCCGGCAGAATCTCCCCCAAGGAGGGGGTATTTTCCTAATTTCAGATGAACTTGAAACTGGAGAAAAGTCACCCTGTGTGGTCTTGTGAATTACAAAGGCCTTGGAGGTTTATCCCAAGAACTGAAGGAGTGGAGAGTCCTATGGATGCAGAGAAAATCTCGTCCCAGGAAGGGAAGGAACCTGTTATCCCTGGGACCCTCATTGTTGGCTGGGCACTCCCCACCCCAGTTGTTTCAACAACGTCGTCACTCGGCCCAGACGGCCTGTGCTGTGCGCCAGGCCCCCCTGCGCTGGACGGACATGGTCCTGGCCTCACATGGTTCATGCACCAGACTGCATGTGAGCTCAGGTGCTCAGTTGTGTCCTACTCTTTGTGGCCCCCCGGACTGAAGCATGCCAGGCTCTTCTGTCCATGGAGTTTCCCAGGCAAGAATACTGGAGTGGGTTGCCATTTCCTCCTCCAAGGTATCTTCCCAACCCAGGGATTGAACCCACATCTCCTGAGGCTCCTGCATTGGCAGGTGGATTCTTTACCACTAGCACCACCTGGGAAGTCTCATGGACCAGAGGGATTAGATTTAAAAAGTGACAGCCAGTCAGTGCAGAATTATAAGGTGACAATTATGAAATGGGGAGACAACAGGGTCTGTGAGAGACTCTGGAAGGACTTGAGGGCAGAGGGAATCTTTGAGAAAGTCCAGTTAGAATTGTGTGGTTTTGTCTACTGTGGTATGTGATTCCTGGACAGGCACACACAGATAGAGTAACACACCCAAACATATGCACAAATGACACATGCATAAGTACACATACATACACCGATACACACGTGTGTGTACATGCATGCACATGACTGGATGTCCCCACCTTTCTGCTCTAAACCTCTTGGAAGGCGAGGTTATTCTGCAGCTTAATGGCTTTGCCACTAATAAGGCCTCCCTGACCCCGTCTCTGTGTTTTAAAAGATGCTCTCAAAATCCTTAGGATCAGGATCTTCCACGAGGATGTAATTCTTTGGTGAAGTGTTTTAGCTCTTTCTCTTCGTGTGATATTAAACCCAGGGATCTTCCCAGGAAAGCAGATTGCAAGCTCTCATTTTCTTTACCTGGTGGGAGTTTCGAGTTGCCGGCAGCAGCAGAGTGAAAAGCCCTGAATCGTGACCACAGATGCTTCGTTCCCCACCTACCTCGGATTTGAAGCAGGCCAATCTGAACTTGGCCGTGACTGCAGCTGGCCAGGAGAGGCAATTTCTTTTAAAATCTGACTCTCATGAGAGTCCAGAGGTAAGAACATGATTACACCTAAACGCATTTCAGCTTTCGTGGCCTCACTGGTCCTCATGCCAGCTCTTGACGCTGGGACTCCTGGATTCTCACGCTGACAGAGAATCTGCATTTTCTCAGGTTCTGTGTCTGTCCTCTTGTCTGCTTTGCAGGGATGACTCCCTGTCTCCCATCTCCTTCTCCCCGTCCCCTGCAGCCGAGCACTAAGGCTGCCCCACATCCTCCTGGGCCATGGGAACACAGACACCCTGCCTGACCCCAAGGATGGCAGGTACAGGCCTAGCACTACGCACACAGAAATCACCGACCGAAGAAATGAAACAAGGACATGCTGCTCGGGGGGTGGGGGCAGACGGGCAAACCGACGGCCAGGGTCACAGCCAGGGGCTTTGGGAAACCAAAGTGGGTGGGGGGCCCTCTTCCTGGAGGGGAAATGTCTTCTCTGAGCCTGGAGGGAGGAGGCACTGGGTGCAGAGGGAAAGGTGGGGAGGGGAGCCTGAGGGGGTGTCCGGCGTGGCAGGGTTCTAGATCCTGGGTGGGAGGGAGAAGGTCCAGCCAGTCCTGTGCCTACTGTCTGATGGTGAAGAAACAGCAGGGAATTGTGGAGTGGGAGAAGAGCAGGAGGGAGAGTCAGGAGAGACTTGACCACCCCTCCCCAGGCACCAAGGAGGAGGGGAGGCCCACCCCCACTCCGTCCCCCTTCGGGGTTGGAGGAGGGGTCAGAATGGTTTTGCTCTAGAGACACCAGGGGGATGAGGGGCGTGGTGCCACCTGATCCCCGCCTCTGGCAGGAGAGGGAGGTGTGTGTGTGTGAGGGGAGGTGGGGAGGTGGGGGGTGAGGAGGTGGTAGTGATGGGGCGAGTGTTGGGGGGTTGGGGTGGGGTGGGGTGAGCGGATGGGGTGGCAGCCTGCCCTCCACTGTGTTTATCTCGAACGCCTGCATCTGGGACGAGCTCCCCTATGAAGAGCAGGGCCCAGGAATCTCCCCTCCTCACCCCTGTAGCTCCTTAGGGACCAGTAAAGGGAAGTCCCAGGATGTCGGCCCCTGACCGTCGGGTCCAGTCCCTTCTGCAGATAGGGAGACCAGGGCCTGAGAGGCTGAGGACTGGACGAAGGTTTCACAAGCCATCGAGATTCAAGGGCAGAGTTTCAGGTCCAGTCTTGGTCACGTTGCCTTCCTGGGGAGCTTCATGGGGCAGAAAGTGAGGCCGAGGAAGCTGTGTCCACTTGTGCAGACAGGACAGAGGGCCCAGGAGGTCTCTGTGTCTCCCTAGGGTCACTTGACCCCCAATGCAGACTCAAACCCTGGGTGTTGTGCTCACTCTGGTTAGTTCTGCAAATCTGCTGGAATTGCTGAAATGCTGTGTGTTTTAAAAAGACACCACCTCACACCAGTTAGGATGGCCATCATCAAAAAGTCTACCAACAGTAAATGCTGGAAAGGGTGTGGAGAAAAAGGAAACCCTCTTGCATTGTTGTTGGGATGTAAACTGATACAGCCACTATGGAAGATGGTGGAGATTCCTTAAAAGCCTAGGAATAAAACCTAGGATTAAAACCACCATATAACCTAGTAATCCCACTCCTAGATATATATACCCTGAGGAAACCAAAACTGAAAAAGACACACATACCCCAATGTTCATTGCAGCACTGTTTACAATAGCTAGAACATGGAAGAAACCTAGATGTCTATTGACAAATGACTGGATAAAGAAGCTGTGGTACATATATACAATGGAATATTACTCAGCCATAAAAAGGAACACATTTGAATCCGTTCTAATGAGGTGGATGAACCTAGAGCCTATTATACAGAGTGAAGTAAGTCAGAAAGAGAAACATAAATATCACATATTGACACATATGTATGGAATCTAGAAAGATGGTGCTAATGAATTTATTTTCAGGGCAGCAAAGGAGAAACAGACATAGAGAACAGATTTGTGGACACGGCGGGGAGGGGAGGAGGGAGAGGGTGAGATGTATGGAGAGAGTAACATGGAAACTTACGATACCATTTGTTAAATAGATAGCCAATGGGAATTTGCTGTATGACTCAGGGAACTCAAACAGGGGCTCTGTGACAGGCTGAGGGTGGGATGCGGAGGGAGATGGGAGGGAGACTTGGGAGGGAGGGGACACGGGTGTACCTGTGGCAGATTTTTGTTGATGTATGACAGAAAACCACAAAATTCTGTAAAGCAATTATCCTTTAATTAAAAAAAAAAGTCACCGTGGCTCTAAGGCCCAGGACTGGAACCTGACTTCAGCTGCTGTTGAAAGCAATCATGAAACTGTAGCTGAGTTCTGCAAGAGGCACTGTTAGCTTGCAGCAAAGTTTGATTGAAAAGCCCTCTGCCCTGGCGCTGGGTGAGCAGTGAGATCTGGCCAGGATAAAACCGTTCTTGGCATGTGATAGGGCAGACCTGGGGCCGGGGCTGAGTGAGAGTCCAGATTCCCCCCACTCTGCACTCCTCCCTGATACATGAACATGACTTTAAGAGGCTTGACAATGTTTGTGTTTCTCGCATTTTACAAAATACTTTCCATGCACAGTGAAATTCAGCTTTCAATTATTTTCAGTTAGGTTCTTGTAATGAGCAGAAAAACCCAGAATATGATGGGGAAAGGCATTTGTTGTGTAACATTGACATTGTTATACATTTCCATTCACAATTACTTGGAATTTTACAAATCATGAAAAAAATCCTCAAAGTCGTATGAATATTAATAACAACCATGAATATGTTCTTACAAAATTTGCCTGGTGGGGAAGAGTGAATTCGATGCTTCTCAAAAGTGTCCTTCAGGTTGTACCAAATTAACAAAGACAGGTAGCTTCTTAGTTCTGGGTATGGGACAACTAAAACATTATTGCTGAAGATGGGAGTAGGGCAGGGTCCACTCCCGGCTCTTCTGGCAACAGAGGCCTGATTTTCTTTGGGGAGCATTGTTCCCCATTGTCTCGGTCAAGTCAAGGTATCAGTCAAGTCAGGGGGTTGGTCAAGACTCCCTGCCCTCGCCTGGGCAACAGGCAGGCCCATGAGCTGAGCTGGCCTGTCAGCTTGTCTCTCAAGTGTGGACGCTAAGTTAAGAAAGAGTCGGGGCCAGAAAATGTGGCTGGAGCCCCCCACTGTGGGGCCATCTCCCTATCAAGACCAGAGCACTTGGCCCCCTGCTGGCCGGCCTTCCCTTCCGTTCGTGAGCAGCCCAGGCACTCCTGGCATGTTCCTTGGGGAGAGGGACTTGAGTGGGTCCCCCCGTTGTGTTAGGTTAAACCTCTGCCTGACCCAAATGTAGACAGAGGGGCCGGGCTGGGAAGTGCTAAGCAGTGGGCAGCATCCCTGAGGTGCCAAGGCCTCCGCCTACACCCCGTCCCCTTGGAGGCCCACCTGACCGTTCCATCCTGTTTGGGGTGGGGGTCCCTACAAGTAGAGATGGGGATGGGGTTCCCATCTGAGTGGTCACCTGCAAAGAGCCTGGAGGAACAGCTTGGCCTGGGGTCTGGCTTCAGCCCTGTCCCCCGGGGGACCCTGCAGTGTGGAGAGGTAAGTCTCGGGGCAAAGAGGTGGCCTCTGGGGGCTGCCCAGGTGAGGAGGGGTCTGTCCTCTCTTGAGGTGTCCAGCCAGTCATCAGGGAGCTTTAGTGGGCCTCTTATACTTGCCTCCTCACCTCCCCAGCCCCTACATGGCCAGCGTTTTCTTGTCTATGTTTTTGCTGACCGGCCTCTTTCTGTCTCCCTCACTGGACTGTCCAGGAGGTGCTCAGAAGAGAGGGTCATGTGGCTTTCAGCAAACTGTAATTTAACTCACATGCACCCGGCCTCTAGTGGTGTTCAGGAGACACAGTACCGGGACCACCTCCCTGAAGAGCAAGGGCTCTGAGCACAGTCTGGGCTTCCCTGCAGGTTCTTGAACTTAACGGCTACCAAGGGCTGCCATTACACAGAAGCCAGAGCGGGGCAGCTTTCCCTCTGAGCCCCCTGGCTGGACCCCTGTGTGTCAGGGAACAGAGCCCATGGATGGGACTCTCTGCCTGAGCTGGAGAGATGGGGTGCCCAGGGCAGATGGCACCCGTGGCTGGAGTGCACTCTCAGGTCAGCCACCCGCGTCCTGCCTAGTGTCATTTCTGGTCCCCATATGAAAAGTCAAATGTCTCGGGACTTCCCTGGGGGTCCAGTGGCTAAGACTCTGCGCTCCCAATGCAGGTTCAATCCCAGGTTTGATCCCTGATCAGGAAATGAGATCTCACATACTGCCGCTCAGAGCTTGCATGCTGTGACTAAGACCTGAAGCAGCCTAATCAATCAATAAATGTTAAAAAAAAAGAGTCAAACGTCTTGCCAGGAATGCTTCTTCACTAATACATAATGCGTGTCCCTGCCCATTTCTGGAAGGCCCTGCACACACGGTCTCTGACAACATGACCCCAGACGAGATCCAGTCTCTGGGATGGAGGCTATGGCAGCCAGACCACGGATGAAGCTGGGGAGAGGCCCAGATGTGAGCCCAAGGGTGAATTTTGAATGAGATCTTGTATGTGAAGCATGTGGACAGGGTTTTGTCCATAGTAAGCACTCAGAATTCTTATGAGCGAGCCTTGTGGTAAGGCAAGAGCCAGAGGCTGGATTTATAAAAACTTTTACTTTGCATCACATAGGTAATTTCTCAAGTCAGGCGACAAAGGTATGAAGGAGGGAAGAAAGAAAAAAAATAGCCTCCAACTCTGGACTCCACAAGTCAAGTCAGAAAAATCTACTCTTGTGCTGTAAATGCAAACATTTTAAATGTAACTCTGAGATGAAAGAAATGGCTACTGGGTCCTAGGAGAAGCGTGGGGTTTGGAGAGACCCACTGCTTAAACATCCTTCTTGAGGAATCTTTGTGTTTGTGCTGCCAACACTCAGAAAATGTAGCTTCATCTTGTAATCTTACAAGGGTTAAGCCTGTTCTTACAATGCACATGGCCCCAATGTTATTGCACAATTTAATGGTTCTTTTATAGAATAAGAGAGAAGAGGCTCTAGATGAAGAAGGCCTTCGAATTAAAGGATTCTTTTTCTCCTTCTAAATATCCCTACAATTGGATTAAACTTGACCTGGATCTCTTGTTTGGCACTGGCTTACTATTTCTTATCAAGACCTCTTTTCTTGGAAGGTTTCATGCTGGTTAATTCCAAATAAATTAATGAGATCAGTATTAGAAATATGAACACGTGCACACACACACTCTCATCACAGAGGCAGGCAGCTCGGCACAGGAGAGAAATGAGGGGAGTTTTGCCTCCTTAGGTGAGACCCAGGACACTGTGATGTTACTCCCCAGGGGTCTCTCTTTTTTAATTCCTTCCCCCTCTTTACATCATCAGTTCACTTAATTCACATCACAGAGGCAGGAGAGCATCCTTTGTGTATCCTTATCCACCTCTATGAGATTCTGGAGCTACCTTTCTCTCTGAGTCATACCAGTTACCTGGGGATCCAGCTACCCAGTGGCAACCCACACTTGCCAGGACAGCAGTCAGTGGAGATGCCTTTGGACACATGATGAGACCACCCCGAGGAGCCCAGAAATGAAAGCTGCAGAACATCACGGGATTTCTCCCTAGGGGACCTGTGACTCCCAGACATCTGCTGGAAGATTATACTGAAAAGGAAAACAAGCTGATGTGTTCAACTGTGGCAAACAGAGTAACGGTCCTTAGAGACTTGCTTCCTTCAGCAACTGCTTCCCCACCCTAAAGACACTGTCTCTTCCAATCTTTCCAACAAAACACACCATTTCCACCTAAGAAAGCTGCCCCATGACGTGGCTCCGCTGCAGAGTATTTATTGACTGAACCTTACTTAGATGTAAATTTACTTCATGCAGAACAGCGTGTCTTGTTTTCTTAAGACTTTGCATGAACTGGCAACATAAATGTGCTACATGTATTTATTCTCGTGGTTCCAAATAAATAATTTAAGTGGACATCAAGGGATCTAGCAATTCAGCTGGGTACAAAACACACAAATTCATGGTGAAGATATTATGTCGACAGTGACAAGCATGGGTTTTGGGTGAAATAGTTCTGGGTTCAAATCCTCATTCCATTATTAGTATCCATGTGGGTAGATTTGATCTCCTTTTGGGTGTTTCTGTGAGGGCATTTTTGATGGAGATGATCATTAAATCAGTGGACTTTGAGGAAAGCAGATTGCCCTCTTTAACATGGGTGGGCCTCCTACAAACAGCTGAAGGCCTGAACAGAACAAGAGACTGACTGACCCCAAGCAAGTGGGGATTCTCCAGCAGATGGCTTCAGACTTTTCTAGATGGGCAGCTCTCCTGAGTCCCCAGGCTGCCAGCCTACCCTGCTGATTTTGGTGTGAGCCACTTCCTTATATCATAAGTCTCTTTTTTTTACATCTATCCATCTATCCATCCAAAAGGAAGTCAATCCTGAATATTCACTGGAGTGATTGATGCTGAAGCTCCAATACTTTGGCCACCTGATGTGAACAGCCGACTCATTGGAAAAGACCCTGATGCTGGGAAAGACTGACAGCAGGAGAGAAGGGGATGACAGAAGATGAGGTGGTTCGATGGCATCACTGACTCAACGGACATGAGTTTGAGTAAACTCCAGAAGATAGTGAAGGACAGGGAATCCTGCTGAGCTGTGGTTCATGGGGTCACAAAGAGTAGTACACTCTTTAGCGACTGAACAAGTTGCTAAATGAAGTCCCAGACCCTGGAATAGCTGAGATGCCTTTAGGGTCCTGGCCAGGATATTGGGGACCCTGGGGCGGGCTCTGTGACGAAGTGTGTTGCCTTGGCCGGGTCATACCCCTAATGTGCCCAAGCTCTGGGAGATGGTGAAGAACAGGGAAGCCTAGCGTGCTGCAGTCCATGGAGTCGCAAAGAGTGGGACTCAGCTGAGCAACAAGAGCAACAACAATCCATCCTACTGGCCTTGTTTCTCTGAATAAGCCTGGTAAATACACCCCGTCTCCCACACTGGATGGGCAGTTTGCACAGGGGGCCAGCTGCCGGCTGGGAGCATGCTGATCTTCAACCTGCTGCTCTGGTACTTCTATGTCCGGAGATCACAGGCGGGACTTCTCTGGTGGATAAGCATCCACCTGCCAGTGAGGGGACATGGTTTGATCCCAGGTCCAGGAAGATGCCGCATCGCAACTAAGCCCACGATCCACAACTAACCAGCCCAAGGGCCGCAACTACTGAAGCCTGTGTGCCTAGAGCCCACACTCCCGCAACAGAGAAGCCACCGCAATGAGAAGTCAGGGCAACAAAGAATAGCCCCTACTCTCTGCAATCAGAGAAAGCCCATGTGCAGCAACGAAGATCCCGTGCAGCCAGAATAAATAAATAAATTTAAAAAAGTTAAAACAAACTCACTAAAATTATAGGTGGATTGCAGCCTCCTGTTATGTCCAGGGTCCAACTGGGGAGAAGGAAAACTGGGCAGCTAGCTGATTTGCCAAGTCCAGTGGCCTTTGGTCAGCCATGCTTGAAACCCCCTGAAGCCCGGTGACATCCTCTGTGGGGAAGGCGGGGGTCTGGGGGGACACAGTGCTTCCTCAGAGAGCCTTCTACCCCCCAGCCCTGCCCCCCGGGCCGCGCACAGGGTGTTGCCACTGCCCACCTTGGTGAGTGAGGACACCTCTGGGGGAGCCCTTTGCCTCCCAGGCCCTGGGAACTACAGGTATGTCAGCCCACTTTTTTCCTGTATCAGTTTTCATTTTAACACCATAATAAAAATTCTGATAATCTAAACATGGCAATAAGTCTGCTCCATAAAACGACTGTCTCCTCATGTTACTGCCGTCATCAGAGGTGCCGTAATAACACTCACAACACGAGGGAAGACGGTTATTGTATTAAAATGAATAAATGACAAAGGTTTTTATTACATGAGTGATTCTTCCAGGCATCGAGACGCTCTTTCTGCTTCACGCGCGTAATGAACACATCATTCACCAGCACATTAGAGCACTGGCCTTGCAGTCTGAAGGCACAGTCATGGCAAATAAGTAAATTATTAATGAGATGAAATCTAAAAATAAAATCGCAAAGCCCCACCTTCCTCCATAAAGAAGGGGAAAAAAAAAATTCTAGTAAGTCTTCAAGCTGGAGGAGCTGGGAAGGGACCTGTGGCAGTGCCTCCTTGCTCTAGAGCATGCGTGGGAGGGCAGCTGATCCCAGTCAGGGAGCTCCCTTCTCCCTCCCTGCCTCCTACTGCGGAGGCTGGGGTTTGCCACCATTTGCGGTCACAGCAGACTTTGCAGTTCAGAGGATCTTTGACAGTATCTGAAGGGTGAGATATGAGGGAAAGTCTGGAGGGGAAATCCTGGGCTTTTTTTTTTTTGCTTTCCTTTCCTGACAATAAGCATGAAAAGATAGTTACTACTGTCATTTCTTGACGTGGAGAACATTGCAGGAGCACTGGCAGCCCTTTTGCAACCACGAGGACACACCAATAGCTAAGGGTGGTGGAGTAAGGAAATAGGAGGTTTGACATTGAAGACATTGATGAGCCCATGAACTGGCACCAACTCACTTTGCTTCTCATAACATGAAATAAAGACTGTGTCCAGGCCACTGTAGATTGGGCATTGTTCCTTGCATGGAAAACTAGATCCTGCATACTGCAACTAAGAGTTCAGATACCTCAACTAGAGGATCTCACATGCCACAACTTAGACTGAGTACAGCCAAGGAAATAAATAAGTTAAAAATAAATATTCAAAAAATTGAGAAAAAAATTCTCAAAGGAAAAAAAAAAAGGGGGAATTCTGACCCGTACTACAACACGGGCAAACCTTGAAGAGATTATGCTAAGTGAAATAAACCAGTCACAAAATGAAACTCTATATGATTCCACTTTTATGAGGTCCCTAGACTAGGAGTCAAGGTTACAGACAGAAAGCAGAACTGGGGCTTTCCAGGGGCTGGAGGTTAGTGTTTAAGGGGGACCGAGTTTCAGGTTTGCCAGATGAGAAGAGTTCTGGAGAAGAAAGGAGGTGATGGCCGCAGAGCATTATAAATGCATTTTCAAGCCACTGAAACATGCACTTAAAATGGCTATGACTGAGGATTTTATGTCATGTGTCTTTGACAACAATAAAAACTCAGTTTCACATCTTCTTTTTTTACTCTTCCAAATGTGGCTGGTAGAAAATGTGAATTTCATGTGAGGTTTGCCCGTTATCTCTGGAGAGCGACGTTCTGAGCTGGGGGTGTGGCCCCGCAGCATCCTGCGTCTCTCCTCTGGCCCTGAGTTGCTGGGGTTGCTGGATTCGTGCTTGTTTCCTAGGGTTCTGGGGTGTTTACTTCTCTGGGTCTCTCTTCAGGTACACTGTGCCCGGTCACAGAGGGCCTGCTAAATGTTGGCAAAACTGAACTGAATTACAATGATAAGATTCTTTCCTTTGCTGTTTCAAATTGCAAACCCATCTTAAAGATCACAGGGAGCACAGAGTGGGGCTGAGTCACAGAGGAGGAGAAGGTGGAACTTGATTGGGTGGGGGGGGTGCGGTTTCTGGTTCTTTCACAACAGCTACTGCCTTATAAGCACAGCAAGGAGGTCAAACCAGTCAATTCTGAAGGAAATCAATCCTGAATACTCACTGGAAGGACTGACACTGCCTGAACCTGAAGCTCCAATACTTTGGCCACACGATGTGAAGAGCTGACTCATTGAAAAAGATCCTGATACCAGGTAAGATTGAGGCAGGAGGAGAAGGGGGCAACAGAGGATGAGATGATCAGATGGCATCATCGACTCAATGGACGTGAGTTTGAGCAAATTCCAGGAGACAGTGGAGGATAGAGGAGCCTGACGTGCTGCAGTCCATGGGTTGCAGAGAGTCAGACGTGACTTAGTGACAACACAACAACAACAACTGCCCCACAAATCCTAGAATTTGCATTTGAGCCCAGCGCCGGGCACATGGGATTCCCTGAGAAATGGCAGCTATTCCTAAGGCCCAGTGCCCTGGGGACCCTAAATGACCTTGGGGTTCTGTGGGGAAGGGAAGGCTTGGGGGAGGTGAGTGTGAAGACAGGATGGAGTTGGGAGGAGATGGGGGTCCCCAGTCTGGAACAAGGTGCAGCCAAGGGAGGGAAGGAGGAGGAAGTCAGTCGGAGATGTTCCCCAGAGGAAACCAGCAGATCTCGTGGGAGAGGGGGACCCCAGATTCCAGGAATCAGTGCCTGAGGACTTGACCCAAGACATTTCAAAGCAGGTCTGGCACAGCTCAAGGTCACAGAGTCAAATTGGTAATGCGTGTCCCCACCCTGGCGTCCCATCCCTGAGAACCCAGTGTGCCTTGCAATAATAGCTAATTAACCCAGCCCCCTCGCCCCATAAATGAATATGCATTTCATCAGTACAACTAAAATAGCTCCTTTAGAAACATCTTTCCTCCTCAGAGTGCACAAAGCTGGGAGAAGGTTGGTAATTATACGTGTATCACAAGCAGTCCCAGCCTGGTGGGGGCTCATCGCTTCATATAAATTATACCAATCAGCAGCAGAGGGAAGAGACCCCACAAGGGGATGGAAAGTGGTGCTTTCCCTAACTGATGCACACAAGTACGGGATCCTGGCAGAACCGTGTGGGGCTGGGGCGGGGGTGTCATCATAAAGTGAGAGTTGTGCTCCCACTTGGCTGCCGTCAGAAACCATGGAGATCCTCTTGATGGTGTGTTTGGAGGAGACGTGATCAATCACAGAGTTGGGGGTCTGCAGAATACAAATGCGTCTGCAGGTTTCCTCGGGCAGTGGGGGATGGATGATGTGTTTGAATGCATCTGAGAGGAACAGCGGGTGCAAATACCGATATGTGCTTTCACTCCTTCTGTGTCCCCCTTTCAGAAGGGGACAATTTCAAGGCTAATGCCATATTCCCTTGGTTGCCTCTGATGCTCCTTCAAGTTCACTTGGTCCCCAGTGGGCCTGGCCAAGATGCTCTTTGAGGGAAGGTCCTGCTGGGAGGTGGAGATGAAGTCCTTGCAGGTGCAAAGACCCTGGACCTCAGGGGTGGGGCTGAGAAGAGCGGAGGGAACCCAGAAGCCCACTCAGGCAGGAGAAGGCAGTGAGTGCCTTGGGGTGCAGCCACGGGGCTCCTGCTGCAATGCTAGCCTCAGGGAGTTCCAGCAGGTCCCCTGACAGCTCTCCCTGGCTCATCCTAAGTAGACCCACCAGCGAGGGCTGTGCGCAAGAAGGAGAAGCTGAGAGAACCCACAGCTGTTTGTGTCATTAGTTGGGATGACACACATGGCTTCTGCTTGGATGATTGGGAGGTGAAGATGTGCAGAGAGCAGGTCTGGGCACCGTCTGGTCCTGGGTCCCCAGGAGATGCCACTGGGGTCTGAGACACTCCCTGGCCCTGCAGGACCTGTTCTGGGGTGACTCTGGTGCCTGTCTTGAACAAGCTGCTATGATGCAGAAGTCACTTATGGAAGCAAGTGCAGGTGGCAGAGACAGGCTCAGGAACGAGCCCAGACCCCGTGGTGAGAGTGGAAGGTGTGGGAACCAGGGGGCAGCCTGTGGGTGAGTGTCTAGTTGGCGAGGTCACAGCCGTGCCTCCCGGGAGTGGCTGCACCTGCCGTCCGTTAGGAGAACTTCTGCATTTTGTCAACCTGAGATGACCAGATCATCCCCTATTCTAGACTCCATCAGCTCCCATCTGCCTGTGGACAGATTTCCATGCTTCACCAACAGCTCACCAACTGCAGGAAACCCACAGGTCACATTTGGCTTTAAATGGTCATTTGCATAAGTCCCGAAGAGCCGAGGGCACGGTTTCCATCTATAATAGGGGCTACATTTTACGTTTCCGGTTGGCAAAACATGGCCTGTTATTATGAAAATTAACATCTCATAGGATAAAAGAAAATAAATTTGGTGTTTAAGGAAGTGGAAAATAGAATTTTCCATCCTCTCCCCCTGAGAATCTCAGCTTAATGTGGCCATCAGGATTGCTACTTTTGTTTTTAGAAAGTCAGGGAGCCACTGAGAGACCTGTTTGCTCAGCTGTGTATTTAAAAAAATTTTTTTTTTTTTTTTTTTGCCACGCTGCCTGGCATGTGGAATCTTAGTTCCCTGACCAGGGATTGAACCTGTGTCCCCCTGCATTGGAAGGTGGATTCCTAACCCCTGGACCACCAGGGAATTCCCTCTGCTGTGTATTTTTACCCCTCTGAACACTGGGGAGATATTGCTCTAGGCAAACAACGATGACAGCAAACTAACATGTTAGGAGGGTTTTCAGGTCGGGAAAGTGGCTGCACCTCCTAAATGCTGCACCCCCCACGCCCCCACACTCCTGTCCTCGAGTTTCCTTTCTCGCAAGCTGCTGCAGGACAGACTTCCCCATCGTACCCGGGCCTCCGACTGCCCTTGAGTGGATTCTGCTCCAGAGCGAAGCTGTGACAGTCTGGGGAGGACCCCCAGGGGGCCGCCCTGGGGAGCTCCCATCTGCTCCCCAAGTGGAGACACTCAGTTCCCAGGTTTTAGGTGACTTTAGACTCCTCTGTGCCAAGGCCAAGAGAAAGCTCTTGCTGAAAGCTCTTCTGTAAATGAGAGATATGGGGGTTTAAAGTCAGCACAGGCTTTCCAGGTAGTGGGAGACAACCCAGTTCCCGGCTCCAAACCCTCCTTTGCAAGCGTCTCATTTCTGATCGGGGCGTATTTTGCATTTGATAAGCTAGGATTAACAGTTTCAAAGACTTAGAAACAGAAAACCAGTGTTCCTTTGGTTTATTTTCATTCCAGCTTGGAATTCCCTGGGCTGCGGCCTCCAAGGCCTGAGAACATAATCTCTGAGCTTTCATGCCCCCTCCCCACCCCTTTACTGCAAAGATAAACCCCATTCTTAGGGGCTTCTTGGGGGTCTTCAGGACTCCTGATTACCGAGGAGTTTGGATACAGACTGTTTACCCTCCAGAAGTCCAAGATCAAGGCTAAATTCTGAACTTTCCTGGAGTCAGGGAACACCAGGTCAGGAACTCAGATTGCTCCGGAAGCAGCAGTGGGCCACCCTCCCAGCTCATGAGGGCAGAAGGTGCTGGAATTACTGCAGGGGCCTCCTGGGCCTGGACAGACACCTAAGGGCCACAGAGCAGGACATGTGGCCCCACTGCCCGGGGGAGGAGGGCCAGGGTGGTGACATGGGCACCACAACTCTCCCAGGAGGAGGTGTCAGGCTGGGACCGTGGTTTCGAGTCAGAAGGCCATCTTGGGTTATGGGGCATATGCCCTTTCTGCCCGCATCCTTCTCTAGCCCTTGACCTCTGCCTTGCACCCTAGGGCATGCACTCTGTCCAGCTCACACATCCCTGGAACTCAAGTGCACCCAGGTGCAGAACTTTCCAGCATCCTGTGAATACTTTCAGAGCTCCTGTGTTGCTGCAAAAGTAGGCAGGGGATCCTTGGTTTACAGACGGGAAGAAATTGAGTTTTTTTCAGGAATTGCCTCCCAATACCCACAACTGAGGTCACACAGGCATCACAAAGCCCTGTGCAGCACCAAGGTGGCCCAGGCTGCTGGGCAGGGAGCATCCTGTGGGTAAGTAGGGGCAGAAAGGAGCATGACCTCCCTCGGGGGGCTTCCTGCAAAGAACTGTCAGTGTTAATCCCGCCCCACCCACGGCAAAGCCCCAGGATGAGAATGTGCTTCCTTCAAAATGTTTACCTGGAAGGGGCTGCCTGGCCCGGAGGACTTGAGACACTGGTGATAAAGTGCTCATCACCCGCCAAGGAAGATGCTCAAGCACTGGAATGAGTGGGAGCAAGAATTAATGAGGGACCACTTACAGACACACCAACATCCTAGAGATGTATTTAAGGGTGTGGCGGTGGGGTGGGGAGAGCTCATTTTCCTATCACGTAAAGCAGGGTTTAACTGCTGCGAACATTCCCTCAGAATGGGGGCTCTGCCTTGGGTCTCTCGCATCAGGGAGTTTTCTGCCAGTTGTTTTGGGAGGTGCCAGCTCACAGGTGAGAGGGCAGCGTGCACCAGTTCACAGGCTGGAGGCGGCAGAAACCAAACCAAACGTCAGCAAGGATGTGGCTCCCAGCTGCCTCCCTTGAACCCCTGGGGAAGGTCCGAAGGATTGCTTCTCCAGCCTGGGTTCCAGTCCTGCCCCTACGTCCCAGCTGTGTGACCTCGGGTGACTTACGACAGTCTCTGTGCCTCACTTTGCTTGTCCCTGAACTGAGGTGACAGTGCGGATGAAAGCAGATAACTCCTGGGATGTTCGGGGTGGGGAGTCAGTCCTTGCCTACGGCGGGGGTGGGGGGAGCACGTTTCAGATGCACAAGCGGACCCAGAGGGGCAGGCCGGTGGCCCCCAGTCACATGCTACAGGGGGACCTGATGTGAACCCAGAGCTCGAGCTCCAGAGGCTGGGCCCTCCCCTGGGGGGTTCTTCTGGGCCACTAGCCACGAGTGCTAGGGGCTGTGGTGGAGTGTCAGTGGTGACTGTCTCCCACCATTTTGGAGAGGACAGTGGACCAGATTTTGGGGGCCCCAGGTAGCCAGGGAGGGACGGGAGTCACACACTGGGTGGAGGAAATGAAACAGGCTGGCTGGAGCTGGAAGAGGCTGGGCGCTTTCCCTGCCCTTGTGGGCAGCTCTTCTGGCCCAGGTACTGGGGTGGGGGTGCTTGGAGGCAGGTGGGCCTGGAACTGCAGCTGCTGCCTTCCGCTGTGGGACCCTGGGCAGGTGACTAAGCCTCTCTGACCCTCGGTTTCCTCATCTGTGAAAAGAGAAGGATCACGAGTCCTCGTGGACACGCTCGCTCCATCCGCCCTTGGGAGGCGGGAACCAGGTGAGAAGTGCAGCACTTGGCCCCTGAGGGGCTTCGCTGGTGGCTCAGACGGTAAAGAATCCACATGCAATGTGGGAGAACCTGGGTTTGAGCCCTGGGTCAGGAAGATCCCCTGGAGAAGGGCGAGACAAACAACTCCAGTTTTCTTGCCTGGAGAATCCTGTGGACAGAAGAGCCTGGTGGGCTACAGTCTATGGGGTTGCAAAGAGTTGGACATGACTGAGTGATTAACTTGGCCCCCGAGTGTCCCAGCAAGAGGGTGCAGTCGTCACCAGGCAAACCTGATGCTGGATCCAGAAGCAGAGTGGGTTCCCAAGGGTGCGAGGCTTGGGAGGATGGATAAGAACTCTGGCTCATTAGCGGATTGGCCAGAACGAGGGTGGGGGCCTCCCAAGTGCTGGAGGGAGCGGGAAGCACATTTTAAACATCCCCCTTGCAATCTTGTTTACTCTGT
Organism: Bubalus kerabau; assembly: GCF_029407905.1. Taxonomy (NCBI): domain Eukaryota; kingdom Metazoa; phylum Chordata; class Mammalia; order Artiodactyla; family Bovidae; genus Bubalus; species Bubalus kerabau. The sequence goes on from NC_073636.1 coordinate 55,803,793, forward strand.
TAATTCTCAAAACTGAACGGGTTTGCCGAGGATGCTTAGAAATTCTGTTTGAAATCTGCGGCAGCAATAATTTAAGCTCTTTCTGTTGGAGAAGGGAGGCATACTGTGAATCTGGGTCAGCTCTAGTCTATGTAGTGCTTGCAGCCCCTGGAACCCGGGCATCAGCGGCTGCAGTGGGATCCTGACTCAAGCCTTGGGCCGCAGGGCTGACCTGCTGGCCAGCACGTCAGGCCTGTTTGTTAGTAGGAGGCTGTGGTTTTTCTCGGTCTGTTTCTGCAAGCGCAGATGACCTGCCTGAAGAGGCTCCTCTCTGAGCCTGGGGAGCAGAGCAGCTGCTCTGAAACCAAGGGCTTCTCTGACACATCTGGGGTGCAGTGGGTGGGGAGGTGGAGGAGGCTGTGTGCCTTCCGCACTTGACGCAAACCCTGAGAAATTCACATGTCCGCATCCTAACTCCTGGGATCCCCCCAGGGGGCTTGGCCTGGTAATAGACCACCTTCTACAGAAATACAAAGACTATCTGTTGGTTGCTTCCCTGTTTCAGATGGTAAAGAATCTGTCTGCAGTGCAGGAGACCTGAGTTTGATCCCTGGGTGGGGAAGATTCCCTGGAGAAGGGAATGGCAACCCATTCTAGTATTCTTGCCTGGAAAATGCCGTGGACAGAAGAGCCTGGCGAGCTACAGTCCGTGGGGTCGCAAAGACTCAGATACGACAGAGATTCACATACACGTCTGTTGGTTGGTGAGTGAATTATACATCAAGTGTGGGGAACATTCCTACCCAGTTTCAATGCTATGTTTGGGATGTTTTGACTTAAGGTCTAGGCCATGTGGAGTAGGAGAAATCCTCTTGGGACATTTGAAAGCACACCAAAGAGAAGCAGATGTGCACGTGGCCAGGGCTCTGCCCAGACCCACCTCCCTGGGCAGCAGCCTCTCCTCCAGCTGCTGGGCGGGGGGGCTGAAGAGCTGCCCTTGGCCAAGTGAACCCCTTCCCGTGGGAAGTTACTGCTCCCTGCCCAGGCAGCCATGGCCATGAAGGCTGTGGGCACAAGGGTGGGTGGGGCTGGGGGCCACTCTCCTCCTTGGCTCCCGGGACCAGTCTGAGGCTGGGTTCCAGTTGGATCCAACTCTCTGCTTGGCTTCTTCCCTGCCCACCCCACTTCCCTGCCTCTTCTCCTGATAACGCTACCCCCTCAACCTCCATGCTGCTGCTGCTGCTAAGTCGCTTCAGTCGTGTCCAACTCTATGCAACCCCATAGATGGCAGCCAACCAAGCTCCCCCGTCCCTGGGATTCTCCAGGCAAGAACACTGGAGTGGGTTGCCATTTCCTTCTCCAATGCATGAAAGTGAAAAGTGAAAGTCAAGTCGCTCAGTCGTGTCCGACTCTTCGTGACCCCATGTACTGCAGCCTACCAGGCTCCTCTGCCCGTGGGATTTTCCAGGCAAGAGTACTGGAGTGGGGTGCCATTGCCTTCTCCACTCAACCTCCATACATGCACCTAAACCCCAGCCTCAGCTCTGCTTGCAGGAAACCTCAGCTAAGTGCAGGCAGCAACCCTTGAAAGCAGATGAACCGAGCAGGAAGGAAGCCGCTTCTGGAGGCCCCCGGCGGGGGATACTGCTGAAGACATGCAGGTGGTGGATGGCAGAACCACCTGGGCTTCAATGCAGAGTGCAAGCTGAAAATCTGGGCTGCAGATTGCCAGGGAGGGCCCCCTGCTGGGCTTATCGCCAGGATGATGGCGAGGCCAGGGCTCTAGGAATCCCAAGACCTCTTGGCTCAGGCAACAACCATTTCCCATTTTGCTTTTTCATTTTCAACTGGTTGATATCATCTGCTTTGCTCATGACAGTATGGTGAGCATCCTTTTCTCACGGCAAAGGCATGAAAGCAATTTATTTTTTTCTCCTTGCTTCAGATCGTTAAAAGTTTGATCTTTATTACAGGCCATTGATGGTCACTGCTTTCCCTTCTGGGTGATTCTGTGTGAGACCAGCAGATGCGTTTAATGCACGGCCTTGATTAAGGCCTAACTGAGGTGCTGGCATGCCAATCCTGTGTCTCAGGAAAACCTTGTTTCTTAAGCCTGAGTCCTGCGGATCTTTCTTCCAGCAACTTCTCACTTCTACCTGGATCACATCCTCAGCATGGAGTGCATTTTTTTCTCCCTAAGAGTTTGGGGATGTTTGTGGTTTTTAGAGACGTGATTTCTGCCAGGTTCCTCCGGAGCAGTGTGCCTGACAGGCAGGAGCCGGCTGCTGATGAAGCGGCTGTCAGCGCATTACCAGCACTTTTGCAGGGACGAGGTGCGTGAGCTCGTGTGATTGACTCCCTTCCAGCTCAGGTTACAAATCCCGTTACAAGAGTGGCATAATTTGCAGAGCAGGGTAATGTAGGGTCTCCAGCCCCCAGTGAGCCCGGCCTAGAAAGTCCAGAGGCCGCATGCTCCTGCCGGTCCCACCCCAGGGAGCAGTGGAGGGTGGGGGCAGCGGAGGTGTAGGGGGCAGTAGCTTTGCTGAGAAGCTCTGAGACTTACAGGCTGACCAAGGGCCTGGGGTACAGAAGTTCTCAGGGACAGTGGCCTCCGATTGGTTCTGTAGAGAGCTGATGGGTTTATGATATTTGGGGTTGCTCTTGAATTGGCAGGGGGCATGGGAGGGGGCTTGGTGGAGGTGGAGGGGAACAGGGTAGGGGCTGGGCAGGGACCCCGGGGAACACAGGCAGACTTGGATCTCCAGTGGGAGTGGCTCCAATTTTCCGATTCCTGATAACTCTCCACATTGAGTGAACAGAGGAGGGATCCCGGGTGTCATGTGGGTCTGAGAATCCAGGGAGGCACATACCCGGGGCAGGCTGCATTCAATTTCTATTTGATTATGATCTTGACTGTGGGATTGTGGGTGTCACTTACTTTCATTTAAAAAATCGATCTTGAATGAAAATAGGAATATAACGAGGTTTCCCAGGTGGCTCAGTGGTAAAGAATCCACCTGCTAATGCAGAGCATGCAGGAAGTGTGGGTTGGATCCTTGGGTTGGGAAGAACCCTTGGAGAAGGGAATGGCTACCCACTTCAGTATTCTTGCCTGGAAGATTCCATGGACCAAGGTGCCTGGCAGGCTGCAGTCTATGGGGTCACAAAGCATCAGATATGACTAAGCAACTGAGGACACAGCACAGCACAGGAATATAACGCTATAGCATCACTACAGGTCAGAGTCACGGTGAAATATACTCTAGAAAAACTCACCAAGTTAGAGAGAGAGCTCTGAGTCTGGCTCAGCATTTCTATTTAAAAGACAAATTCTTCTTCTTTTTTTAATAAAGTGTTTTTAGATTTCACTTTATTATATTGCTTTGCTTAGCAATACTCTCTTATTGTGGTAAAAAGATACACTATGTTAAATCTACCCTCCTAACCATTTCTACATTTGCTGTTAAGCAGATTTGCACTGTTGGGCCATAGACCCCCAGAACTTTCCCAACTTGCAAAACTGAAACTCTGAGCCCACTAAACACCAATCACTCCCCCTTCTCTCCCCGTGCTTGACTGGAGCTGGTTTTTACTGGCAAGAATTCTGGGAACCTGCCCACAAGCAAAACCACTAAGTGCCCACAGGGGCAGAAGGATGACAGGACTAACACCTGCAGCACAGCCTGCGCAGTTGCATTGATGCATGATGATGCATGATGATGCATGATGATGCATGATGATGCATGATGATGCAGTCGCATGATGATGGGCGGACTCCAACCCAGCCTGAAGCTTCTCCCCATGTCCCCCCCACACCCACCACCCTACCTTCTTCGCTGGGGTCAACCAGCGCCTCGCTTGGCCAGCGGGCCATCAGTGACTGGTCTTGGCTGCCTTCTGCTTCTCTGCTTCTGTCTGGAGAGCCAGCCTGGCTCCTGCTGGAGGATGGAGGCCTTCCGCTCAGCCCAACCCCCACCAAGCCCCCAGGCTCGAGCAATAGCTGCTAGGGTGGTGAGGACTACCGCAGCAAGAGACACGGTGGTCTTTTCAAATAAAACTCAGGTCACTCCTCCCTATAAAACTCCTACCGCCCCTGGGAATGCCCATATACCTCCCCGTGGCCTCTGGGTTCAGCTGAAGGCTTCCCATCACCCCTCTCTGGCCTCTCTGCCCTTGCTCCTCAGTCGCCTGTCTGTCTTGTATGTAGGTTGTAACGTTTGCACTCAGCATTCTGCCTTTGTTCCTCAAGAACCAAGCCACGAAAAACAGCTCCGGCCAGAGAAGGCCTGCTTTCCTTCACAAGTCCTCATGCGTTAAAACCCAAGTTCCTGCTCTGGTCTCCTCATCCATCACCTCCAACTGGATAAGCTTGCACCTCCGCACGTGCCAGCTTTGCCTTCCCTCTTCCTTGCAAAAGCTAATTAGTCCTGGTGTCACGGACACGCGGCGATGATTACAGTCATCACTGGCTCTCAGGACCTTGATGGCTGACGAGAGGTCCCTCGTTGCCAGGTGCCTCCGCGCTGGGGATCGGCTTTAGTTATGTAAACGGCGGAGATGACAGGTGAGCGGGTCTTCCTGGGTGTCATTTACAATTTGCCACAACACTGAAGATCCTAGATTAATTTGATTTCTGAATTGTGCTGGCATGTCACACCCGTTGTTCATTCGGCCGGCCAACCCTGGAAAGACGGGTTGGTTGTGACAGCGCGCCAGTCTTAGAAACACCTCCGAACAGCCCCAGAGAAAGGAGAAGCCTCAACTGGTGGGACTGGTCATCTGCATTAATTCCGAGTTAAAGGTCTCAAGCCCACAGAGCACGCTCCACACGGCTGCCATCAATGACCTTGCCATCTCCCAAGCAGTAGCACGTGACTTCCTGCTGGGGCTGCAGTTGGTTTTCAGGGGCAGATGGACAAACACAGCTTTTAAACAATCACATCATTTTGCTGCCGTTTTTTAGGGCGGGTCCGTTTTCCTTAGGCCTAGTGCTGGGGGCTTTTCATTAAACAATGATTGCGTAATTTTGAGGGGGGTGGTGATGGGATGAATTGGGAGGTTAGGGTTGACATATATACAGGCTTGCCTGGGGGCTGAGTGGTAAAGAATCCACCTGCAATGCAGGAGATGTGAGTTCGATCCGTGGGTTGGGAAAAATACCCTGGAAAAGGAAATGGCAACCCACTCCAGTATTCTTGCCTGGAAAATCCCATGGACAGAGGAGCCTGGAGAGGTACGGTTCACGGGATCTCAACGACTCAGACACAACTTAGTGACTAAACAACAACATCAACAAAATAAAACAAAGAACGAATGAGAACCTACTGCATAGCACAGAGAACGCTACTCAGTGCTCTGCGGTGACCTAAATGGGAAGGACATCCAAAAGGCAGGGGATATGTGTATACATATAGCTGTTTTACGTTGTTGTACAGCAGAAACTAAAACAACATTGTAAAGCAACTATACTCCAGTACAAATTAATTAAACAATAAACTTAATTCATAGGAAAAGTGAGCTGATTAAAACAGCACCATCAGGGAAACCATAGCATATGCAGATTCCAACCGAAGGTAGAAAGTATGGAGGTGGGGTCATGAAATGCTCACCCCAGGGGCTTGACCCAGACCCCACGACCGTCCTGACCCCACCCCGTCCCCATCTGAAAGGCAAAAGGGAGGCTGCAAACACTGGGAGGGAGGAGGCAAAGCTGAGAAGCTGCTCTGAGGTGCAGAGTCGACTGCTCTTCTGTTGTTAATCATGGTAGGAAGGATCCTGCAAGTACCCCTTAATGTTCTGAGACAAGTTCGCCCTAGGAGGGGCAAAGCAGGGTGGAGGAAGCCCCACACATCATTAAGATCTAGAGCCGGGCCTTAATGTGCCCACGGTCTTGAAATGAGGTCTAAATGGAGCCTTTTTTCTGACTACAGGGCACGGTGGTTATAAATGTGTCTTTGCACGGAGATTTAGCCGTGTTTTTTGCAGCTGCCGTTGCTGCATTTGAAATGAGGCCAAGAAAACAGATGTACCCGTTAGGTTTGAGATCAGAGTCACAGTTCTGGAAGTGCAGACTCTTGGGTGACCCAGAGCTTTGTGAGAAGAGAGTTCTCGCAGCCCTGTCCCCACCCATAGTGGTACCTGTCCCCTCATCTGTCGGGGCAAGGTTTCCGAGTCACTGCGGCCCAGGTCCGTGCAGCCACAGGTGATTTCCAGACACCTTGAACACGGCCGGGGTACGTCTCACCGCCTTTGTCAGTCTCAGGCGTAATTTTGTCTGGATTGGGGCATGCTGGCAGACCGGCCTTTTTCAGCCTCGGGTCTTGCTCAACCCAGCCCAGCCCAGCCCAGCCCAGCCCAGTCCACCCAGCATGGTTTTGGAGCGTCTGGTGCCTACATCCCAGCCATGCCTGCCAGCCCACTGCTTGGCCGATATTATTTAAGGTAACAGCGATGACATCATTGGCTGTGAGTGTTCTGTCTTTGCTGAGCAACCCCAGATACCCTGGGGGTTGATAAAGTGCTATGGGCAAAATCCCAAGGTACCTGGTCGCCCTCTTGATACAAGACACTTTCCCCGCTTGTTCCACCATGTCATTCGCGCCTGAAGAGTTGTCAGTAATTTCTCAGCTTGTCTTGTCCTCTTGCTTCTGCTTATTTCCTGAGCACAATTACCGTGTGGCTGCTCCACACGGTTTATCACGGCGCACAAGACCTGCCAGAGGCTGCCCTCCCTCCTGGATGGTGGGAGTTGCCAGACCTCCAGGCGGGGCCAGGATCCCAGGCTCCCTGCAGGCAGCAGAGGGGGTCGATGAGAAGGAGGTTTCTGGACCCGATCGATTTAGCCTGAATAGCCCCAAACTCAGACACGGTAGGTATCCTGAATCCCTGTTATCAGGTGCTCAGAGAGAGGCCATAGAACAGATAGTCCTCTCAACATCCTGACCATTCTAAGGCCCTCAACCTCCACAAAGACACCAGCCAGGCAGAGCCAGCCTGGCCCACCCTGTGGTTTGGAATACAGTGACCGTGGGCTTGACAATACCCATTGCTTCTTCCAATATCACCCACTTTCTTCCCATGGCAGCTTCTCCCCACCAGGCAGCTCCTGAACCCTCCCAGAGGACCCTCCACGCCCCCATAGCAGTGCGTCAGCCGGGGCGGGCGTGTGTGTGGTGGGGGTGTTTCCATGGTCTCGGAAACTCATAGATCAGAAGAAATGTCTCCTTCGTTTTCAAAATCGTCTACTGTGGTGGTTTCTTAGCAACCCATTATTAGAGGGCTTCTTGGCAGTTAAAATAAGCTCTGCCTCTCTCAAAACTGTGGTTCTGGTTTCAAGAAGCCCAGATCCAATCTGTGCCAGGCATCCATGTCACCTGGCGGAAGGCGGCCCTCAACCGTGTCCTTGGGGCCAGCTTGGCCCTGCATTGCTCCCAGGGGTGGAGGGGTGGCAGATGGCCCCTCCGTCATCCCACTTGGCCTCACGGAGTGCTGACGTGGAGAGGTGCTACACATGCATGCGGCTGAGATGGATGCGGCAGTGGTGGGGATGGAGGGGCCTGCCTTCACTGTCTCCACTCTCCTCCAGAAATTAAACAGCTGTCAGAGTGAAAGGCTGTGCGGTCTTTCTCCAATGGCCCCAACTCTAGCCTGGTCTGTGCCTAGACTCTGCTGTGGTGGTGAACTTCTAACAGGAGTGTCCCTCAGCTCTGCTGGGGCCCGTGTGCGGGCATCTGTGTGCTTACATGTGTGCATGTGGGTGTACCTGCGCATGCATATATGCATGCACAACATATGCACACACGTGTAGGTGCGTGCAGGTGGACACACATACATGTACATATATGTACGCATGGCACGCACACACATGTACACAGGTGTATGCACATATGTGTGCACACATGTGTATATGTGCACGTGTGTGTGTGTGTGAGCATCTCTCTGGGGAAAGGGTCTGGAACTACCCTCAGACCCTCAAATGGGTGTGGATTGCCCCCAACCCCACATTATAGTTTTTCATGGCAGCAGAGCACCTTCTGAATTATCAGGGTATAGACCCATGTGGGTGGGTTCTGGCACCCACCTTCAGGGGTGTAGACTGACCTTGTGCTGTTCTAAACCATGGGTGTAAGTGGAGCCTGGTCTCTGTTCTGGGCATGAGACCTCAGGTGCACGCCTCAGCCCTGGGGAGGGAATGAGGACACCCCTCTTCCTGGCACCTATGAAGGAACAAACAGGCCCTCTGGAGAGGGCCCTGCACCTTGCTGGCCCCGGGTGGGTGCACTGGACATGGAGCCCCCTGCCCTCCCCAACCTCTGGGGCCTGGGCTGAGCACAGGGGTGGTGGGGGTGGGGGAAGGTGAGTGACATTCTGCTCCTTCATTTATTGAACGTCTGCTTCCCACAAAAACACTGCCAAGGATTTTCAGCCTTTCTTCTTCACTGTGGATGAGAAACCAAAGGCTCAGAGTCCCATCAGAGACCTGTGGTTCCCATGCAACTCCCTCTCCTCTGAGAGGGGTGGATCTCTGCCAGGATGATGGGAGGTTGGGGGGCGGGGAGCTTGCCTGGCACCCTTGTCTTATTACAATGCGGACATGGCTCAGTCTGCAGGCACTGGGACAGCCTGGGGATACCAGACCCTGGCCATGCACCAGGGTCACCTGGGCAGCTTCTGAACATCCCCAGGGCTCCAGCTGTCCCAAAACCAGTGCGAGCAGAGTCTATGGGGCGGTCACTGGGGCTTCCCTGAGAAGCGAGCGCAGTTAGGCCCATGCTGCCCACTGGTCTCCCTGCCACTTCTAGAATTCAGCTGTGGCTCCTTAAAATGGCCTGACCCTGTGGGGTCCCAGGATCCAGCCCCATGCCCCTTGGCCTCACTCCTGCCCACACTGCCCCCCACGGACCACACGTGCTCTTGGGTGGCTTGTTTGGAGCCGCTGGTCCCTCTGCCTAGGGGCTTTTTTGTGTCTTTTTACCTCATTGCTGGGTGGGTATAGGAGCTAATCAGATTCATGAGCTGCTCCTGAGAATTTGCTGGAATCACTGGGTGGAGAGAGACTCTCTCCTTCCATGGAACTGGGGATGTGGGGGTACGTGCTCTGTGCTGCTCATGCCTGGGGTTGAGGGGCGCTGCTGAGATGGGCTAATGTCAAGGATGGCAGATCCACAAGACAAGAAGAAAGCCACATGATGACAGACTTCGCCTGAGTGCCTAGATCCTACCATTCCTGAAGCTGACACAGCTTGTCATGTTTCATCTACATGAGCCATAAACCCTGAGTTTGAGTGGACTTCTGCCATTTGCAGGCAGAATCCTGACTCTTCTACTCCAGACCTCGGCCCCCGGCATTTCATATTCAGGTGATGGTGGCTTCCACGCTGGCCCCTCGACTTGAGACCCTTCCTCCCCCCTGAGTTTCTGAGTCTGCTGCCCCTGCTCACCTGCTGGGTCCCCACTCTGGGCCCCCCAGCTTGACCCCAATACACCAGAAGCTGAACTTGCCCCCAGGTGAGAGGTGGCCAGGTCTAAGCTCTTCTTATAATGAATTTTTATCTAGACAGTTTTATAATCCAGCGGCTTGGGAGACTGGGGAGACTAGGTTTTCTACAGATGGCCCTTCCTTTGTGGCCAAGCAGGGAGCTACTGTGTCCCCCTCCTAGGACCACGGACAACACCCTGAAACCGTCGCCCCAGGACGCCCCATGGACAACACCCTGAAACTGTCGCCCCAGGACGCCCCACGGACAACACCCTGAAACCGTCGCCCCAGGACGCCCCACGGACAACACCCTGAAACCGTCGCCCCAGGATGCCCCACGGACAACACCCTGAAACTGTCGCCCCAGGACGCCCCACCTGGAGAATGCCTGGGTTGAGCCTGGCCCATGCTTCCTCACAGCAGTGGCACGGAGCCCCCCATTTGAGTGGATTCCATCAGCAGGGGGATAAACTCAGAGGAGCAGAGACTTTGGCTGCAATCTCCCAGCCAAAGCTTCCTTAACGTGTAATCAAGTTACCGTTTCACAGTTCCAAATAAAGTTGAACAGGCGAACGCAAAGATCTCATTTGGGAGTCGAGCTTAAATTTAAATACCGCCTGCCTCCCGGAATTAGGGATTTTCAGACTTTGAAATAACCAGCCCAGGGAAATTGGTTTGGACAGACTCTTTGCCTGCACATCTCTCTCGGTGGCATTGGTAATTGCTGGCTGGACGGATTGCCACCGGCATGCCAAGTACCTGCGAGTTCCTTGCTGGCCCATAAGCACTGGGAGGTCAGAATCTGCTGGGGCCACCCAGAGGGGACCCCGCAGCACTTCACGGGCACACGGGTGAGGTAGATGCCATCAGACACCTCACTGAAGAGACTGGACGGCTCATGGATAGGTGGTTAATTAGTGGGTTGTTGTGTGAAGCGTGGGGGTGGGGGTGGGGGTGAAAGAGGAGGCTCCTTGCGGTCCACAACTAGTCAGATTCCAGCAGTGACATCGCAGACACGACTGCCTCCCCATCTGCCCACGCCCAAGGATGCCAGACTCACTCCAAATGGATGACAAGGCAGAAATACCCGAGCCAGACTCAGTCTGTGAGCACTGGTAGGCGGGGTGAGGAGTACAGGACCCAGCCTGCAGCACGTAGGGTGCCTTCCCCGGACCAGTGGCCCCCAGTGATGAGGCCTGGGAGTCAGTGGAGGGCAGCCCTGGTCACCTGCCCCACCCACATCCACACCCGCGGCAGCATCTCTGCTCAGTAGGTCCTCAGCCCCTCGCCGCCCCGGGGCGTGCAAGGGGTCTCCACGGATCTCGCTTTGCTTTGCTTTAGTCACTGTCTTGTTTTCAGCCATCCTGGAGCTGGTATGGCTGAATAGTATGAAGCAGCAAGTGAAAAACACAAGCCAAAGATTCCTATTTTTCCTTCCCTCCAACAGAGAAGCTTGTTTTTCTTTCCCTGAGTAAGTTTTCCTTCAAAGAGATAATCTGCAGAAATAATGCCTTTACTGCTAATCCAGAGATGGTAAAAATGGGGATGATGGCCACCCCCGGACCTGGACGCTCTGGGCTCCCAGTATGCTTTGCCAGACTTTGTGGCTTCCCAGCCTAGCTCTGTGCTTTGAGCTGTGACCTCCAGTGAGAACTTTGGCCTCTCTGAGCCTGATGCCTCTGGTGGGAACAGACGTGGGTCAGAGTCCACTTCTCCTCCAGGGCTCAGGGGTTGAACTGAGCGGGGCTGGTGTCACCTGCAGTAGGCCCCTAGGGAGGCTAGAAAGGTGAGCTGCTGTGAACATCCTTGTTTCTGGGGGAGCAGGTGACACAGCATGACGGGAAAGGGGGCAGAGACCAGACAGCACCTCCTCTCCCCCCACCTACAGGGCTCCCCACATCCTGCCTTGGAATTGACCGGCTGAACAGGGCCATGTGTCCTATTCAAAAATGTCCGGGTCTGGATCCCTGGAGTCCATGAGTGTCACCTCACAGGACAAATAAGAGTCTGCAGGCATGATTGCATTCAGGCTCTTGGGCTGGGAGATGATCTTGGATCAGCCAGGAGGCCCTAAGGTCCTTACATGGCAGAGGAGAGGGGATTTGACTGAAGAGCAGCCAGGGGTGGGTGCTGTGATGCTGGCCTTGGAGATGCAGGAGGGGCTGCTGGCTGAGGAACACAGGTGCCTCCAGAGGCTGGAAACAGCCAGGATTCTCCCAGAGCTTGTGGACCGGCAGGAAGAGGGGCCCCGCACTCCTTGCATCCAGAGGTGCCGGAGCAGCATCAAGAGTTCACACGGATTGTCCTGAGCTTTGGAGGGTTCTGCTTCACAAGGGATGTTGAGGACACACTCCCGGCCCCAAGACTCGACTAGGAAGGGCTAGAGGTGGCCCAGATCCCAAGGCTGACCCCCGATTGCCCTCCATCTGGCTGTCCCCGAAGGAGAATTCCTGTGGGGTCCAGCTACAGACTAGGTGCTCAGAAAGAGGTCACATGGGTGAAGCTGTGTTACCTGGGAAATCCCTGACCTGAGTCAGGGTTCACTGGCCTCTGAGCACAGGATGCCCATAGAGGGGTCTCTCCAGGCACCCCTCCTAGGTGGTAGATAAATGTCCCAGAGCTACTGCTGCCCCTCCCCCACAGGCCTGTGAATGAACACACCCCTCCCACACCCACCTCTGCTGCCAGCAGCTCAAGAAGCCCCGGAAAGGCCTCTTTGGTCTGTCGTGTTCTGTCCCTGCTCCTGGCCACGAGTTGTGCAGTGTCTGGCTGGGGTACCTGAGCATGTACAGTAGGATGTTTTGGGCTTGTAGGGGGGTACGAGACACAGCACACCTTGCCCCCCAGGGCTGGCAGAAGGATGGGAGCAGGGCAGCCTGGGGGCATCCGCTGCTACTGCAATGGGCCTCCTTCCACTCCAGGATGCTCCTGGATGGAGTGAGGGGCTGCAGGGAGAGGAGACAGTGTTGGGAGCACCTTGCTGAGCTCAGCAGACAACATTCGCAGAAACCCCGCCGTCGGCCCCCAGCAGGACCCCCAAACCGAGCATCCTTGTCTTGGGAGGGGCCCACAGGTATCTCGTGGGGTGTGCCAGCCTCTGCCCCCTGAAACCATGAGGGTCAATGCAGAACAAACTGGGGACCCATGCTGAAGCTGCCGGGCACAAGTACCAAACGTGAAAGCTGACTTTGAGGAAGGAGAGTCAGCCTGCAAAATCCCTGCCAGCCTTAAGAGAATTTTGACTCAGGGCTGTTTATGGCTTGCTCGAATTCTCCTGATATTCATGGGGCTATTTAAAAATAATCCTCTTACACTCTGAAACATATTAAACTGTTTTTTTCCCTGGAGTGTAACAGCTGGGTGTCAACCAACTCTACACTTACAGCAGCCAGATACATGGACCTGCCCCAGTAAAGTTCCCAATTTAAATGTGATTTCCCGATGGAAGCAAAAAAACAGCTATTTAGTTTATTTAAACTATTCAAATATTATCTGAGTATTTAGAAACATTTATAGGGGCTAATTATAAGTAACAGTTGATCAGGAATGTAGCCGCTAGAAAAGTAACCCTCAATAACTACAGCTCTGACAAGTAGCTGGTATGTACTTAACGTTACATTAAAAGCTTTAAAAATTTGCATTAAGAGGGGCTAGAGCTCAGCACAATCTCCGGGGACCTGATTTCGAGGAAGGATGTGCCACCCCGCGACCTCTGGCTCCGAACGAGATGGGTCAATAGGGTTAGTTTTTATCGGCTTCCCCAACCTGGGAGCCAAGCAAAAGGTTGGAAACAGCCTGGTTTTCTTCAGCAAACATCCTCCCAGTGTGAGAGTCTTTGGGGCCCACAGCTGGCCCCATGGGAGGTGTGTGTCCTGGTCCACAGCAACCCCCTCCCCCCCAACCACAGAGGCTTGGCCTGGATTCCACCTGGACCTTCTTGATCTGAACCCCAGGCTCTGAGAGGCCTGGCACCAGCATCGTTTTAAGCCCAGATGCGTATTACTATTTCTAAACACAATCAGAGCTTCACACAAACCAGAACTTGCTTAATTTAAAAACCTCGGCTGGGACTTCCTTGGTGGTCCAGTGGCTAAGACTGTTCTCCCAATGCAAGGAGCCCCGGTTCGATCCCTGGTTAGGGAATTAGATCCCACATACTGCATCTAAGACTTTGAACGCTGCAACTAGAAAGATCCCATGTGCCTCAGTGAAGACTGAAGACCCCTCATGCTGTGACTAAGACTGGGTGCAGCTGAAACCAAACCAAACCTGGGCTGTGGACAGACACATTCCGCTGTCAGGCAAACGTTGACCTCTCTGTCATGATGCTTTAGGCTCTTTCGTGGTCATTTCTTGCCCTGGGCTTTGCCATGGTTCACAAGAAGAAAGGATGGTGTGAACTCTTTCTAATTGGTGGTGACATTAGTGTCCCTTCAATGCTAGATGGAGGGGAGGGACCCACGTGGCTTCCTCACTGACTGGCCTTCTGGCCCCCAGATACCAGGCTGCAGAGCAAAGCACGCCCGCCTCGGCCCTGGGCTGGGGCCCACCTCCCGTGCAGCCAGGAGGGAGGGTGCCCTGTGGCAGTGAGTCCCCTACCTTGGGGCAGGGTTAGGGGCATCCCATGGGCAGTCACCCTTCACACCAGCCAGTCAGGAGGCTGCACGCTCCCATTCCTCCTCCGTCTCCCCTCCTGTCCCACCAGGCCCATGTCACCATCCCTTGGGCTGAATCCCCCATCCTGGAGCTCAGGTGCAGCTCCCATCCTTAACGTTCCATCTCTCACATGCAGCCTGCAGCTGAAGGCATATCACAGAGGACAAATCAGACAGCGTTCCTGCAGGGGGGCGGTGGGGGGGAGGCATCACCTAGACCTGCCACTGGGTCCGAGGGCCTGAGGGACCTAGTTCCTGCTCTCCTCCCTGGTCAGCCTTCCTACCTCCTGCCCGTGCTAGCCACATTCTTACTGCACAGACCTCCATCCCTCTGTGTACCAGCTCATTCTTGCTCCAGGGCCTTTGCACTTGCTGTTCTCTCTGCCTGATCCTCGCACAGCTGGCTTCTAGCCCTGTAGGAGCTCAAGGGCCTTGGGTGACACACCCCACCTGATGCACCAGTTCTGTAGCCAACTGGCCCGTCCCTGCCCGTCTCATCCCTGTGTTTGATTTTATCATGGTTCCTTCCATGTTCTGAACCTCTCTTTTCTCTTGTCTGTCTCTACCACCAGCACGTAAGCTCTCCAGAACAGGATGGGACCACGACTATGGGGCTCAGTGCTGACCTCAGAGTCAATGCTGGATAGATGTCTTTGAACTGATTGACTAGGTCACTATTTCCTTCCAGCCTAAACTGGACTTCTCCCTAAAAAAACTGAAATTCCCTCTAAGGAGGAATCTGGAGGAACAAACACACTTCTTTCATATAAGCCACATTTTTTGGCTGTTGATGATCTGAGAAAGCAATCAAGATGTTTTCTCTGGTCCTAAAGTCTTCCTCAGGGATCGGCATCATCATCGAGTCCAGTAGTTTTGTCATGTTCATAGTTAAGCCAAATGGATGGCTCTCCCCCAAACCTGGGGGAGGATTTCCCACCACTATCAAAAATGTATTACCTTTGTCCTCAACGGGGAGCCTTCAATGCTGAAAGGATTTTAATGATGCCAACTAACCATGTGGGGTTTTTGACTTCTTCAGTTTATCCTTTACTTCGCAGGCCTTCTAAGTTTTGAGAAAGTAGATGGAGTGTGTGTTGCTGTGGTCACGGCAGATTCTGCCTTATAGTGTGCAGGGCGCTGAGAGTCCTGGATGGCCAGCATGGAGGGGCAGACACTAGGTAGACAAGCGGGTAGGTGGGCAAGGGAGAGATGGATGGATGGACAGACAAACGAGTGTATGGATGGACGAATAGATGGACGCGTGGGCAGACAGATAGGGACATGGATGGATGGAGAGAGAGGCGGACAGATAAATGTACAGAGGGATGGAGGAATAGGTGTACAGATGGACAGTCACTGGCCTTATAGGTTACGGATGTACTAGTCACCCCGACATGCTTTCCCACCAACCCTGTCCAAATCTACAGGGTAAGTTTGCAGCCCAGTTTACTTTTGGATTCTCTTCTTTTTGTTTATGTGTTTGGCTGTGTCGAGTCTTAGCTATGGCACGCGGATCTTCAATGCCTTACGTGGATCTTTCATTGTGGCTCATGGACTTTCTAGTTGTGGTGAGCAGGTTTGGTTGCTCCCCAGCATGTGGGATCTTAGTTCCCCGACCAGCGACTGAACCCATGTCACCTGCATTGCAAGGCAGATTCTTAACCACTGCACCACCTGGGAAGTCCCAAGGATTCTATTCTTTTTAATAGGAAGCCTAAGCGTTGATTTGGGTGCTGATTTCCGGAGACAAAGTGCCCAGGCTTGGGACCTCCCTGTTTGGCCACGGAAAACAAGCCTCTTCTCTCTCTTCTCTGTTGGTTCCGCTTCCTAGAGGCAACAGGTAAGTTGAAAACGTTGTGCTTCTGAGCCCTGGCCAGCTCCAACCTGCATGCAGCTCCCTGGGCTGCGGGGATGAAGTGCGGGGGACAGAGGTGGCCTCAGAACCCAGCGGAGCATGGAGAGCAGGTTTCTGCCAGCACATGGGACACACCAGCCGTGCCCGCTCCCTTAATGTGTTTCACATGTGTAGACCGTTCCTGAAGCCACGACTGAGGTAACCCGCTTCGTCCTCATGATGCACTGCTCAGGGATAGAGGAGGGGCGTGAAGGTGTGGGTCAGGCTGCTGGCACCTTGTCCCGGGGGGCACCTCCACAACCTGGGGGGCTTGGGAGGGCCCAGGCCTCTATGAGACGCTGCTCAGTTGTCTGCTTAAGTTTGCTTTTAACAGACAGACACTGAGGCTCCATGGCTTTTCTTGTTCTTAACACCTCCTTCTTTGGGAAATGAAATCAGCTTCTTGACTTAATAAGCCTTTACAGCTCAAGAAGCCCCAAAGCCCAAATCAAGCTGGTAACTCAATGGCCAAGCAGACTGGGAGGCTGAACACCTAAGTGTAGGTGCAAACGCCTCTTTGGACTTGGGTTTGACTAAGTGAGGGCCAGTGCTGAGGCTGTTTCTGGTAGTCGAGATGGAGAGGGTCCTGTGCCGAGGGCCGTGGTGGCCTGAGACCCAGCCGCTCTTGGACGGGACTGTAGCCAGAAGTAAACAAAGCTCAGAGCAGTCTGGCTGCAAGTCCAGCCGTCAACACAGTCTGTCTCTGGGGTGTCATTTTTAAGAATAACTTTGGAGACGTAGGCTTGACTGCTCCAGCGTCACGGGGGCGGCTGAAACCGCAGCACCGTCTGCCGCTGTCTTCTCTAGGTTAGAGGCGGCCTGAGCTCCCTCCCCAGACACTCTCTGTTCTGACTGGCTTTGCTTGTGAGCTGGCATCTCTGTGCTCTTGTTCCAGGGAGGGGGAAGTCAGATCCTCAGCTGGGAGCTTTGTGGACACGGATTGCACCGCTCCCCACCCCCGCCGAGCCCCCGATCTGATTCTGTACAATTTGGAGGAAAAGAGTCTTCAAAATAAAATGTCTGTGGTTTGGAAGTGATTAACAGGAGACACTAAGTATCAGAAACAAACCTGTGTCTCCTGCAGGACCGTGGTAACTCTGGGGGTTTCTTGTCATTGTCCCAGGACGGCAGGAGCCAGTGGGCTTCTCTCCCTAGGCTCCAGGGGACACCTGGACGACCCCTGGACACCAGCAGCGGTGTCCTCTGCCATCTGCTCCCTCCTGAGCTTGGAGGCATCTCAGAAAACAAAGACTGCACTGTGCGTTCTCCCTCCTCAGTGCCTGCAGGGACCCCCGTCTGTGACCACCCTGGATTCATGTGTCCTTCTGGTGGTCGCCCTGCAACTGCTGCTCCCATCACGTGCACACTGAGGGTCAGAAGCTCCAGGGCCCCCTGGCCACGGATGGACAGAGTGACTAAAGGGAGCCCCTTATTCCCCGGGGATCATTAGCACCATATTGGGTCATCCTGATGGGCAAGCCCCTTGTGACCTGGCCCTGGCACTCCCTGCCTCATCACCCTCACCCTCTCTCTGCCCATCCCCATACAGCCACTCTGACCTCCTGGCTCTTCTTCGAGACTGAGCTTTTATACTTGATGTTCCCTCTGTCTAGAATGCTCTTCCCCTTGGTATCACCCTGGTTCATCTGCCCCTGTATTCACGCTCATACCAGGGAAGGCTCTCCAGGCTGCCTTGTTTGATGGGAACACCCTCGCACCCCACATCTCCTGGTCCCCAATACATAATCAGCAGTTTGCTTCTCCCTCTCCCTGAACAGTAGACTCTGGGTGACTGGGCTCTTTCTCATCGTGTCTTTGCATGTCTTCTGTGCCTGGAACAGCAGAGGGGATGCTCAGTGTACATGTCCAGGCTTAACCTTCACCGTGGCCTGTCATCATTTCATACAAAAAAGGAGGGCACACCACAGAATGAAGGGCACCCATTCCAGGAAAGGACGGCTGACAGCCCTTCCCCGAGGTACCCTCAAGTCTCTACATCCTCAAGCTTATCTGCAGGCCACCCACCCTGCAGCAGCCCCCCTGACCCCACTCATCAGTGTGGGAATGAGGGTCAGAAGTCAGTTTCTCTGGTAATGTCCACATAGTCCTGGAGGTGACTTAGGAGTAAAAGAACAATGAACTAGTCCTGCCCACAAGGATTGGTGGGGGGAGAGTGTGAGTGTGGGAAGAAGCAGGCTTCACCCACATAGCCACCTCTTCCCTCAATTACTGGCCACTGCTCCCCAAGTTCTGGAGTCTTCTGAGCTCTGATGAGCCCCACCTGTGCTCTTCCCTGGTGTCCACAGTGAGCCCTAACCATACATGTAGGTCGTGTCCATACTTGTGGACATCTGGTCTGTGGACATGTGGCCTGGGGGCTGCGGCAGAACCCTGGCTGGTGGGAAACGGTCAGGGAGAGGAAGGCCCTGGGAGCTGACCATTCTCAGCAGGTGCTGAGTCCACGTCCTAAACCCCATCCACCCAGGGTGATCCAGAGATTCTACGACTAAATTACATTTCTGAATATTAAATTAATGGTGGAAACCTAAAATATTAATATATTCTAATTGAATATTCTCCAATAAATTATCTGAGCATTTACAGAAATTTGATTTTACTTTCATTTCTTAAGGAACTTTCAGCTGCATAAATATAGCCATTAAAGCAATTCAAGAAAGGGATCATTCTCTACTCAGATGAGGGAGCCGTAAACACAAAGGGACTTGCACGTGTCTTCTGCATGATTGATTAAATCACAGAACCCACAGTGCAGAGGCATTCAACGACGCTTTCTTCGGGTCCCTCTGGCTTTTGTGAGGGTAATGCATGCTCCCCTCAAGTAATTACAGGGAGGCCTGGAGGCTGCCTCGAAAGAGCCCCGAAGGCACGCTTGGTGGGGGCTGTGCTTTCAGAACTGACTTGGGGGCTGACAGTGCGGACCCTCCCCACCAGGGCTGGGCAGACGGTGGACCCCGCATTGCAGGTGCTGGGCACTCTTGCCGCTCCACCTCACCAGGAAAGGAGTCCTGCTATTTCTCTGAAACTGTTACTCCCAATACTGAACATGTTCTCGTGGAGGGTGGAGGTGCGTCTCCTGGTGTGGACAAGCAGATGCCCAGTGGATTCTCTTCTTCAATCATTTCAACTCCTTTAATTCCAGCTCCTTCTGCTCCAGCTCCTTCCGTTTCAGCGACCCTTGAAACAGTGGAAAGTGTGGTGGAGGCAGAGGTGACACTTCTGCAATCTCTTCAGATCTACTTGCAAAGGAAATTCAGACACGAGCAAAATCCCGGAGCAACCCTGCTCTGTTTCTTCCCAGAGGCTGAGAAAATCCACTTCCTCTTCACTCACCCATACGCATTTCTGGCTTTGATGAATAGGCCAGAAAGACCCACTACAGAGGCTAGGAATTGGAGCATCTGAAGGCTCTGCCTCTTAGAAAGCAGCCACCTCTGCCCAGAACCTGCTCCCAGGTGACTCCTTGAAAGGGAGGTACACTGAGCTTTCGGAGGGCAACATCCACCTGGCAGAGGGTCCTGTGCCCTCAGAGGAGGGTCTTGTGCATCTGTAGAAGTTGCATAGCCACAGGGGCAAGTCCCAGTTACACTGCTGTGTGCGTCAGACGATCACCCTGACAGGCAAGGCTGAGTCTAGAGCTCGGGCCACATTAGTGGTCTTTCTAGCAGGTCCTGTTGTAGTCATATTTGTTATAACTATAGAAATTATAAACCCACAATATACTGCGATATGTTTGCTTTAAATAGTCAGCTGCCTGTTTAAATAAGAGGAGAAATAGTCTTTTATGTCAACCCACACATTTATTTTTTCCTGTGTTCTCCATATCTTCCTGTAGATCTGAATTTCCAACAGGTGTCATTTCTTTTCAGCCTAAAGGACATCATTTACTGCTTAATGTGGGCTCGCTGGTAAGGAGTTCCTTAAGTTTGTTTATCAGAAAGATCTTTATTTAACCGTTAATTTTGAGGGATATGTTTTTTCTGGATATAGGATTCTTGGTTGACGGTTTATTTTCATTGAGCAATTTGAAAACATCATTGCCCAGAGACCTCCATCACTCCTACAGAGAATCCAGCCCTTGCTCTCATTGTGGTCCTTGTTGTGCTTCATTCTTCCTCTTTTTCAACAATTTTTCTCTCTAGTTTTAGAATTTCAGCAGTTTGACAATAATTAAGGTATGGCTTTGTTTGTTTTTATCCTACTCAAGATTCACTGAATTTATCAGATCTGTAAGTTTGTCTCTCTACCAAATTTGGGGAAATTTCAGGCATTTTTCTTATCTTATCACCTCTCTCCTCTTTCTTTGGGATTCCAGTTACACACATTTGGCCACTTGATCTTATCGTATCAAAACTCGGTGCATTTCAATCCTCTCTCTCCTGCCATTCTTCAGGTTGAATAATTTTTACTGATTGATGCACTGACCTTTCTTTTGCCCTCTACAATCTACTTTGTAAGCCCATCCAGTAAGTTTTTCATTAGAGACACCATGCTCTCCAGTTTTACCATTTCCATTTGGTTGTAGTTTTGGAGTTTCCATTTTTCTGTTGTGATTCTCAATGTGTTCATTCATTCTGACCATATTTTCCTTTAAGTCCTTGAAGTATATTTGTGAGAGATATTTTAAAGGCCCCGTTGCTAATTCCAATATCTGGGTTAGATTCTATGAGCAGTTTTTGCCTAATTTTCGGTCACGTTTTCCTTTATTGGCATGTCTAGTAATTTTTGTTTGTATTCTGGTCATTGTAATCATTGTAGATGATACACTGTAGAGAAGCTGGCTCTGCTGTCTTTTTCTAAAGGGTGTTGACTTGGCTGGACTGAAATTTAAATCTGTTTACCTTGCCTGCTGAGTCTCTTCTTGATTCTTTCAATCATCTAGCTGTTGCTTTTCTCTGGATTCTCTGGAATCTTCCATGTGCATGTACATTTCAAGGGGCAGCTGAGGAACTGGACAGAATTTATGAGTATTTCTGGGAGTCTCCACCTCTGGCTACATATTTTACAGGATTTATCCCCTCACATTCCAGCTGCTTTGTCAGTTCTAAATCCCATCTTCCAACTCCTCTGGCCAGTAAGACTGGTTTTCTGGGTGAGATCTAGCTACATTTTGATGCAAGGACAGATTGGGGGTGCTGTTAAAGACACACAAACACAGGTCACACTCAGTTCTGTTTTATTTTCAAGGGTGGAGTCCTCAGCAGTTTCTGCCTACTATTGATCATTCTCAAGCAACTTCAAATAGTTTTTAGCAAAAACATTTCCCCAAAGTTTACAACTGTTATTTGAGGAGTATTCGTCTGATATCCACTACTCCTGCACTGCCAGAAACAGAACTTCCAGGTTCATTATTTCCAAGTATTGTTTATCTAACCCAACAATCTCCATAATGATCATGAAAAGCGGACGACTAGATCTGGGCACAATAGTTGAATCATTCATTCACTCAGTAAGTACTTAATGACATCTGTTCTGTCCCCATTGTTGTGTTTGACAGGTGAACTATCTCTCAAGGACCTCTGTGTTTACTGGGGAGACAGACTGATAATCACTGAAAAAAAAAAACTCTGCCACATACGCAGACAATGGGGGAGGGCCTGTGTTAGTCCTGAGATGTGGAGCATTCTCAGAGAACAGAGGAAATAGGCAGGTTGGGGTGGCGAAAACACAGGGAAAACACAGGACTCCAGGAAACGAAGGATGTGATCAGAAATGGAAGCTGCGCGTGGCCCAGCATGGTGGGAGTTTGGGCAGAGTCAGATCATGGGGTCCCATAAGACATGCTTGGGGGTTAGGTTTTCTCCTGGTGACGACAGGGAAATGATGGGAGGGGGACAAGACATGCACACTGCGCTTTGAGAGCTGACCTGGCTTCCATGAGAAGGTGCATACCACATCCATCATTCATGAATGGATGGATGCCTTCAGAGTGCCAGGTTCTGAGGTAGGCTCAGTGACAATTACATTGCTAGGCCACCCAGCACATGTTTTGTAGGATAACACAGAATTCATACATGTATAGGATAACACATGTATTCATACATCTGATGAACATTTATGGAGAGTCTATCCTGGGCAGATCTGGGGTTATCTTCCATTTCCCTGTCACACATCTCATGATGCAGACCCAAGACCAGGGCACTTTTCATCCCACAACCGGCTCCTGAGCCCTTGTTCCCCAATCCCAGGTCATCCTCTGTTTATACCAAGGTCTGTAAACATTTGTGGGTGGACCTGAGGCTGTGTGGTCCACATGCACAAAATGGGAACTAAACTGTCAGGAACATGTGAAGAAAACCTTTGACTTCAGTTGGTTGAAGCTCATTTGGGTTATCTGATGTCAAGGGGCTGGTTTTTATGACCTTTCCCAAGCCACCTGCGGCCCAGTTCTTGCTCTCCCTACTCTAGGTGAGTCTCTGGCTCATCTTTTCCACGTGGCCATCTTCCACACAGAGCAATTATGTAAGGACTTCCTTCTGGAGCCTTCTATTCAGAGCTCCCTCTCCAGGCCGGCTCTCAGGCAAGGGCTCTGAGGATGGGTTTGGATGACTCGTTGTCTATTAAAATGCCAACTTCCAAAATTAAAGAACTTGTCTCCCAAGAGCATTGCCTGCCTCCTCGTCATCTTGAGCCGACTCCTACGGTTGCCCTGGACAACCTCTCAAGTTAACCAGTTCTGAATTTTTATTAGACTCAGCTAAGAAATGTGTCCTCTTTCTAAAAGTTTGATTTTACCCTCATTCTGAATCTTGCCAGAAGTCAAACCTAACATACACGCTAGAAAAGCGAGTGTCTTTTCAAAACCCTCCTCTAATCTACATGTGAAGGAGTCCTAACCGAGGTAGTAAAGGGACCAAACTCTGGATGACAAGTGGGAAATGGATGCCTGATGCTTCTTGAGGCCACAAAAGGGCTGTGTATTTTCTCTCTTCTGACTCTTCAGCCTGCATGGTGCCTGACACCCACAGGTGGCCCCAAACCATTCCATCCAGAGCCCAGACAGAGCTGGAATTCAGGAGCAGGAAGGTCACCTGTTACCCTTTGCCAGGGGGCCCCCTCCTGCATTTTCCATGATCCTGGATAATAAAGAGCCTCTGTGCAGCTTCCTAGGGGGTTGGCTTAATGGTGTGAACTGCTTCCTCCTTCCTTCTGAGAGGAAGCACAGCCTGGATCTTCCGAGTGGGAGCTCCAGGAAGTGGCTGCATCTCCTCACTCACCACTTAATTTAGCTTGTGATTTAATTTGGGTGGGCACAGCCCCTGAGTTGTTCCACGCCTCGCCACGGCCATCACAGCTCCCGGCAGCCCCGCCAGCCACAGCAACCCTCTCCTGGCCCAGGACTCCCCTCTGCCTACCTATTATCTCTTCTCCTGGCGCAGCAGAAGGAAGGCTTGTGAAGAAACATGATATCCTTTCCAAGGAAAAAGCCTGTAATTAACGGAGGTTTTTTGGGAAGAACATTCTGCCTGCTCCTCTCCCTCCCACTTTTTCATTTAACATATTTTATCAGAATGAAATGCCTTAATGAGCACAGAATTGCAGCTGATCCCAGCTGCACCTCCATGGTCCGCACCCGGCTTCCCGCTCCCATCAAGCTGTATTCACGCTCACTGTGATTGGGGGCTTCTTTCAGGAGCACCTCTCCCCCCAAAAAAAACACTGACAGGAAACTCATCGATTTCCTGTAGACAGAAATGTGTCAGAAAAGAACCCCAAACCCTTGTCTGTGCTACTTAAGAGTTTAAGGAGGAAATGGGGGAGGAGAGAGGGAGAGAGGGCAGGAGGAGGCAGACAGTGAGCACGTGAGAGTGTGGGTCTGCGCGTGAAGTGGGAACGGGTGTGTGCACACCTGTGTGTGTGTGCATTTGTATGCATGAGTTTCTGGGCTGAGTTCTCGCGTAAGACTTGAAATCCACTGTGTGTGTGTTAGTCACTCAGTCGTGTCTGACTCTTTGAGACCCCATGGACTGTAGCCTGCCAGACTCCTCTGTCCATGGGATTTCCTAGGCAAGAATACTGGAGTGGATTGCCATTTCTTTCTAGAGGGGATCTTCCCGATCCAGAGATTGAACCTGAGTCTCCTGCATTGCAGGTGGATTCTTTGCCATCTGAGCCACCAGGAAAGCCTTTTGGAATCCATTGGGAAAACACAAATACTGTACAGAAACCATAACGGAGACTCTATTTTCCATCTGCTGAAGATTCATCTCCCCAAAAGGATCAGCTCAACTTGGACGCCTGACTGTGGTGGAAGCAGTCTGACCCCGGAGGAGTCAGGACAACAGTGCCAAGATCCCCCAGATGCCCTGTGTCTCGACCACCATGGGCACCCAGGACAGTGTTCACCACTGGCGTGGCTCCAATTGCTCACTCATGCATTCAATTCAACACAGGCAGTGCCTACTCTTCACAGCACTAGAGATGCAGGCAGGCCGGGCCTTCAGGAGGCCTGTCCTTAGATGAGTAAATAATGAGCATGATGTCGGAGCATACTAAGTATGGAGGACAAACAGCAGGACAGCAGGGTAAAGACAGACCAGCTCAGAGAAGGGCAGTAAGTCAGGTCCGATCGCTCACCCCCGCCACCCTCTCGTTGGAGCAGAGGGACCCTTAGAGAGAAAAGGACATGCACCATTCTCATCTCGGGGAAACCTGCTGGGTCAGCGCCCAGTGCTTCCCCACACATAGCCCTCCTCCTGGGGCAGAGCTGGGTTGTGTACCCCTGTTCCCCTGCAATTTGGCCAATGGGATTCTGGCCCAATTGGTGTTTGCCATGTCCAGGCCCAACCATCCTGTGCCCCTCGCTCTGGAGCCGAGTGACCACCCTCAAGTGACTGTTCCAGGAGCAAGAAATAAGCATGTATTGAGTTACATTTCTGAAATTGTGGGAAAGCTTGTCATAGCATCAGCCCACCCTAAGCCACCCTCTCTTCCTGCAGTCTGCGTCAGAGCAGAGATCGACTTGGAGGTAGCCTCCCTCCAAGGGCTGCAGACACATTGGACGTCTGAGGAGCAGAGGACACACTCTCCAAACCACAGCAACACTTCAGACTAGAAAACAGGAGAGCTTGCCCCCCAGTGACTCTGAACTGTGACCGCTGGCTTCCGGCATGTGGAATGTGCAGCTCTGCTCACCTGACGCCGGACACCTCACCTGGTCACCAGCAGGGCCAGTCATCGGAGCTTGCGTCTACAAGGGCCTGAGAGCCTCTGCCTACTGCTGCTTGCCTACCCGATGAGCAAGCTTTGTGTTAACTTGGGAGGGGGCGTGTTTTCCCCCATTGGAGCATGTAGACATCACTGTGGCTTGTGAGAAGACATGTCCCCATCAATATGCCCGTGGGCCAGTGGGGTGGTGAGCCCCTGCCAGTGAGGGGAAGCCAGCCCTCCCCCTGCCATCACCAGCCACAACTTCTCTGTCCCTGGGACCCTGGAGGGGGTCAGGAGGAAAGCACACCCGTGTCTTTTCCTCCATCGTCCAGCAGAGGACAGACACGGCAGGACCAACGGACCCAGCAGATCCTGGGGACCCTCGCAGGATAAGGCTCTGCCCATGGAAGAGCCTTTCACAAGCCTATGTGCAGCCTGTGAGACAGAGGAGGGAATTTCCATGTGTCAGGTGATAATATCATTAACTTGGGAGACTGGGAACCAGGGCAGCAGAATATTCCAGCAGTGCTTCTAAGTGGCTGGCTGTAAATCTGAGATTCCAACAATTCCTCTTCGGGTTTGAGTTGGATTAACGTGCTAGAGCAGCTCACAGAATTCAGAAATGTGCACTCACTGGCTTGTCAGTTTATTGTAAAGGCTGTGACTTGGGAACAATCAGATGGAAGAGGGGTGTGGGGTGAGGCGGGGAAGGGGCACCCCAGATCTCCATGTGCACACCCCCCGAGGCTCTCTGAACCGTATCCTTTTTGGTTTTTATGGAGGCTTGCTTCATCACATCAGCATGATTGATGAAATCATGGCCATTGGTTCAACCTCCAGTCCCCTTTCCATCCTGGAGGTAGGGGTGACAGAAGTACAGGTACCAGCCCTCCGGTCTCAGGGTTGGTCCCCCTGGTGACAAGGGTCCCCTGCTTTCCAAAAGTCCCCTTGTGCATAAACTCAGCTGTGCTAGACAGGGTTTGCTATGAATGTCTGCAGACATCTTTTTCACTCTTATCTTTTAGGAAACTGCATAGGCTTTAGGGGTTCTGGTGAATAACGGGGATGAACACCAAACTATATATTTCTTAAGTCACAGCATCACGTGTGGAGAAGGCAGGATGATGTTCATGACACGTCACTGTGGCTGTGATGTGTGTGTGGTGGGGCGTCTGACCTGGGGTCCCTGCGAAGTTTGCAGCTTCATCTCTGCATATTAAACACCACCCTCCCTTTCTGCGTCAAACAGAATAGGAAACAAAACAGGCAAATCAGGCCAAGAAATGAAGATGACACCTTAATAACAGAGTGGGGCAAGGCACTCTCCATGGATGGCATTATCTACTGGAATTCTCACTACCATTTTATCAAATTATTGCTCATATTGGGTTGCAATTTTCATTCAAAGGGAAGAAGAAAATGCTAGTTGATGGCCTTGATTATTGAAACATGAATTTGTGAAATGAGTCTTTCCCTCCTTCAGGAAAAGCAACCTCATGGTGGCTGTCAGGAGCAGATGACACCGAGGGAAAAGACACAGAGCTTCCTCCTGGCACCCCAGGCTCATTCTCAGGCTCTCTGACTTCACCAAGGTCACTGTCAGCACAGAGAAGCCATCATTCTCCATTTAGCATCTTAGTCATAATGGGGAAGAAGTGTGAACAAACAGATCAAAGGAAGATGTCAGAGGTCAAGGGCCACGACCCAGGTTCCTGTCCCATCTCCTCCCAAGCACCAGAGTCGTCACTTGACAGTGACCGGAGAGAGAGGACCCAAAGCGAGCAGGCCTGTCTACCCTGGAGGATGCGACCGCCCTTCTGATTTTTTTCTGTTCTGTGCAATACTGATCTTGTTACTGAAAAGGCGAAATCTTGATCTTCTCAGACACCCAGTGCAGAGCCATCCCAGGCTCCAGAAACATGCCTATCAGGCTCAATTCTTGACATCCTGGGAGGAGAAGCCTAGATAAAGCTGAGAGCAGCCCCCTCGGCAGGAGGCTCTCCACTCACCCTCACCAGCTGCTGCGGGAAGGGTCCGCGCGAGTTCTCTGGCACATTGATGGGTGGGATGACCCAGTCCCGTTTCTGCCTTCTCAGCCCGTTGGAGCTCTGGCGCTGTGGCCATGGCAGCAGCGTGTCTTTTGGAGGCTGGACGGGGTCCGGGACTGTGTTCTTCTTTCCTTTCTGCAGAAAGGGAGAAAAGAGGCAGATGAGCCTGGTTAGGTTTTGCAGAGGAAAAGGCATCACTTAGAATCTGTGCTTGTATTTGTGTGTGTGTGTTAATCACTAAGTCGTGTTAGACTCTTTGCAAACCCATGGACTATAGGCTGCTAGGCTCCTCTGTCCATAGAAGTCTCCAGGCAAGAATAGTGGAGTGGATTGCCATTTCCTTCTCCAGGGGATCTTTCTGACCCAGGGATTAAACTCTGGTCTCCTGTATTGCAGGCTGATTCTTTACCATCTGAGCCACCAGGGAAACCCCTGGAATCTAGATCCAGGAAAAGACTGGATGGTATTGGGAAAAGTGTGTGTGTGTGTGTGTATATGCTGGGGGGAAAAATTCTAGCAAACCTCTCGTCTGTACAAAGAAATGGACTACAGATTGAGTGGGGGTAAAGAAAATACAGATGACCATTTGACAAGTAGATCAGGGCTTTTAAAGAGGAAAACAATGGGAAAAAATGACAAAGGAAAGTACTCATATACTTTAATTTAAAACCCTTATTTATGGATGAATTTACAACAAATATGACCAGAGTTAGTAACCTCACTATATAAAGAGTTCCTATAAATCAATAAAATGGAACTTTATTATAACAGGAAAAAGACCACAAATAGATAATTACAGCAAAATAAATACAAAGGATTGATAAACTCATGAAAAATGTTCACATCTTCCAGTTATCAAACCAAACTAAAGTGGTGTATCTACCTCACCATCGCAGTGACAGGAGTAAACAAAGTGAGCCCTCTGCACTGAGGTGTATGCTGCGAGTCAGCAGGGCTGATGGTTGAGGCTGTGGGATTTGACGTCACACAGACCCTCGTCCAAAGATTTGTGGACGTGGGGAAGGCCCTCAATCTCTCTAAGCTTCAGCTGCTTCTTTTATAAAGTAGGGGTGGTATAACAGGACTGAATTCAGAGAGTTGCTATGGATATTAGACTGGTAAGAGCCCATGCCTGATGGGAACCAGTGGGTCTGGATGTTGGCTGTTCTGAAGTCATGGACCTCGTCACTGCTGGGACCAGCATTTAGCCAGTGACTTTCAAGGGCCTCAGAAAAGGTCCTTGCTCTTGACCCCATAACTCCAGAGCCAAAACCTGTCCCAGTGAAACTGTGTGGACAAAACCCTACAAATAAAGACGTTCATTGTAGTTGTCTTTATGATAATAGTGTGTATATATAAGAGTAAAAATATCAGGAAAAAATTCTGGAATTCTGATAGTAGTAAATAGTAGTTAAATGCATTGCACTGCATTCATATTTTGGGATATTACATGTCATGAGAAGTTACTCTTTGAATACACGAAGAAATTCCATACGATAATAGTAAATGAAGAAACGGTGCCAAAGTTACAGGCGATATGAGTCCCATGATTTTTTAAAGGGTAGAGAAAAGGCTGGAAGGAAACACACAGAAATGTGAACTCTGGTCTTCTCTAGTCACCAGTGAGTTTTATTTCACTTTCTTTCTTTTACCTTTCTGTATTTCGGGATGTTCTAATGTGCATGGAATTCTATAACTAAGAACTCCTGTGTACCTGTGGCGCCTGCACCTGCGTGGCCTCCAGGCTCACTTTCACGGCGCCCCGTGTGGTTGCCTCTGCACTTTCCACAGTTGATGTTCCTTTTACTCCAAGCCTCAGAGCCAGGAGCACACGGGAACTCATGGTACGGAGACAGACCTTAGACCAGGATAGCCCAAGCCTGGCTGGAGGCACCTGGCCCTACATGGCCCTTCTCCAGTCACGGCGTCGTCTCCACCCTCAGCTGAGCTCTGGACCCAGTGAGAACCCACTGGTCTTGGTATTGTCCGCTGTGGACAGAAGAGCCTGCCTCACTCCCTTTTGCAAAATTTGCATAGAAATGTTAGACACATGCAGACAAAACTAACTGATTTAACAACAAAAACAACTTGTATCCTTCCCCAAACCTAATGTTGATTTTTCTGTTGTTGTTTAGTGGCTCAGTCGTGTCCGACTCTCTGTGACCCGGTGAACTGCAGCACACCAGGCTTCCCTGTCCTTCACCATCTCCTGATGTTTGCTCAAACTCATGTCCATCTAGTCCCTCATCCTCTGTCGTCCCCTTCCCCTCAGGCCCTCAATCTTTCCCAGCATCAGGGTCTTTTCCAATGAGTTGGCTCTTCACATCATGTGGCCAAAGGATTCATACTTAAGCTTCAGCATCAGTCCTTCCAATGAATATTCAGGGTTGATTTCCTTCAGGATTGATTGATTTGATCTCCTTGCTGTCCAAGGGACTCTGAAGAGTCTTTTCCAGCACCACAGTTCGAAGGCATTACTTCCTCGGTGTTCAGCCTTTTTTATTGTCCAGCTCTCACATCCGTACACAACTACTGGAAAACCATAGCTTTGCCTGTACAGACCTTTGTAGGCAAAACCTAAAGCTACATCAGTGGAAAAACCTATCTAGGCTAACCGTATTCCACTGAGACCCTCTCTGGGACTTTCCCTACCAGGGCCCAGCTGTCTTCCGTGTTGAATTCCTGCACTTAAGAGTCTGCAGCAGTTAAAAACCGAAAGGTTCCCTAGGTGCGTCCCACCTTCATCAGAAGGATCTGTGCTAGGTGTGTGCATCCCGAGGCCTTGATTTCTCCGGAAACCTGACATCCTCCCAGCCTTGTGACCAACCCTGCGTCTCTCATGATGATGGGCGGGGCTGTCTCTAGGCTCCTTGATGAGCATCACAGAACAGCTTTCAGGCTGGTCCTAGCTGCACGTTGCCCCTTCCCTGGCAGCCAGAAAGTGAAAGTGTTAGTGGTTCAGTTGTGTCTGACTCTTTTTGATCCCGTGGACTGTAACCCACCAGGCTTCTCTGTCCATAGGATTTCCCAGGCAAGAATACTGCAGTGGGTTGCTATGCCCTCCTCATGGGAATCTTCCTGAGCCAGGGATTAAACCCAGGTTTTCTGCATTGCAGGCAGGTTCTTTATTGTCTGAGCCACTAGGGAAGTCCCTGGCAGCCAGGATGTAGATGACTGCTCTCCATGTGCCCTGGGCACTTCGTGGGCACTGAACGTTCTGCACCGTCTCTGCCTGCATCCTTCCTCCCTTCAAGGCCACAGGAAGGTCATCCCTTCTCTACCAGGGGACCCAGAGAGGCCAAGTCGCTTCCGAAGTCCTCTTAGCTCATTAGGCAGAGCCAGGATCTGAGTGCCGGGGGTCAGGCCTCAAGGTTGGAGCATCTGGCTGCATGCCACCCTAACTTCTGGGGTCTCTTCATGAGGTCACATCCCCTCTAGGAGTCCTCATGTCAGCATGCAGTGGGTTGGTTAGACAGGGACATTCCCATCTAAGAGGCCCAAAGGCATTGGTTTATCTCTGAGTTCCCCGTAGGTCAGCTTGCAGGTTAGAAATGCAAAGTGTAAGATCCCAGCCCGGACTCATGCCCTCTGGGGTGATGCCTGTGGTGTGTGTTTACAGAGCCCTCCAGGGGACCAGGGAGCTGTCACTCTCCACAGATGCAAGACCTCACCCCTCAGGAAATGAGGGTCACCTGTCCCAGCAACTGCCTCAGGAGACGGGAGCATGACAGTGTTTGTTCTGAGCTTGTTGGCATGAGGGCAGCAGCTGGAATCAGCCAGATTCACCTCGCACCACGGTGGGGGTTGGTGGGCCGGGGTCCCAGCCACAGGTACAACCTCTGGGAGGTGAGGACTGGACATCTGGGCTCCCCCCCACGTCTCCCTGTGCAGAGAACACAGGTCTACCTGGGCACCTGCTGAGGCTCACGTGAGCCTCTGAATCTGACTCAGGATTTGAAAGGTTTTCATCGAGCTGTTCTATTCTCCTTTAAAAAACCTGCCTCATCCTCCTTTGCTGAGGCTGCGCCTCCATGGCGTTAATTTCCCTAGTGTTGTTTAAATAAATTGCACATATTTGCTACTATTTTAAAGCTGTGAGACAAATGTAATAACAAAATCTGGAGAAGATCGATGCCAGACCTGAGCTAGCTATGCTGGGACGGGAAGACACCCGCTCCTCTGGGGGAGGGACGCCGACGCCAACATGGACGAGCCATTGCCCACGGGCGAGTGCTCGCTTCTGGACCCGCAATGACCTTGGGCCGCTCAGATCATGGCTTGCAAACCCAGATGCACAATCACACAGGTGGTAAATAACGCTGTGGCCGCTCTGGAGAGCATCTCTGAGCGGATAACAGGCATTTCCCCATGCGCCAAGGTCACCAGTGCTTCTGAGCCACGATGGTGGATGTCGGGTGAGACATGAATGTGGCCTCTGTGCTCCCGTTACTAAAAGCCACACATATGTGTGTTCATGTCCAGGCCTATATAGGCACATGCATGTATGGACATGGACACGTATGTATATGTGTACATGTGTACATATGTGTGTGCTCTGTATGTCTCTCTCTCTCTGTATATAAGGTGTCACAACTTTCTCAGAACCAACAGCCCGACCCTGACCCGGTGACCAAGCCCACATCACTGGTTCCTTACAGACACTTCAGCTTAAGTCAGAGGCCATGTAACTGGTAGGGGGAGGTTCCTGACTGCTGGGCTGGCCTTGGATTCGGCCACACTCGTTCTGCAGGTCTGCAGAATGGCGAGCACTGAGGAAATCGCCTGGTGGTCTGGTTGGACCCTCGATCCAGCCCACCTGCCTGCAGAGTTGGCGGCTGCGGGGATGGTGTGCAGCGGGGGGGGGGGGGGGTGGCATTCGAATCCTGACGCGGTTCCCCTGAATTCTATACATCACCCCCTGCACCTCTATCCTGTGAGTCTGGGTGGAGTCTGCTGGCTCTGGGGACCCTTAGAGCCCTGACCTAGGATGGGGTGGCAGGTGGGCTTCTACAGGGACATCTGGAGGGGGTAGGGCTGTTCTGCCCGCAGGTATGGCCTTTCCCCAAGAGGGCAGATGAGGGTGGGGACCATGGCTCCCAGGCATAGACAACGCAGAGACTGGACGCTCTTTTGTGAAGCCCTGAGTCTGCCTGCTCCTTAATTGGCTCTTATTTACAAAGCGTCTCTTCTTTGAGATGGCCTCTCCCACTGAGCCTTAATCGATCAGGCTCAGCACTGGATTCTTCTGCTGAGGAGGCTCTGAAATGGTGAGCTACCCAGAGGAGTTTCCCCAGGGCCGGTGGGGGGGTGGTCCTTGTACCAGGCCTGGGCCCTGAGTGAGTCTTTTACTTCCCCTGGGCCTCTGTTTCCCTCTCCAGGGGCCAGACGAGCTCTGGGGCAGCTGGGCTGTGGGCCAGAGGTGGGGAGTGTCTGCCTCAGGTCACAATCCGGGGAGGTTAGGTGGTCTCACTCCTGAGCGATACAGGTGAACTACAGGGTCGCATCCTCAACAGACACGCACTCTGTAAAGAAAACATGCAATGCCTGTGTGGCTGCTTGGGCTGGTCCCCCTGGAGGGGTGTGAGCCCTGCTCTGCCTGTGGCTCTTGGGGGTCTGGGGTGCCCAGGACAGGGCCTAAGATCCTTCCAGGTCACCTTGTCTCTGGGCTCAGTGCTTTTCTCTTGGCAGGGTTTCTGGACCAATCTCAGGTGTAGCATCCTCTGTCCAGGAATAAAGGGATGCACCCTCACACTCAGGAAGACACTTCAATGAACTCAGGAGAGAAAGGGATGCAGGAGGACAAGGACTGTCCTCCTTTCTCAAGGGAAGGCCACGGCCCCAAGTCCACAGACAAGCTGCATGATGTCCCCCGCCAAAATCATCACTTTCTACCCTCTCCCTGCACTGAGCCCAAACCTGGAGCCCAGGAGCGACCCTTGTGCCCATCTCCCCGAGGTGGCTTTCTCCCCAGCTCCTCACCGGCACACCGTCTCATTTTCTTAAGTTCCTGCAGCCCTGCGTCCGCCCAGCTCTGCTCTCCTTTCAACGAGGTTGTCCTCTGAGTCTGATTATGAGCGTAATTGAGAGAGACTCCCCGGTGAGGTCTTCAGGGACTTGCCGACATCAGGAAGAAGCTGGGTCATTTCCCTCCCATCATCGTTCACAAGTGAAAGATGAATAATGCAAAACTATCCTGGGGCAGGTTTTAAATTATCGCTTCTTTTTCCCTTCCTTTTTTTTCAAAAAGAAAAAAATGAGAGAGAGGAAAGTGTCAGGGGAGGACGGTAGTCATACGCTCCTCCTCCGATCTATATGCAAAAACTTATAATTGGTTATATGTTCCTGTTATCCAACCACTCACTAGTAGGAACACAGAACTATGAAGAGCCAAGTATAAGCAAATAGGTGACTCATAGAACACTCAGAAGTGAGCAGGGAATACAAACAACCCAGGCTGTGTCTGCGGTGTAGAAACTCCTTCTTGGCTGTTCTGGATTGAGGATGGTGTCAGTTGGTTAGCAGTGGGTAAGTGGAGAATATTCACCTTTCCCAGCGATGGGAGTGAAGGTGAGGGTCCCACCATGAGCCAGTCTGGGTCCTGGGGCCCTTGGCTGTGACTGGAGCAGGTGGACAGGGAGCAGGGCCCAGGACACAAGCCCCGGTCATCACACGTGGGTGCCTGGCCCTTCAGCAAAGTGCAGTGAGCTCCACTGTCCTCCAGAGAAGATGGCTCCCCAGAGGCCTCTGCCCTCAGGGGACGACGCAGATCTGGAGGTGGCTTAAAAACTCCCAGACCACGGTGTGTTTCTTAAGAGTGCCCAGTCACCCCACCCTTCAAGGACGGGGTCACAGATGAAGCCTGACGCCCCCACAGCCATTGCACGAAGTTGTTGGGTCCCAGGCTGCTCTGCCTCAGTGCCATAAATTTCCCCCACTAAAAAGTTATTTATTTATTTTTGGCTGTGCTGGGTTTTCATTGCTATGCGGGCTTTTCTCTAGATGTGGCAGGTGGTGGTGGGGGGGTACTCTCCAGTTGCGGTGCACGAGTTTCTCATTGCAGTGACTTCTCTTCTTGGGGAGTACGGGCTCTAGGGTGCATGTCAGCTTCAGTAGTTGGGGCACATGGGCTCAGTAGTTGTGGCTCCCTGGCTGTAGAGCACAGGCTCAGTAGTTACAGCACATGGGCTTAGTTGCTCCGTGGCATGTGGGATCTTCATGGACCAGAGAGCGAACCTGTGTCTTCTGCATTGGTAGGTGGATTCTTTACCACTGGGCTATTAGCGAAGCCCTCCCCCCCACTTTCGAGAGAATAGCATAAGCACAAGTCCACGCGATTCAATAAAAGCTAAATTTATCAGAAAATGTTCAAGCTAGCTCCCTGTGGGACCTGTCCACCAGGTGAGGTAACCCTGATGTCCACAAGGACGCTTCTTAATCAAGGGGTGCAGGGTGGGCTCCCTCCCCCCAGAGGTGACAGTGGGCTCTCACCACCCTGGGCAGCTCCTCCTGGGGAACGTGCCCCACACATTCCACCACCTTGATGGGCAGTGCAACCCGGGACGCTTAATGCCGAGAGACAAGGCTTCTGTGAGGCTGGAGCCTGTGGCTGCAATTTGCATAAGCAGGTAATGGAGGGATGATACAGGCAACAGGGAATCCTGTTCTTTAACCTGCTAGTCTTCCCTGCTCTCTGGTCTCTAGGCTGGGCATGTGCCTGGGAGCCATGTGCCAGCACCTCTCTGGGTGGTGGACGCACAGCTGAGGGTCAGAGGTCTGGGACCAGAACCTGCACTGAATTTCCTGGGAGATGTGGGGAGAGGAAGTCCTCAGGTGGAAGGCCCTGGGAGCCCTGATTAGGCTGGGGGTGCTTCTCTTTCATCACAGAAGTCAACCTGTGCCTGTGAGTCTCACTCTACTACCATCTCTGGGTATCCACCCCTTTCCTTTAACCAGTGTCCAGCCTTGCCTGCTCCTGCACCTTCCTACGTAGAGTGACCGTGATAGCTCGCAGTCTCATCAGACCCTCTCGGTGGTCCTGATATTGGGGAAGGGGGTGGCCCATCCCAGCAGAAACATGACCGATGTAGGGCTTGGTGCTCCCAAGTTACAGAATTTGTGGGTCTGTGCTCAGAATGAGACATGAGGGGATGACACGCTCTGTCTGCGTGTGGACTCACACTGTGTGTGATGGAACACAGGTGCATGAGATTCACCCTCAAGTATCAGTGTTATTTATGGGTCTCTCCTTGGTCTCTGATTCACCAGCCTTCCTGTTTTCATTGCTTCTTTACAGCTTTGGGTTAAACATGCTTCAAATAAGGAAACAGCGTCCTACCCATCCCAACTCCCCCAAATGTCAGGTCTAGTACTGATTTTCACTGAGGATAATTAGATTTCATGAGAAAAAAAAGAGAGGCACCAAAATCTATAAGATAGTTCATTCCTCTACCTCCGACTTCCCTTTCAATATACATTTGAAAAATGGTACATTTTGTTTGCCTGCAAGCATGTATATTTAAAATATTTAACTAGGGTTCTGTCTGCAGCCTTCTGGCTGGTTTCCATGGCAGCTAAGGACCGACAGAATAAAATGGTATTTAACAAACACAAAATAAAACAACAGAAAGATAGCTCCCTTCTTTAACAAATAGAGCATGGGAGCCATTCTAAACAAACATTTGCATGAGTTTGGTTCTGAAAAGGCACTTAGTGGAATTTTTTTTACATCCACAACACAATGGGGAAGACCAGTGCCCTATCTTTGCACCCCCTCCCCTCAAAGCAACTATGGTATTTCTTACTTCCCATCTCTTCTAAGAAGGGGAGACTGTTTTGAGAATTCCCATAAAAGTCATGCAAAGAAAGGTCTCCTGCACGAAACAACATGATTATTTCTTTGTGTATCCATATTTGGAAGGAAAGTCTGAAGCTAACACTTCTGTACTCGCTGCCTGGTGTGCGGGGGATGCGGGGGTGGGGTGGAGTGGGGGATGGGATGGACTCCCCAACCCCCGGCCTCGTTCACTTGTACCCAGAACAACTCAGGAAGGGACAGGCTGACACGGTCGTCACTCATATCTGGGCAGAGGTCCGAGGACTGGCCAGGTTCATACAGCTGTGACGGCGACTGGGTCTGAGCTCGGCCTCCCTGCTCCTCACTCGCAAGGTGAAGCCCTGACACGGAGGGCGGATGTCGCCGTGCTGTGCGGGCCTGACCCCACTGCTGCTGTTTCCTAAGGGTCAGGGTCAGGGACTGTGGGGGTGGGCGCATCCCTGGGGAACCACTGAGCCCTGGTTCTTCAGGCAACTTGTTTCCATCACCATCATCCTCAGGGAAGCTTTGTGTTCTCAAGTAGTTTGAAAACCTCATTTCTCTTAACAGACGCTCACAGCACACCCCTTGCCCTCTGCAGCCTCGTGTCCCCAGCAAAACGAAGACACAAGATAATGTGTCTCCCAGGGCCT
The DNA here is from genome assembly GCF_029407905.1 of Bubalus kerabau. Taxonomy (NCBI): domain Eukaryota; kingdom Metazoa; phylum Chordata; class Mammalia; order Artiodactyla; family Bovidae; genus Bubalus; species Bubalus kerabau. The sequence goes on from NC_073636.1 coordinate 55,840,480, forward strand.
GAGAAGTACCCCCCGATCCCACCTGGCTCTAAACCAGGCTCTTTGCACTGCCAACCTGGGAAGCAGGGCGTGCTCTGGGGGGCGTCCTGTGCACTTGTAGGGTGCTCAGGTCCACGCGATGCTAGGAGCACCCCCACCCTCTGTGACAACCCAAACTCCAGGCTTCTCCTCCAAGAGCCCTGCTTGGGGACCTGCTCTAGAGAATTAGGACAATTATGTTTTGCCAGCAACAACATAAATGAAATTACTCTTTAGTTTACAGAAAGAAGTACAATTACAGTAAGAGAAGATAAATTAAATTAGCAAGTTAAGCCAAAATGTATGACTTTTTCCTGGAGTTGCAAGCAGTGGAACTGGTTGGAATCGCTCACATTGGTGTCAATTAGTGAGAAAAACAGTCAGTTTCGTCAGCGTGGGTGATTCTGGAAGGCTTCGGTCAGGATGAGCGTTGTGTGGGTGGTGAGGGAGGGTCTCTTCCTGTTTGTACCTGCAGCTTGGCTCCTGCACAGCTGCAGGAGAGGCGATGAAGGATGCCGGGGTGTGTCCTGCAGAAGTGACAGGTGTCCCCTCATGGGAACAAGGAAGCAGAGTGGTGGACTTGGCTGGGTGGGGATGGCTTCCACCCTCTGAGGCTTTTGTATTTTCAGGAAAAAGAGAAGCTGAGAGGGGGAGGTGCTAGGATCCAGGTGGTGGGTACTGGTGGTGGGACCTCCTGGAGCAAGGAACGGACAGTGGCCGTCCGGAGCACAGTGGTGAGACACGATGGTCCCCGTGGGGTGGGAGAGGCAGCCGGGCCAGCCCCTGGGGGCCTTCATCCTGCTTAGTAAACCAGACCTGACTAGCGCCCACTCCTTGCCTCTCTCGCAGCAGAGACACAGCAGGAAGCAGGCCGGGCATGGTGCTGGCCAAGACAAGATTGCTGCAGAAAAAGCCTCACCCTCCCACCCTTGCTCTCAGGCCCCCTGGAAAACCGACACATCTTAGAATAGACACAAATGCCTCTCCAAGGGCCACCTGACCTGGGCTTTGCCTAAGGGTGCTCCCTTAGCCCGAGGGTGCTCCCATCTCTACCTGCTTCTCTTATCTCCGGTCTCGACTCAGATGTCGCACTCCTGGCTCCCTGGACAGACCAGCAGCCTCTGCCTTCTATCGGCCCAGCCCTGGGCCATTCCCTACTCCCAAGAAAGGCCAGGGAAAGTGACCAATGATGGTCATGCCTTTCTCCCTGGGCTTGGACCCCGGGCACCTCTCCTCTGCAAAATGAAGACCCTGACACTCGTTCAAGGACGTCAGCAGCCTGAAATGTGGTCTGAGTTGGCCCTTTTCCACCGTGTCACTCCTGCTCACCCCGGGGAAGCCTGGAGCCCTCCCCCTGCAGCTTCCAGGGGTTAGAACTCACTCCTGCCTCTGCAGGAGTTAACTCTTGCAGAGTTAACAGCTGTGGATTTCTGGGGAGCATTGTGCACCCACTGAGGTCTAACACTGATCACCCATTGCTGGCGGGGCCACTCGGCTGTGGTCACCATGGATTTCCTTCCTGACAGTCTGTGTGTCTGTGACATGGACACTCGGTTCTCCCAGGCAGTCAAGCCTGTGCCTGAAGTACCGAGCTCGTCATCACGCATTAATGTGGCTGCCAGCCTCCGGAGAACAGGCACGTGGACAGCAGTCTGCTCACTCGCCAGCCGTACTTTCCCATATTGGCCACACCGGGAGTCGCTGTTTCTGTCACGTGGGGGCCACCTTTTGGAAAAGCATATAAGGACCGTCTTGCTACTTTCTGAAGGTGCGTGCACACTCTGCTTCCAGGGCTCCACCTGATGGCCTTCACATGCTTTCCCAAGGTAGCACTGCACGTGGCAAGCTCCACTGGCCCCCTTTGGTTAAAACTCCCAAGTGGGCAGCGTAGGGGTTAAGGCATGGGTGCTGGTCCTCTGGCGCTCATGAAGGGCTGCTCGGGGGCCAGCCTTTCCTTGGGGGCCTCATTGTCGGGGGTGGGGTGTGTCTCAGAAACTGCTTCTCAGCCAGGTCCTCTCCATTCCGTGTCCTGTCACAGATCTGGGTGTCTGTGATACAGACGGGCTCCTTCTACTCACAGAGGCAGACCGTGGGGGTGGGGCTTTAACACCTGTGGTCTTGGCAAGATGTCCTCGCTGGGACTGGAGACCCGAGCAGCGGCGAGAAGAGGACTGGAAGCTCTGAACTCTTATCCACCTTCAGGAGGCTACACGGATGGTGTGTGTCTCCACCCTTGGGGTCGGGTCTCCACCTCAGCTGGAAGGCACTGGAGACATCTCCAGTGACTGACTGTCCTGGGCTCACCACAGACAGGGGCTTCCATGGCAGACACTCATGTCATGGTTCTGGAGGCCAGAGGCCAAGACCAGGTGTGGGAAGGGCAGTCCCTCCGCAGGGCCGAGTGAGAGGCTCGCCCCAGGCCCCTCTCCTGGAGCCTGGTGGTGGGCAGTGTCCTTGTTTTGCAGAAAGGCAACCTCCATCCTTGTCTTCATCTTCACACAGGTTCTGCCCGGGACTGCTGTCGTGCTGTGCTTAGTCACTCAGTCGCGTCTGACTCTGCCACCCCAAGGACTGTATCCTGCCAGGCTTCTCTGTCCATGGGATTCTGCAGGCAAGAATACTGGAGTGGGTTTCCATTTCTTCCTCCAGGGGATCTTCCTGACCCAAGGATCGAACTTGCATCTCCTGCATTGGCAGGCAGATTCTTTACTGCTGCACCATAGGGGAAGCACCAAGGACTGTGTCTGTGTTCAAATTTCCTCTTTAATAAGTTCACCAGTCCTGTAGGATTAGGGTCCCTCTGCCCTGAGGACCTCACTGGAACTAATTACATCTGACAACCTGGTCCCATTCTGAGGAACTGTGGGCTAGGACTTCCACACAGAAACGCTGAGGGCACAGTTCAGCCCAACACTTGGGGAGGTGGAAATCCCGGGGAAAGATGGCGCTTTGGCATCTGGGCCCGGGCACGGGATAACGTGCGACTGAGTTTATCTTTCATAGACGTTGACACACTCTACAATCTAATATTAGTTTCATAAACAACAGTTTCCTCTTTTGCAAAGTATACCCACAGGTCCCATTGACACTTTCAAGTGCTGCACAGCCAGCCAGATGACAAGGGTGCGAGAACTTGATCTCACTATCGACTGTGAGGCCAAACATCGCTCCAATTCCTTGGGGGCGATGCAGCTCTCCCGTGGGAAATATGTGACCTCATTTGCATTTTCTAATTGAATTGCTATCAGCTTTCCTGCAAGACTGCACACAAAAACCTTCTTCCAGATTCCAGCCCTGCTGGTATTACCCACAAAAAGACCGCCTTTAAATGGTTGCTAAGAAGGGAGAGGAAAGGGAGAAGTTGCCAGGAGTTTATGGTTCACCTGACCGTAAAGCTGCTTTTGCTCACGCCCTGAGAGTCGCTGAAATGATGGACGAGGGAGACCGTGCTTGATGGGACCTGACGCGAGAGAGCAGGGATTTACCGAACTGGGAAATTAGGGGCTCCCTTTGCGCCCTCCTCCGGGGATTCGCTTCAAGTTTCCTTTCATGAGAGTTTCTTGGGACTTTTAACGCTACAAATGGCTCCTTTGAAGCAGACCCTTTGACTTCCCTGGTGGATCAGACCAGGGCATCTGCCTGCAATGCAGGAGACCCGGGTTTGATCCCTGAGTGAGGATGATCCCCTAGAGAAGGACATGGGCAACTCACTCCAGTATTCTTCCCTGGAGAATTCAACGGACAGTGGAGCCTGGCAGGCTACAGTCCACGGGGTCACAAAGAGTCGGACATGACTGAGGGATTAACACTTTCCCTTTGTGTTTCTAGAAACTTCTACCAGCAGAACTCCCACTTGCGGTGTCCCCCTTGAACTCCCCACCTTTCCAAACCCAGCCAGAAAGCCCTCTGCATGCACTGAAAAGATGCTTTGAAATTGTGAAGTATAAAGGACATGTGGGAAAGTGCTTGCAACTTCAGTAAACAAACACAGGAATGAGAACAGAATGAACACCTGGCCCAGGTCCCCCCACTCATTCCTCAAAGCCCCCTAGGCCTGCCTCCTCCTGCTTCCTCTGTGAGGTTGTACACATACTCCATGTTGTCTAAGTCTGGACCACATCTGCATTTCCCGGCCCTCTATCCCTCGATGCGTGTCTGTGGGATTTGCCTACCCTGTTCATTTTTGCTGCTACACAGAATTTCACTGCAGGAAGCCACCACCAGATTCTTAACCAACCTAATGCTAATGAGCCTTTGGGTTCTTTTCAGGTTCATCAGATTCTGGTGCAGAGCTCTTGGTATGAATGGGCACATACTTCCTTTGGGCTTGTACCTATGACCAGCGGCATGATGAAAAATACACACTTGGTCTCTGCTCCTCATTCCTGACACAGAGCTCTTGAAACCCTTGCAACCTCTGCAGTGATGGATTGACGGGGTACCTTACCCACGGCTCCTAAGTCCCTAGGAGTTTCCTGGATGATAGAGCATTTTTTGTTCTAATGAAATGACTCTGGGTGGGCTGCTGGAGGGGGCTTGTCACCAGAAAGTTGGAGTCATGATTAGGAACTTGGAACTGTCAGCCCCCTGCCCACTCCATCCTCTGGGGAGGGGAGAGGGAATGAGTTGAGAAGTTGAGTTCATGGATTGTGCTTGCGGGATGAAGCCTCCATAAAAATCCCTGAACTCTGGGGTGTGGAGAACTTCTGGGTTGGTGAACACATCCATGTGGCAGGAGGATGGTGCACCCATCACCACGGGGATAGAAGCCCTTGCATTTGCGATCCGTCTGGACCTCCCCCTATGTAGTGCTTGACCTGGACATTTCTTCATGATAAACCAGGAAGAGTAAGTGTGTGCTGCCCCCAATTCTGCCAACCTTTGTAGCAAATGATTGACCAGAGGTGTGGGCGGTGAGAACTGAGTTGGACAGAAGCGAGTAACCGGGAGGAGACTCATCACTTGTGACCCACATGTGACAGGAAGTAGGCTTGTGGACTGAGCCCTGAGCCTCACGGTCTGTGCTGACTCCGGGCTGTGAGGGTCAGAATTGAATTAAATTAGAGAACACCCAGTTGGTGTCCATGGAAAGGCAGAGGATTGGCTGGGGTAGAAAACCTACAGCTTTGGTGTCAGAGGTGTGAGAAGGGGAACAGTTCTTCTCAACTAGGCCAAGGTATATTCAAATTTAAATGGAAAAGCTGATTGCTATTGGAGAGGCTGTACCTTAATGCATCCCCACCAAGCACATGGGAGTGCCACTTCTCCACGTTCTCACCAATGTGAGAACTGGTACTGCCAGTCTTTCAAAGGCTAGTCATTCTGGTAGGTTTTTGGCTTTTATCTGCATTGCCGTGCTGAGGTTGACATGTCTTCACACTGACCCACCACCAGGCAGGTGGGTCTTTCACGGACAGCTTGTTGTTTTTTAATTTTTCTCCTATCAGGTTATCTGTCTTTACATAGTGATTTGAAGCTCTCTCTATATTCAGGTGGATAAGGAAATGGCAACCCACTCCAGTATTCTTGCCTGGAAACCCTACGAACAGAGGAGCCTGGTGGGCTACAGTCTACAGGGTCAGAAAGAATCGGACACGACCGAGCTTGCACACTCATCTATATTCAGGACGTGCCTCTTTGTCAATCACTGAAAGTGAAAGTGAAGTCGTTCAGTCGTGTCCGACTCTTTGTGACCCCATGGACTGTAGCCTATCAGGCTCCTCTGTCCATGGGATTTTCCAGGCAAGAGTGCTGGAGTGGATTGCCATTTCCTTCTCCAGGGGGTCTTCCCGACCCAGGGATTGAACCCGGGTCTCAAGCATTGCAGGCAGACGCTTTACCATCTGAGCCACCAGGGAAGCCCTGTCAATCATTAAGTGTCACAAATATCCTCTCTCATCTCTGGTTTATCTTTTCACTTAAAAAATTATTTATTTTTAATTGAAGGATAATTGCTTTCCAGTCTTTCCGCTTTCTTAAGTAGTGATAAGTAGATTCTCATTTTTCATGAAGTCAAATCATCAACCATTGCTGTAGTCTCTGTACTTCATCACATATGAGAGCTTTCCCCACACACCACTTCCAATCCTCTTCTATTTGTCTGCTTTGTCTTGCACACTCAGAGTTACAATTCACCTGGAACTGATCGGGATGTAGCATGGGGGTAGGGGTCACTTGGGACTTCCCTGGTGGCTCAGATGGTAAAGAATCTGCCTGTAATGAGGGAGACCTGGGTTGAGAAGATCCCCTGGAGGAGGGCACGGCAGCCCACTCCAGTATTCTTGCCTGGAGAATCTCCAGGGACAGAGGAGCCTGGCAGGCTGCAGTCCATGGGGTTGCAAGGACTCGGACGTGACTGAGCGACTAAGCACAACACAGGGGTCACTTGACTTTTCCCCTTTAGGGTACCCCATTGGCCCAGCATCACTTATGGAAAAGACAGTCCTTCTCCACTATTCTAAGTAGGCTTGGCAATTTTTTTTGTTAAAGGGTCACACAGTTAAATAGTTTAGACATTGCAGGTCAAGAAGCAAAGTCGAGGATATTAATTTAAGTGCTTATACAACCATTTGAAATTACAGAAGCCATTCTTAGCTTGCAGGCATCAGCAGGCAGGTGGCAGGTCAGATGTGACCTGTGAGCTGCAGTTTACTGGCCTCTGCCATCCAGCGCCACTCATGAAAAATCCAGTGTTGGCACTGTGTGTATTTGACAAGGTAAATCAAGTCATTTATGTGAAGTTGGTGAATTGTGTTGTATACAAGTTAAACCTCCATGAAGATGAAAGTGAAAGTGAGTTGCTCAGTTGTGTCCCACTCGTTTCGACTCCATGGACTATACAGTCCATGGAATTCTTCAGGCCAGAATACTGGAGTGGCCTTTCCCTTCTCCAGGGGATCTTCCCAACCCAGGGATCAAACCCAGGTCTCCCACACTGGAGGCGGATTCTTTACCAGCTGAGCCACAAGGAAAGCCCAAGAATACTGGAGTGGGTAGCCTATCCCTTCTCCAGAGGATCTTCCCAACCCAAGAATTGAACTGGGGTCTCCTGTGTTGAAGACGGATTCTTTAGCAACTGAGCTATCAGGGAAGCCTTCCATGAAGATAAGACTTTCCAAAATGTTAAATATTTTTTCTGGACGATTCTGTTCCATTTGTTTGACCTCAGACAGTACCATCTAATGAGTTCTGCGGCTCTCAGATGGGGCTCCTGGGGAACATCTGGCGATGACAGGAGACAGCCTTGTTGCAAACAGGGGTGGTGGGGTGCTGCTAGCACCTGGAGTGGGCAAGGGATGCTGGCAAACATCCCACAGTGCACAGGGCTGCCCCACATCAGAGATGATCTGGCCCCAAATGCCTGCAGTGGTAAGGCTGAGAAACTGGTGTGGTTTATCCGGAGTCCTAATGTCTGAAACACCCAGCCCTCCCATTTTTGTGTCATTCTAGGTTATTCCCACATGTGCACTCAGTCATTCAGTTGTGTACAACATTTTGAGACCCCATGGACTGTAGCCCACCAGGCTTCTCTGTCCATGGGATTGGCAAGAATACTGGAGTGGGTTGCCAAGCCCTCCTCCAGGGGATCTTCCCAAACCAGGGATTGAACCTACATCTCCTTTGTCTCCTGCATCGCAGGCAGATTCTTTACCACTGAGCCACCAGGGAAGCCCTTTGTATTTCTGTTTAAAAATTTAAAGTCAGCTCTTAGCCTTTCTATAGAAAAGCAAAGAAAAAACATGTTGGATTTCTGCTGGGATTGTGTTAAATCTATAGAAACCTTTGGGTAGAATTGACATCACCATAACATTAAGCCTCTTATGAACAGGGTGTATCCCTCTGTTTTCAAAGATCTTTAAATGTTCTCAGTAATATGTAGGGAATTCCCTGGTGATGCAGGGGTTAGGACTTCATGCTCTCACTGCCAAGGAGCCGGGTTCAATCCCTGGTGTGAGAACTAAAATCCCACAAGCTGCAGAGTGCAGCCAAAGAGAAAAAAATTGCTCTCAGTAATATGTAAGGGTCTTGTATAATTAATGTTATTGTAATTGGTATCTGGTTCAGACTTTATTTTCTAACTATTCCTGGTCTGTTGTTGTTGTTCAGTTGCTCAGTCGTGTCCAACTCTTTCGACCCCATGTACTGCAGCATGCCAGGCTTCCCTGTCCTTAACTATCTCCTGCAGTCTGTAAAGATGCAATCACTTTTACATCCAGCATCCTTGCTAACATCATTCATTAATTCCAATAAATTAGCCAGAGATTATTTTGGATTTTCTACATTCACGATATAAGCTACACATAATGCTAGTTCTGTTTATTCCGATTTCTTTTTCTTGCCTAAACTCACTGGCTTGAGGCTCTGGTGTGTGATGTAAGAGTGTCCTTGTCCTATTTTTGAAGTCAAGGAAGGCTTTGAGTATTCCAACTGTAGTTCAGATGTTTGCTATAGATACTCTTTGTGAAATTAAGAATGGTTGCTTTTCCTCATTTGCTGAACAGTTTCATCTTGAATGGAAGTTAAATTTAACAATTACTCTTCAGATGATCATGTGATGTTTATTCTATTTTGCATTACTTGGGTTAATGTTTAAGTGTTAAACCAAATCTTGATTTCTTGAAACAGACAAATGTGGCCATTGTTTAGCCCATGTAAACATGGGTGGATTCATGTGTGTTAAAATTTTGCTTAGGATTTTTTCCCGTCTATTCTGAGTGGACAGGCATGTAACGATCCTCTCTCTCGTTGTTCTTTCAAGGTCCTTGCTGGCTTTGGGAAAAGTTCCTGTTGGTTTCAACATGGTCCCCATTTGGTTGGGGAAGCCATCCCTCTTGTGGGATGAGTTTTAACTCCTTACAGCTTGGGTAAAACTTACCAGTGGAGCCCTCATGGTGAGAGGAATTTTTTGTGTGTGATAAAAATCTGAACTAAAACTTTATTCACAATAATAAAACAGTTCAGATGTTCCTTTCATGTTAATTTTGGTAAATTTTATATTCTAGAATGTTACCTATTCCATCTTTGTTTTCAAATATATTGGTATAAATTATATATAATGTCCTCAAGGGACCTTTCTAATGTCTGTGTGATTGGTCATGAGGTTCTCTTGTCATTCTAGATAGGAATTATTTTCAGGTTTTTTCTTAGTCTACAGTTTGGTGGTTAAACTACTAAGCTGAGCCGACTTCTGTCTTTGTTGATTCTATTATTTTCTATTTCATTATATTCTCCTCTTTGTTTTATTATTCCCTTCTTTCTACTTTGTATTTCGTTCCCCATTTTTATAATTTCTTGAGATAAGTGTTAAAATTGTTGATTTTCTGCATTCTTTATCTTGTAATATATGTATTTAAAGCTAAACATTTCCATCTGGCATGACTTCACTGATTAATACATCCCAACTAGTTTTATTACTCAGTTCAAAATATTCTCCCATTTCCATGTGATTTATTTTTTACCCAAGGGTTAATAAGAAGGCATCTAATTAACTTCCAAATCTATGGGGATTTTTCAGTAATTTTCTTTTTTATTGATTTCTAGTTTAATTGTTCTGTGGTAAGAAGAACAGAAACTACATTTTGATTCTAAACTTCTGAAGCATTTTGAAGTTTGCTTGACGTTCGGCTAATTTTTGTAAATATTCTGAGTATACTTGTAAACAATCTGTATTTAGCAGCAGTTGGTTTCTGTGCTTTATGTACATTTCACCAAGGTCAGACTTCTTAATTCTGTGCTCCTAATCTTCTATTTCCTTACTGATATTTTGTCTGCATGTTCTATTGTTTACTCACAGATGTTAGTTAAAATTTACCATTAATTTCATACTTGTTTATTTGCCTGGTATTTCCCTGCCCCCATGCTTTTACTTCAAGCTTTTCTGTGTCCTTACGCTTTTTAGACATATCTTTTGTAAGCTGCGTGGTGGCGGTTTAGTTGCTAAGTTGTGTCCTACTCTTGTGACTCCATGGACTGTAGACCCCTTGGAATGTGGCCTGCCAGGCACCCCTCTGTCCATGGAATACTCCAGGCAAGAATACTGGAGTGGGTTGCCATTTCCTTCTCCAGGGGATCTTCCTGACCCAGGAATTGAATCAAAGTCTCCTGCATTGCAGGCAAATTCTTTACTGACTGAGCTATAAGGGAAGCCCTGTAAGCTGCATATGGAAAAAAAAAAAAAAAAAAAAGGATAGATTTTGAAAAATATATTGTCAGTTTGTTTTTTTCCAAGTACAAGAGTTAATCTATTTTTAATGATTATAATTAATAATATAGTTGTAAATCTACCCCATGGGTCTTTGATTATCATCTGCTTTTCCTTTTAATTTTTAGTTATCTTATTTTGTTCCTCCAGTCATTTTCGGTTGAGTGCTAGAAATGTACAAAAGAAGACAGATATAATTTGAGGTCTGGCATGATACCTTCCCCTGGAGAAGATTGACATTTGCTTCTGGGAGGTGACTTAGGACACCAGCCATCTGGATTACCTTAATCCATTTACACAGACTGACACTGTTCAAAAGTCGGCACTGCTTTGTAAGGGTGCATCAGCCAGTGTCCCACACCGGCCTCCTCCCTGTCCTCCCAGGCACCACCCTTGTGAGGACCCAGTGGCTGAGACAAACAAAGGACTCAGAGGGCTGGGACCATGCCAATGATAGCAATAAGATCTACTATTTTTCACCTCTTTGGGGACAATGCTCTCATAGAGTCTGCACCTTGCCTGACCTCACATCATCCCACGTAATCCTCTTAACAACCTTGGGTGGGAGGTAGGCAGCGTTGCTGTCCCATTTTCCAGAGTAATAAGCCTCAGAGAGGTTGTATGCTTGTCCCAGAACATCAGCTGGTAAGCTGGAGGAGCTCGATCCAAACAGACAATCCAGGGCAGCCAGGCTCCGTTATGATGCTGGGCTCAGCTGTGCCTAGAAAGTCCCTTATTTACTCCTTTCCAGAACATCAGTTCTCCCGTGCAGCAAGAGGCTGCAGTCACACAGCTCAGCTTCCCCACCTGTAAAGCGGGGACATGACAGCGCCCACTTCTGGAGATGTTGTGAGGATCGATGTGGACACACTTAGGGGAGGGTCCTAGAAAGTCAGGGCAGGGCTCTTTGGGTTTGAAGATAGGAGGCACGGAGCCCTTAGCAACGAAGGTGATGGGAAATAGACAGGGAAGGACCGGCTCAGGAGGGTTGCAGGGACGTGCCCACTGCCTACACGGTCACGTGCCATGTGTTCCGGTGTGGCCCCTTAGTCACCCCACCGATGCCCTTAACCTGGGACATGGAATCTGCAGATCAGGTGCTTCTTGGCCCCGCCTGCCATGGGGTTGGAGGGGCACGCATCCTGGGGATTGTCTAATTGCAGTCACCTTCTTGGAAGATCTGGGGATTAACTGCCTCAGAAATCACTTCATTAACATGCTTGACAAAAGGTGTCATTATGTTTTTAATTAGTGCCTTTTATCTGAGGCCATCCATGGGCTTTAGAGAGCCCTGCTCCTTGGCCACAAGGCACCGTTTCCGTTTCTGTATTGCAATTGCAATCAAGATGTAAGCCTTCCACTGCTGCCCTTGGCTCGGCCCTGGCAGGGTGGGGCCCCCACGAGGGCCATGTTGCCCACCATGGCATGGCTGGTCATGATCACTCAGGAAGGGATGGAAAAGCACATTCATCTCAGGATTTTCAACATCCTCAAGGTGAGAGGCGCGATCTGAGGGGCACCCCTGTTAGAAGTGTGTTTCAATACCTAGTTCAGCACACCCCGAGGGCACTCAAGATGTCAGCCCCCCTCCCAGGATAAGGCTAGCCACCGAGTCACTGATTTTCTAACCTAAATCACTGCCTAGTGGTTTAACAATATGGCTTAAAAATAAGACAAAAATGAAACACAGCCCCAGTTTTCCAAAGTGAGTTCCTCAGAACACCTGCCTTGAAAGATTTCCCGTAAAGAAGGTTCCTTGGTCAAATAGGTTTGGGGAAACTTGCGGACTGTGTCCCACTGGGGTTTGCTGAGCACTTTAGTCCTGTGAGGTTCTGTGAGATCTACAGAAAGGCATCTGATCAGTCTGGTCTAACCCTCCACTTCCTGTGGGCCCTTCCTGAAGGAATACCCCTGGATGCTGTCCCTGACGGCCTGTCCTGCTTTAACTGGTGTGCGTCTTTTCTAGTGAGCCACATGCATATCATAACACCAACAGCCACAAAGCCTCCCAAGGGTTCTCCCTCCCTACGGGTCCACCTTCATGTAGATGGACGTGCAGTTGGACCCACCATGCGGGTCCTCTGGGCCGCAATTTCTCTGTTGACCTAGCAGGCCCCAGCCTGAGGCCAACACAGCTGCTGAAACACGGGCCAAGGTGAGCAGAGCTGGTCCCCTCAGACTCAAGAAACCTAATGTGGGCATTTCTGGGGGCTGAGGGGTCTGGGCCTGGAGTCCTGGGGCACATGGGGCGGAGAGGTCTCTCAGGATGGGGGGGCAGTTGGGGGAAGGTGAGTTCACCCCTCCCATCCTATCAACACAGCCACGCAGCTAAGTTAGAGGGGAAGTCAGAGGGAGGCTCGGGCCTGGGGACACGGGCTGGTGTGTGTTTATGTGAAGTATGCCCGCCCTCCTCTCCCTCCTCCCGCTCCTCCCCCTCCCCGACCCCCTCTGCTTCCCCTCCCCTTTCTCTGAATCAGTCTCACAGCAGCTACCCTGCCTGCCTTGCCTGGCCAGCCATGTGGCCTCTGTCTTACTTCTCGTTCCTCTAGGCCTCGGGAGCCCCCAGGCTGGGGGGCTACAAGCAGGAGAGGCGCCCAGTGAGAAATGGAGCCATGAGGCCCTTGTTCGCAAAGGAACTGACCATCAGGGTGCTGATGACGGTGCACCAAGCTGATGGGGGCCTGTGGGCAGCTCTGCCTGGGAAGGCGGGAGGTCAGGGGTCGCCCCCAAGCCCGGTGCCACCCACTCAGGTGTCTGCCTCTGCCAACCAGGCTCCGCTCAGCCACCTGAGGAGGAAGGACATGCGCCCAGCCCCTCCCTGCGTGCAGTCATGCCTTACCTTGTGTCCGGAGTGCGTGGACGAGGTCTGGGCGACCAGCAGCCGCACTGCAGCGTCCCAGCGCTCAGCCGTCTGGTGGTCCCATGCCGTCACGGTGAAGGCCACCTGCTCGGAGGGGATGCGCAGCTCCCGGGTGGCGAAGACTGTCCCGTCGGCCCCGACCTTGAAGTCCATGCTGTTGGTCTCGTAGTGCGTCCCCTTGGTCCCCAGGCAGCTGCTGAACTTGACTGCAAGAGAAGGGGGATAAGGTCAGGGTGGGTGGCAAAGCCTGGCGGGCAGGCGTCTGCTCAGAGCTTGAGTTCAGCTGCGGTCCTCGGTCTCTAATATGGGCGAGAAGGCGGTTGTTTAACTGATTGCTTGACCTCCAGGGACTGCGTTTTATCTCTGTGTGTGCACTTAGCTGTGTCTGACTCCGCGACCCCATGGACTGTATGCAGCCCTCCAGGCTCCTCTGTCCAGGGGATTCTCCGAGCAAGAATACTGGAGTGGGATGCCATTTCCTCTTCCAGGGATCCTCCCGACCCAGGGATCGAACCTGCCTCTCTTGCATTGTAGGTGGATTCTTTATCACTGAGCCTCCAGGGAAGTCCAGGGGTTTTTATCTCTACCTCCTGGGAATCAGCTGGGGCTTTAGAAAAAGGAACAACGACAAAACACAAGGAACTTGCTTCATTCTCTCCGAAGCACAGCTGTTCTCACCTCTGCAAACGTATCCCGCTCTCCCCCACTTAACTACCACCTCTGGGCTCAACTGGAGTCTGAGTCGAGGCGGGAGGATTCATGGATTCTCTAGTGACCTCGGGCAGCTGGAGCTTTCTCATGACCTGGAAGCAGGAGTGTAAGGTGGACAGTCCACTGACCCCAAACATCCATTAGGCGCCTCCCGTGACTCCATCGCTGGACCACTTGTGCCCCTCCCCCCTCCTTGCAGGAGAAGACACAGCGGAAGCTGCCTGTTGCCTGGGGCCACACCAGGGCCTTTGTATCCGTGTACTTCTGCAGCTGCCACCTGAAGCCACGGTAAATTACGAGGCACCCACAGCCAGTGTCACATTCTGCTGATGAAAGTAACGGATAAAGTTACCTAGGATTTATAAAAATGTGGGTATCTCAGCAATTATGGTGGGAGGATTGGTTTTTTAAGCAATTTCACTGTCACAGCTTACATGATTTAATTACTATTTATTCTAGAAACTAAAAAAAGCTCCTCACTGTTAGTTCTGATAAAGTGTTTCCCCCGGGTTCACCTTTTATTGTTGGCTGCCTTGAAATAATAAATAACATGAACGTTCCCTCGTTTCAAATACTTCACTCCAGACATCTCCCCAGTCACCGACACCTCCCACTTGTGGGTTTAATACAAAAATGCTCCTCAGTGTGATGGAGCCAGGCGTCTCCGTGTGTGCACAGACTCCAGGGTTCACAGACGAGGTCCTCGGGTGGAAGAGGGCAATCCGGGTGACGAGTGGGTTGAGGCTCCAGGGAAATGCCCCCCGGGGAGGGAATAGTCACATTCTTTCCCAAGTGACAGGAGAACGCTAGACTGCTTCCATTGTACCATCGCCCAACGGTATACAAATTAAAGTCAGCAACAAACTGAATGGATCAATCATTTCTGACGCCCAATTGTCTTTGACAAAGATAAAATGACAATGCTGTGATTGCTAGAGATTAGCACAAAGTACAGAAATAAGCCCTTTGTTCTCTGAAAGCAAATTTCTAATATCACTAATGGGACTGGACAGCAGCGGGGAGTTTGCATTTTTTCCAGATTAAGTGATGGTGTCGCTGTATTTTTTTTTTTTTTAATTAGTGCAGAGCTTTGGCGGCATTTGAGGGAAGTGTGGACGCAGATGTCAGAAAAAAAAAATTACCTGCGTAGGCGCTGCCCCAGTAGGAAGGTTGGGGCACCGTCCACAGGAGAAGGGAACTTGCAGGGGTTGGACATCCTCCATGGATGGGAGACCCTCAGGACATTGAAGATGGCACTACCAGACGCGATCTACAATGATAAAGCCAGCCTCTCCATGCAGGCGCCTTTAAGACTATTTCAGCCCCGGGGTCTGACTCAGATCAGATCAGATCAGTCGCTCAGTTGTGTCTGACTCTTTGCGACCCCATGAATCGCAGCACACCAGGCCTCCCTGTCCATCACATGGGCTTTGGGACAACACAGAACTGGCCTCCGGCTTGTGTCACTGCGGGCTGGATGATCAGCTCCACCCAATGGCTCATTTCACCTCCGAGCCCATGTCAGTGAGGAGGCGGGAGCTGGAATGTGTTTGTGGGAAGTTGGGGGCCGTTCCGAGCGCACACAGAGTTGGGGAGCTGGCTTTTCAGAAGGAGAGTTCAGGACAGTGCCTTCCTGGGCACTGCTGGGTGACTGTCTCTCTGTCAAAGGGAAAGATCAGAAAGGCTTGTTCTTTGTGACACCAGGGGCATTCATGGCACTTTAGCTCTGAATAAGTGAGCGCCCATCTGAAACCCTAAGAAATGTGGGTTTAGATTTCTCAACATGCAAACACTGCTCAGAAGGTTACAAACACTACATCTTGTCATAAAAATGGGGAATGAGCTCTTGGTGGGTGGGGGAGCGGGCAGACTCCCCTGAGACACATCTGGGGTCTTGGGCAGGAGCTGATGCTTCACCAAGGAGCCCATTTTATTTTCCTGGAGAGTTGCTCAAGGCGGTTGCCTCTTTATTGGCGGCTGGGAAGCTCAGAGTTGGCGCTGTAGCCGGGGGCTAGCCGAGCGGAGGCATTTACCACCCTCAGGGTATCCTGCCCAATTTTCTCTCTTTGCTTCCTCTTCAACCTACTTCCCTCCTCTTGTTCCTTTTCATTTTGGGGTCTACCTCCTCTCTGCAGGTAAAGTCCTTCTCTTTTAGGGGTCAGAAGCTGCCGGGCCATTGCACACCCATGGACTCCTCTCGGGCCAGGCCGGGTGCTGTGACCCCAGCACGAGTGTCCGAGAATGTCCTGCAGCCTCGTGGGAAGAAAACACCTTTGCAGAGTTGCAGGCACCGGGGTCATGACCTCCTCCAGGCTCCACTGGAGAAACCTGCCTGGAGAGGTGACTGCATGTCCTTCCATCCATGGCTGGGATGTGGACCCCCGGGGTGCTTGGTCCCCGCAACCCAGATCAGCCACACATCTCCGAGGCCTGCTAATTGCTTCCATTAGTTTTAAACAAACTTGACAGGAGGCAGAAGGATTCCTGAGAGAAATCAGGTCCAGTTGATGAAACACGCACAGTCACAGCCCCCGCTGCCTCTGTCCCCTTGGAGGTGTGGTGGGCTGTGGGAGGCCTGGTGGTCCTGGGGGGAGGGCTCAGCCACTTGCCCAGGGACAGGGCTGGGGTTGGAGGTGATGTGTGTGCCCCTGCTGGGATGCCAGGGTGTGGAGGGCCTGCGTGGGGTGTAGCTGAACTCTGCAGTCATGCCCACCCTGGCAAGCCTCCTGGGGATGCACCTGGGACCCTGGGTCTGTGACCTGACCAGCAGCAGGTGCTCTGAGCACTGGCTTTGGGAGCAGCAGAAAAGGGTGAACCAGGGCTGGCGCAGGCAGAGGCTGGATGAACCCAACTCATCTTACATCCCGGCATGTCACCCATCCGAGGAGATGGGGAGCAAAGGCACTGGCCAAAGTCACGCGGTCATTCACTGCACAAACATATTCATGGGCCCGTGGCGCCCGGCTCTGGGGATCTACCCAGGAAGACCTAGAGTGAAGGCTCCAGGTGGGAGGTGACTGGGAAATGGCAGTGGGATGGTGGAATCTAACAGAGGTCTGGCCAAGCTGGGGGGCCCCCGGGTGGGGAACCCTTTGGGAGGTGTGGGGTCAGCTAGCCCTTGACATTCTGACCATCTTGCATGACTGGGAGCCTAGGTCCCCTTCCCCAGCTGGCCTGGCCCCCCAGAGCCTACCTCTCCCTTTAGACTGGATTCCATTTCCAAGCCCTATTTATTTTGAGACCATACACCCGCCAGCATCCACTCTGCTCCTGAAATGTAACTTAATGCTGAGAAGGCCCAGCGTTTACAGCAGCAGCAGCATTGTCAATGGCTATTTGAGAAGCACATGCAAGAACCCAACACCCAGGAAACTGTCCAGCTGGACACGATGGGAAAGGCGGGACACCAGGAAATTCAAGAAGAGCAGGATTTCATTTTCCAGGGGCCTCCCCTCTCTGATCCTCACCAGGAAGCCGGGAAAATGAAGTGGAGGCTGATGGGCACCCTGGGCTGGTTGTCCTGGGGCTGGGACCAAGAGCAGGGATGCGCCTGGCCAGCCGTGTCACTGAGGCATGTTCCTTCGTGCTGTGTGCATGTTAGTCTCAGGTTGTCATCTTAGTGGTGTCCCCGCCAACACGCCCACTGTGGGCCCACTGAGTTATTGCTGGAATCTCTATGGCCTCCCCCGCCCCAGGGCGGCCTGCATTCTGCCCACCCCTGGAAGGGCCCTGGCCCTTGGAGAAGGCAGCTGCACACACAGAGCTCCCATGGGAAGCGCCATCCATCCATCCGTTTGTGCGGATTTACAGATGCCACAGTCAGCAAGAAGCACATCCCTGCCAGATGGAGCCCAGGGTGGGGGTGGGTCATCACCCGGGGTGTGGCTCCCAGGGGGTGGAGGGTGGGGGGCTCTGCATGGAGGAAGGAGCTCTGTTCTGAGAGAGCCCGACCCAGATGCACAGCGGGGAGTGTTTTCCCAGGATGAGGACCTGGTGCCTCTGCCAAGCTCCAGGGATGGAAGGGTCTCCAGGAGGCCTGGGCTGGGGAGGGCTTCCAGGCGGGCAGCACGTGCAAAGATGGGGGAAGGACGGAATCTCAAGGACTGAGAGCTGGTGTGGTGGGAGCTGGGCTGCCAGGTAAACCAGCGTCAGAAGAGACACACAGGAAGGTGCTCAGCCAGCGAGGTGACCTGTTAGTAAAGAACCCACCTGCCAATGCACGATCCCTAGGTCAGGAAGATCCTCTGGATGAGGGCATAGCAGCCCATTCCAGTATTCTGGCCTGGAGAATCCCATGGATAGAGGAGACTGGTGGGTTACAGCCCATGGGGTCGCAAAGAGTTGGACACGACTGAAGTGACTGAGTACACATGCAGCACAATTGGAGGGAAGAGCCACTCTGCCCCCGCACTCTGGGGGTTTCTAGGAAGGTCCAGTGGCCTTTGAGGCTGAGGGGGTGTCCTGAGTGGACGTGACACTCTCTCCTGGAGCCAACGTTGAGAGAGGATCACAACCTTTCCCAGCCATAGAAACACCCAGTGAACTGAGTTAGAGGCCCACTGCTGTGACTTCAGAGGTACATCCACAAAATTTAGCTACAGTGGATCATAGTATCCCCTGTACCCACTTCACACATGTCTGCTTGCAGGAGAGGAACTCAAGAACCAGGAAAAGACAGAGAAAAGGAAGAAAAAGAGTGAGGAATCCAGGAGAGGCTTCTGCAAAATAGGTGATTCACCACCCACCCAGCAAGGATGTATCACCAGGGAGATGTGTAGGGAGGCCCTCCATGGTGGGGGGCGGGAGAGAGAGGAGACTGGCAGTGCCTGTACAACCTCAGGACTCCCTGCTCCCCTGTCCCGGGACCCTGAGGGAGTCTCTCATGGGTCATCTACTGAGCATGGCTGTGTCCCTGTGGGGTCTCCCATTATCCCTCAGAGTGCTGCCTGCTGACTGCGGGTCCCCGAGAGACCGTTATCACTGCCATTGCCCATCCGGAGGGCTGGAGCTGCAGCCATCGGACACAGATGCAGACGAGTGGTGGCCGGTGGCTGGGGAGTGTCTGCCAGTATGTATGGGGTCTCCTCTGGGGGATGAGAAGTGTTGGAACTAGGGAGAGGCGATGACTGCTTCACACTCAAATGTACAGAATGCCACTGGATTGTTGCTCACGTTAATGGTGAAATTCATGGTGTATGAATTCACTGCAAAGCAGTTTCCATGGCCTCCTGGCTGCTGGAAGGACAGGGAGAAGGGTCTCTCTGCTTTCTGCCTCTGGAAACCCCAGTCCCCCAGGCCCTGCATGCCCAGAGCTCTACAAAGCCTGCCTGTAAAAACAGCCGCGCCCCAGGACCCCAGCTCCCCTCCTCAGGGCCCCTCCCTTCCTGGCCCAAGCACAGATCAGAGAGAGCGGAGGGTGGGGTGAGGGGCTACTGTCCTCAGTGGAGAAGCTGGGAGAAGGGGAGAGCACACCTAAGCCCGGGAGGAAGGCAAAGGCTCCATGAAGGGGGCATTCAGGCTGCCCTCCTGGAAGCCACCTGCGTGCGTGAGCCACGTGTCCACGTTCTGGGTACCACGCCCTGCCAAGAACCTGCAATGGCATCCCCGTGTCGCCAGCATCTCCAAGGGGTGTCTCAGATCTCTAGGATGTCAGGACTGGAACATGCCCCAGAAGCCATCTATCCCACCCCTCATTTTATCAACAAGCAAACTGCTCTTGCTGGGAGAAGACGACATTGTGGAATGACTCATTCACTCCAGGAATTCCACAGATCCTCCCCAAGCCCAGTGCTACATGGGCTCCGAGTCGTTACATATGCCAGCGTTTCCCATCCGGGCCCTGGGTACTTTTATAATGTAGCTAACCAACACCCCAAACGCAAGGCATTTGTAATGTTTTAGCTGGTGCACATCTCACAGGTCAAAACTGCACATTCCACAAGCTGGACTCAGCAGTGTGGGGCCCTGGCTCTGGTGAATCCAAGTTGCTCTGTGTGTGCAGCCCCATTAATTAGGCCCTGGGCTAAACAGCAGAGCTGCTTTTCTTTTTCCAGGATGGTGCAAAACCCTTTCTCAGGAGAATTTTCCCTCCCCCATGCCCATCTTGCTGGCTCACAGCAGACAGGTGCAGCCATGCTTATCCACAGCATCTGCTGAGAATGCATGGCACCCACGAAAGGAGGCACGGCAGCCCCCGCAACCAGGAGGGTTTCATTTAACTCCCTACCCTCATCATTTTTAATTGCTCGCTCCCTGAGGGAAGGGGGCGCTAGTGTGCTGGGAACGGGCGACCCCCGATCTGCTTCCTTGTTGGCACCGGCACCAGCGTGCTGACATTTATGGGGGCAGCGGGCTGCGTCTCCCCGAGTCTGCCGGCTGGAGACGTGAGCCGCGGTTATGAAACCTCTAGTTTTATTATTTTTCTTGTTAGTTGAGTTGAGAAAGATCAAATGAGCCAGAGGTGAGCTCGTAGCTGGGCCTGTGCTGAGGAGTAAATACGTTTGCCTCCCTCCTCTCTCCCTCCTCCCATCCATCACCTGCTGCACCTGCTCAAGTGGCTGCCAATCCTGAGGTGTCCTGTGTGTGCAGTGTGTCCCCAGGGGCCACCTAAGCTGCCCATGGTCTCCCTCCTTGTGGTCCGAGGGTCAGCCACCCAGGCCTGTTCCATCCCACCCTGCACCCCCTTCGCTTCCCTCCACTCCGTGTGCAGGAATGCTCTCTCCTGCCCAGGGATCACCCCCCTCAGGACTCCCTGTCCCCCAGGATATGGGGGACCATCCTTTGTGCCCCCAAGGCCACTGCCCTGCTCATGTGGCTCCAACTACTTATGTCAAGTATGCTGGGACCCCAGGAACAAGGCCTGCCTTCCTCACTGTGAATTCCAGCACCTGCCACGGGGTTCCTCTAAAAGCTATCGGAATAAATGCACGAGTTCCATTCCCCTTAGCTTCAAAAATGGGAATCCAGGGATACACCAAGTCATGACAAGACATGGAGGATGCATAAACACATGTTATAGTGAAAGCAGCCAATCTGAACAGGCTGCAGACTGTGTGAGTCCAACGACATGGCACTCTGGAAAAGGAAGGACTATGGAGACAGTGAACCATCAGGGGCTGGAATTTACTGATGGTCCAGTGTTCAAGACTCTGCCTTCCAATACAGAGGGCATGGGTTCAATCCCTGGCCAGGGAGCTAGATCCCACATGCTACCGCTAAGAGTTCTCATGCCATAACTAATACCTGGCACAGTCAAATACATGCATAAATAAAAACAAATATTAAAAAAAATCAGGGGGTGCCAGCAGTTGGAGGAAGAGAAGGATGGAAAGGAAAAGAGCACAGAGGATTTTTCACGTGGAGGAAATACTCTGATACTGTAATGGTGGATACATGTCATCACACATTGGTCCAAACCCAAAGAACATGCAGCAGCAGGAAGGAACCCTAAGGCTGGCTGTGGGTTTTGGGTGATGGGAGGTGTCAGTGCAGGTTCATCCACTGTAACCATGTCTGGCACTAATTGTAATAAGTGAAAGTGTTGTTGCTCATTCGTGTCTGACTCTCTGTGACCCCATGGACTGTAGCCTGCCAAGCTCTGTCCATGGAATTCTCCAGGCAACAATACTGGAGTGGGTTGCCATTTCCTTCTCCAGGGGATCTTCCTGACCCAGGGATTGAACCCAGGTCTCCCACATTGCAGGCAGATTCTTTACCTTCAGAGCCACCAGGGAAACCCCTAGTTGTAACAATGTCCTGGGGAGGTGTTAATAGCAGGGGAGACTGCAGGGAGGAGGGGACGTCTGGAACTCTGTTTTCTGCTCTTTTCCCAAGAATCTAAAACTTCTCTAAAATATAAAGTCTACTAAAAAATGGATATTCACTCTCCATCAGATACATCTCCAGAGGAAACACTCTGTCTCAGAGATGTTAAAAATCCCATTTTAAAATAAAACACCAAAACCTCTCTGATGCCATTTCATCTATAGCAGGCAACGTGAAACCTGCCTCTGCCCCAGGTTTCTTATATAATGAGTCTAGCGCAGCGATCCAGCTACCCTGACTTCACATCCATTTTTCTCTCCAGGAAACATCAGTGGAAGTGGCAACAAGCGTGCTCCCTGGTCTGGGTGACTGTGTTTTCCAGTGTGACCTCCACCGCAGTACTGCTTTGCTGAGCTCCCGGTGTCCTAAGTGAGGATTCACACACCCTGTGAATCCAGGGATGCTGGTGGGAGAGGCAGAGCTTGTCTCCCCACACACTGCCTGCCACAGCTGGGACTGCGTCACAAGGCTTCAGTTTCAGAACGGTTCTGAGCCCAAGTAGGAGGGGACTTCTCTAGGTTGTGGGACTACTTAACAGTCCTTTGTTGAGGAAGACAGAGGTGCAGGTGTCTCAGGAGACAGAGGGCTTGGGGAGGTGGGGGAAGGCAGCAACTCCAGATCCCAGGAAGGTTATTTACACAGACGTTCCTTCTGCAGTGATCGTCAGAACTGAGGTCTGAGCTCCTTGTTAGTAAATCCCACTGACACCCCATCAGAATGGAGCGCAAGGCCCTTAGGTTGGGGGGTCCTCTGATGAAAGAGGCAGTCCCAACCCTGATGAAAGAGGAGGTTGGCGGTCCTTCTGCCTGCACTCACAGGGAGCCAGGAGGGGTGATGCTGGTGAATCTGGCCGCAGACCTGCCAACTGGCCTGCAGAGTGCCAGGTGTGGGAGATGCCCAGATCACAGCCGGAGGACGGCATGATGAGTGACTGACCACGCCCGTGCCATTCCTATGCTTAGAGATTTGGGCCATGAGGGATGGTCTTCCCCCAAGAGCCTGGTGGGGGGGCTCTTGGGGGAATGGGGAAGGGGAAAGGGCCCTGTGGTCCATATCTGATCTTGAGAATGTAGGAGCCTTGCTAATAGCCAAGGATGTTGGGGGAGGGGTGCTCCAGAAATTGGGAGTTGACCCTAGAGGCATGGCCCTGCCCAGATTTTTTTGCTCTCTCCTGATTCCTGGAGTCCATTTGATTCTTTGGAAAAATGGAGGTGGTTTTTGACTGTTAAGAAGAGAAGTCTATGGGAACTTCCCCTGGTGGTCCACTGGCTAACAAACCATGCTGTCAATGCAAGAGGCCTGGTTTGATCCCTGGTCAGGGAACTAAATATCACATGCTGCAACTATGAGTTCGAATGCCACAACTAAAACTTCTGCATATTGCAGTTATGACCTGGCACAGCCAAATAAAGAAAGAAAAATAAGCAATACAAAAGAAGTCTATGGGGACTTCCCTGGTGGTCTGTTGGCTAAGCAATCCATGCTCTCAATGCAAGGGTCCTGGGTTTGATCCCTGGTCAGGGAACTAGATCTCACAGGCTGCAACCAAGAGTTCTCATGCTGCAACCAAAGATTCTGCATTTGACAACTAAGACCCAGCACAGCCAAATAAATAAACAAAAATACATAATAAAAAAAGAAGTCTATCACATTACTGGAGATCTGCACTAACATTTCCTGAACTAATGAACATGCTGTGAGTTTTCCTGTGCTCGTCACTCAGGGGTCCCGAGAGGCTCCTGGAGCTCATTGTCATATGAATCTCACAAACCTGTCGGAAGTCTGTGCTCCACACTGTCCAGGAGAGGAAACTGAGGCCCATGGCCGGCGAGTGGCAGAGCTCAGGGCTCATGGGGAGGGGCTCCTGGCTTCCAGCCTGTGTCAGAAGTGCCCTCTTCCTTCTGGGGTGTGAACATGACCGTGGTTGTCCCTGCCCCGGGGCCCTTCCCCAGGGACACAGACCAGGCCAAGGGCATCATAGACGTCATTTAAGAAGCACCACTCCTCAGTTATTTCCAGGGCTCCCCCGATTCTTTCCATCAGGTCCTGCCACCAAGAGCTTGACACGTAAAACCACACCCAGGTGTCCATTCACAAACAGATGGTCATGACTACATTTTAAGCCACCGCGAGAGACATGGCTACACATGTATGGACAGTCTTGACAGTCTACAAGGGCGCTTCAGGCTTGTGGCTGTAATTCTGTGCACTATAGTGAGGCTGGCCTGGGGTAGACCTTTCCTGCTCTTCTGATGAGGATGGTCAGGAAGAGAGGATAAGGCCTGGGCGATCCTTAGACCTCAGGCAGGAGGCGGTGGGCTCTCTCTGAACAGGCTCTGTGACACCCAGGGCGCTGCCCAGGGGCTCCTTGTTCTATCCCAGGCGTGGGAACGTCATTGTCACTGGTGTTGCTGGCAATGAATGACTATTGCTCAGCTGCACAAATACAAGCTGACACATCTCTTAGGGGCCCTGGTTACAGCTAACACAGGTGATCATTGTAATAGTAAGGACTGCGGTTGCTTCTAGAGGTCTCGGTACCTGCCAGGCTCTGGGCCAACTCCACACCCAGAGCACACGGCGTCCCCGCCACTTGGCAGGGACAGCTGTCACCTGTTTTACAGGTGAGGGTGGGGAGGCAACCCTCACACTTGGCCTCTGTTTGGAGAGTGTTAGGGCGGGGGTTCCCGAGAGAAAATGGTGTGAGGTTGCTCCCCTGGTGGGGCTCAGGGGTCAGCTGCTTGCCTGGCGGACACCCCGTGAGCTCCTGGCCGTTTTTCTGCCTTAGTCTCCTTTGTGGGGCCACCCAGTGCCTGGTTGCCCCAGAGAGGCCTGTTGCTGTGAGAACAGGGTGGGTTTGCAGTGCCTTCCACGGCCCTTCCGTCCTCTAGCCTCGCCTTCTGCAGGCCCAGCTTCAGTGGTCTGGGGCCAGGCTCCATCCCCTCTAGGGCTCCTATCACATCTGAACTGGGTGGGGGGCAAGGGGTAGGTGCTGGGGCGGACAGCAGGCTCGGGGCGGGGGCAGGGGCAGGGGCAGGCCAGAGGGCAGGCCATGGGGGACACTTTACAACCCAAGGAGCAGGACCGGCTATTTTTAGAACTGTCAGCCTCTGTCATTAGCTTCCGTGCATCAGGATGAAGCTAATGAAATCACTCACAATTAAGGCCCAGGTAGAGAGGAGGTGCTTTCTGTCCTCAGGGGCCACCTCCCCTCCCCCTTCCCCTTCTCACCTCCTCCCCTCTCTATTCCCTTCTCCCCTCCCCACCTCCCTGTCTCTCTTCCTTCACTCCCCCTGTCTTCTCTGCAGGTGAGGCCGACAGGAGGAAGGGGAGACCCTGGCTGGGCCCCAGACCTGGTTTATGATTTTACTCCATTTTACCGAGGGGCAGTGGAAGACTGTTTCGTGTTCTCTGTATTTTAAAAGCACTTGCAAACATTCCCGATCCCCAGATCCATCCACTCACAGCTTCCTTCTCCTCTCCAAGCTCTCAGAAACTGTTCCTACCATCTAGGGGGGACGTGCTGTTTGAACCTGGGCTGAGGATTGGGAGGGCGGCTCCAGGTGACACAAGGACCTCAGTCTGGCAGGTGACTCCGGAGACTCCAGCTCAGAGAGGTGGGGTCAGCCTTCTGGCCATGGTCCCTCCCAGCCCCGGGGTGCGGGGGCTCCTCACACACCCAGCATCATGAAGAGAGGAGCAGATACATGCTCCGTGTCTGTCCATCTGTCTATTCTGATCTGCATCCATTCATCTGTCCAACTGTCCATCCACATACTGACTGTCCTGGCTCACCCCTCACACCCTGCTCTCTGCTGGGCCCACCCCCCACCTCTTGAGGAGGCCCTGTTCTTCAAAGAGGGGAGACCCCTGGGAAGAACCAAATAGGTGCTCAGGTGGGGCTGCACCACAGAGTAGTTCTTAGGAAAGAGAGTGGCCACGTGCTGCCCTCTCAACTCTCCAGGGTGGGCCTCCCTCTGACTCACTTTGGGCTCTGATGGTTGGGACCTGGAGACACATTCACCAGGCTCATGATGAGGAACGGTTGGTAAAGAGTGAAATCAACCCGGACGTGGAGAGAAAAAGCACAATTCTTCCTGTCACCTGTCTTTCCGGAGCATCTCATTCCTTAGCCAGGGATCATCCCAAGGAAGCAAAGGCCCGAGACATCTGTGTTGTTTCTGGTCCTAATCCTGTGTCCGCAGAGCTCAAGGAAGCAGGAGCACGTTCACAACATCACCGTCCACAGAATGCCCAGGACCACAGGTCCAGGAAGGAGCGGGGCAGGAACATGGCTTCACAATGTGGCCGCCATGCTCCCTGCTTCTCCCTCTTGCAATCTTCGTTAGAGGCACAGGGGCCTGGGAAGTCTGTGAGGGCCAGGGGACTATAAGCCTAAGACGGTTGGACCCAAGGCTGAGAGGGGTGTCTCTGCTCCCATGATTGCTGAGCAAGGAGTTCCTGCTGCTGAGAAACGGGACTCATTGGCTCCTGGGTCTCCTCCTGGGAGAACCTTGCTCTGGCTCCCAGTTCTGGCCAAAGCAGGGCACATGGTAACCGTCCAGGAGTGAGGGAGCCACAGCATACCCTGCGTCGGAGGGAAGAAGGGTGGGCTCTGTCAGTAACACATGAACACGTACGTAGTGACCAAGTTAAGGACCGTGGCTCGGGGACACTGCTGTTCTGTGGATGCCTCACGACAAGTGTGATATCTTTTCTACCACAAATACAATGGCGATTAGAAGGATAAACGTCCAAAGCAAGTCCTGCATCTAAGGAAACTGTTGTAATAGAGGATGAGACGGTGGGATGCTACCGTTTCATCTCAGCCTGGGGCGTGAATTGAATGTGCCCCTGCAAGGGCTTCCTGACCTCCCTGCCTTCCATTTGCTCTTCCTCTCCTGTCAGGGGTGAGATTCCTGTCAGTGGAATCTGTGATGCTGCTACTGTTCTCACCTTGAGCAGAAAACTGAGGTTCCGGGAGGTTTGTCCATGCTTCTGCACCCCGTTTCTCTGGTGGAGGCCACTGGACAATTGTTGCTGTTGCTCCCTAGCTCGGTCATGTCTAACTCTTTGCGACCCCATGGACTGCAGCGTGCCAGGCCTCCCTGTCCCTCGCCATCTCCTGGAGTTCACCCAAGTTCTTGTCCACTGAATCGGTGATGCCATCCCACCGTCTCATCCTCTTTTGCCCTCTTCTCCTGCCCTCAATCTTTCCCAGCATCAGGGTCTTTCCCAAGGAGTTGGCTCTTCGTATCAGGTGGCTGAAGTATTGGAGCTCCAGCTTCAGCATCGGTTCCTTCCAGTGAGTATTCAGGGTTGATTTCCCTTAGGATTGACTCATTTGATCTCCTGGCAGCCTGAGGGACTCTCAAGAGTCTTTTCCAGCACCACAATTTGAAACAGTGTGTTGGCCATTAAATCCCAAAGTGGAGGAGAGAGCTGTGTGCTGGGCTGGGTCTTGCAGGAATCTTTGCAGATTGCTCCCTATCTAAGCAGCACTGCAGGGGCTTCGACCACCGCAGGGAGAACAGCCAGTTAATGAAGTCGATTTGGAGGTGATGGATCCTGGCCCTGCCCGCAGTCCTTGCCAGGCTCCCAATGCTCCCTCCCAGGCCCTGCCCCTGGATCTTTGTGCAAATGCAGCGTTTATCCTGGGGTAATTACCCCTGGTGCAAATTTGACATGAAATCTTGATAAAGAATTGTTTTTTAACATAGCGGCAAAGAAGCTCAGCCAAATGCATAAAAATTATGTGACATTTTACTTCTGAGTGTAAATTAAAATTTGCAGAAAGGTCAATGAACCAGGGATGATTTCGTTTCAGATGATTTAGACCATGAGAACCGGGAAGGCTGGAGGCAGGGGGAGAGCTCCTGGTGTCATCCACACCTGCTGAGTGTTTGCCTGCAGGGGGCTGTCCTGCCATCCAGCCCACCACCCTGGCCCAAACTCGATTTGTTCCCTGCCCAACGCATGTTAGACGACTGTGAAAGAAGGTTCTGGACTTTCCTTGTAAAGCCATCTTTCAGAGAAACGCAGCCTTTGGACTAGATTCCTCTGGCTGCTGGAAAGAGAAAGTCACATACAGGAAGCTGCAGTTCATCTCACTGAGTCCCTACTATGTGATCAGCACCTACTATGTGCACCGACTGTGGCAGGTGCGAAAGAGTGTGATGAGCTGCCTTGCTGAGAGCTGAGGCCTGGGAGCCAGTGGCATGAGCTGTGCGGCTTAGGAGCACTTGCTAAACCTTTCTGATTGTCACACCTGAGCC
Source organism: Bubalus kerabau (assembly GCF_029407905.1). NCBI lineage: Eukaryota > Metazoa > Chordata > Mammalia > Artiodactyla > Bovidae > Bubalus > Bubalus kerabau. The sequence continues at coordinate 55,868,369 of NC_073636.1, forward strand.
AGCACAATCACCTTCAAACCACGGGGCATGCGCCTGTAGCCACAGTCAGATTTATGGACTCATTGCAGCAAAAGAGATGCCGTGCTGAAATAACAACCTCTGCCTTGAAGGGTTTTGCTGTAATTCAATGAGGTGATGCACAGAACAAGCCCCACACAATTGTGCCCGGAGGCAGAAGGAAGCTGGCTAAGACTCCGTGCATCTTCCCACCCCTCCAGGGTCTGCTCTCCACTCCCAGCCCCTCTTCTGTGCCGGAGAAATGCAAGGAAGATGAAAGAATGAGACAATAGCTTTTACAACAAGATGTGAAGGGGTAACTTTGTTTTCTAGGCTCTGCAAGTAACCAGAACGCAAGGTCTTATCACTTTGCTTCCTTTTACAAAAGCAAGGTGCTTCCCCAGGAGCCACATCTTTATCTCAGCAGTCGGGGCTGCAAAGTGTATCTTAATTTAAAAAACAATTATGAGCGAAACACAAACTCCCAGGAATTATCCATTCTTCAGAAAGAAAGAACAAAGAGCCCGACAGAAAGACACGTGCCCCCGCTTGTGGTACAACATTCCTGCGGATGTTCACAGACACTCGGGGGATGAAGATGCCTGCGTCCTGCCTGGTTCCCATTGTTTCTCTTTGGGGCGGGGGGCGGGGCATGATCTGGTGGCTTTGTAGGTGAGAACAGCCTAAACACAGCCCTGTGCATCCTGCATTCAAGTCTCTAAAGGCTTTTGTGATTTAAAGCAGCAATTATATACAGGCCTGAGATAAAGACTCTGAAAACTTATCTCTCCTTGGGGTGGGAGGGGAGGGCAGCAGGCGAAGGTTAATGCTTTGGTGAAATATTTCCACAGTTATTTCATGCAACCGTTTTGCAATATCCCTAATGTTTTCGCACATTACATGCTCTTCCGGGAGAGAAACAGCTTGTGTTTTTGAAAGCAAGGAATAAAAACCTAACAGGCCTTGTGGCTGACTTGTACCTTGGAAGATTCTACAAGGAGTCAGCTTGGTGTTGTTCTTTTATATTCAGACGCCGAAGATCTGGCTGTGTCTTTTTCTCAATTAGTATTAAACAAAAATGGCCAACACTCAAAAGCAGTCTCTGATCAGAACCCACAGAAGCTCCCTGTTTGGCTGCAGGTGACACTGAGGCCGTGGGTACTGACCCTGATTTCGGCCCTTCCTATCAGAAGGCCCTCCTCCATGTTCAATTTCTTCCCAGGGACTGTCTCTCACACCTTCGGAACTCGGGGTTCACGGGGGTCAGAGCCCAGATGGGACCGTGTGAGTTCCGGGGGGCGGGCAGCACTTCACCGTTTCACCTGCTGCCCAACTTGTTGTTCCCGTTGTTCAGTCCCCAGGTCGCGTCCGACTCTTTGTGACCCCACGGAATGTAGCACGTCAGGCTTCCTTGTCCTTCACTATCTCCCTGAGTTTGCTCAAATTCATGTCCTCTGAGTCAGTGATGCCATTCAACCATCTTATCCTCTGTTTCCTCCTTGTCCTCCTGCCCTCAAGTTTCCCAGCATTAGGGTCTTTTCCAAGGAGTCAGCTCTTCACATCGGGTGGCCAGAGTACTGGAACTTCAGTTTTAACATCAGTCCTTCCAGTGAATACTCAGGGTTGATTTCCTTTAAGATTGACTGATTTGATCTCCTTGCAGTCCAAGGGACTTTCAAGAATCTACCAGCACCATGATTCAAAATCATCAATTCTTCGGTGCTCAGCTTTCTTTATGGCCCAGCTCTCACATCCGTATATGACGACTGGAAAAACCATAGCTCTGACTATACAGACCTTTGTCAACAAAATGATACTTCTGCTTTTTAATATGCTGTCTAGGCTTGTCATAGCTTTTCTTCCAAGGAGCAAGTGCCTTTTAATTTCATGAGTACAGTCTGCAGTGATTTTGGAGCCCAAGTAAAATCTGTCACTGCTTCCACTTTTTCCTCTTTTATTTGCCACAAAGTGATGGGACCAGATGCCATGATCTTGGCTTTCTTAATGTTGAGTTTCAAGCCAGCCTTTTCACTCTGCTCTTTCACCCTCAAGAAGAGGCTCTTTAATTTCTCTTCACTTTCTGTCCAACTTCTAGGGGATGGTGAGACAGAGGACAATGAAATCTGACCTCCATGGATGCTGCAGAGAGAGCAGAGAGGTGGGTGGTACGTGGACTCCAGCATCAGACACCATTTGTCTAAATGGGGCAAGTGGCACAGTGCTGGTACCCGCTCTTGTTTGGATTAACTTGAATATTCTCTTGAGGTCCTGGGTCATCGGGCGACACCCCTGCAGGTGACACAGCGGTGCTTCCATACCCGAGCGTGCGTGTCACAGTGCAGCCCGGGATATGCGGTGAGGTGTCCAGGTGTTGCCCCAGCAGAGGGTGCTGAGTCCCTCCTTCTGCGTTTGGTGGTCGACACAGAGAAGAGACTTCCTTTGGTCACACCGGAGCGGCTTCCTCAAGCACCCAGGTATCCCATGTCCCCATGGTCCCACCTTTTGGGGAAGAACAGAGAGAGGAAAGGGGCACAGGATTTGGGGAAGGGGCAAGTTGGTGCCTCTCCAGGACCCCAGGCAGCATCAGCCCCTTTCCTCTCATCCCGAAAGGGGGCAGTGGGACTGTCTGCTCAGTGCAGGACCCAATCTTCCTTCCCTGTGACAGGGCGGTCCCCCAGCTTGGCACTTTGAGATGCATCCTAAAATCATATCTTGAACCCAGCAATGACTGGGGATGAGGGTGCAGGCTGTTTCGTCAGGCTGCACAGGGTGCATTTTTTTGGAGAATGGTATTGAAACATGTATAATATCATATGTGAAACGAATAGTCAGTCCAGGTTCGATGCATGATACAGGATGCTCGGGGCTGGTGCACTGGGATGACCCAGAGGGATGGTATGGGGAGGGAGGTGGGAGGGGGGTTCAGCATGGGGAACACGTGTACACCTGTGGTGGATTCATGTTGATGTATGGCAAAACCAATACAATATTGTAAAGTACTTAGCCTCCAATTAAAATAAATAAATTTATATTAAAAAAAAGCTTCTTTTTGGGACCATTCTTTGTGCATAGGCCCAGATAGAGGTGAGATCAGGGTCTCCTGAGATGTCAGGATGAGAGAACAGGGCAGGCTTGCGAGCAGAACGGCTGTTCAGTGGACCCTGCGACACGGAATTTTCTAGCACCTCTCTTGTCCTTCATTGCTCACTCACAAGTCCCAGGGCCATCCCTAGTGAGTCAGGGACAGTTCTGCTGTTTGCTTCCATTAGTTCATTAACATTAAAAAAATATGACTTCCTGCCTGTTCAACAGGGAATTCTGGCCTCTAGCCCTGGCTGGAAGCTAAGAGGCTCCCTCTCCGGGTTGCCAGGGGCTGGGGACTCCAGGCACCGTGTCTGTGTCTGGAAGTGGTGCCCAGCACGCAACTAGACAGGAGGGCCTCCTCCCTTACCCCAGTCTCTCCCCCACGCTTGCTGCCTCTCTGACCACTCAGGCTCAGCCTGTGATTAGGGATTGTCCCTGGGAGTGGACGCTCCCACAGGGCCAGGGGTGGATTGGCAGGACTGTTTCTGCAACAGTGGGTCTGATACAGGCTTTAAACTGCCAGGAGGCAGTGGAGGTGGTGGGGGAGAGGGGGAGCTGGGGGGGGGGTCTTCCCATCCTACATGCTCCCTGACTCTGCCCTCTCACCCTTCCCCGGGCTTCCAGGGCAGCCAGCCGGCTTGGACCTGCTTGGGATCAGTCAGGGCCCCTGAAAGCTTCCCAGCACCTCTCCCGGCCCCTCTGCACTTTGCCCACCCCCTCGGCTCCCAGAACCTAATCCTAGAACCGGAAAATACCTCACCTTCAGGGCCAAAGGGATCCCAGATGTTTTCTAGTTAAGGATCTGGAGGTGGGAGGTGATCCTGGGTCACGCGGGTGGCCCTGAGTGTGTTGACCAGGGTCCTGATGAGAGGGAGGCAGGAGGTCGGAGCCGGAGAAGGAGATGTGATGAGGGAAGCAGGTCAGAGAGAGACTGCAAGACACTGTGCTGCAGGTTTTGCAAACGGATGAAGGGCCGTGAGCCAAGAATTGGCTTCTAGAAGCTGGAAAATGCAGTGCAAGGATTTGCCACCCCAGAGCCTCTAGAAGTAGCCAGTCCTGCTGCATGGGGACAGGGCCCCGGTATGGACAAGTGACCTCACAGATGCCAGGTAATAGCACTCATGTGAATTACAAAAAAAAAATCTCTTTATTTACTGACTGCATAGGATCGTCAGTGCTGCATGCGGGCTCTCTTGAGTTGCAGTGAGCGGGGGTCACTCTTAATTGTGGTGTGTGGGCTGCTCGTTGCGGTGGCTTCTCTCAGGGCAGGGCTCGGGCTCTAGGCACACGGGCTCAGTAGTTGTTGGTTGCAAGCTCAGTTGCAACTCTCAGGCTCTAGAGATCTGGCTCAGTAGTTGTGATGCATGGGCTTAGTGGCTCCACCGCATGTGGGATCCTCCTAGATGAGGGATTTAACCCATGTCCCCTGCATTGCAGAGCAGACTCTTAACCACTGGACAACCAGGGAAGGCCCGTTCATGTGGTTTTAAGCCACCACGTTGGTGGTGCTTTGTAACAGCAGCCCCGGGAGTCTGACTGGCCCTCCACTGGCTGGCATGCTCCTTGCAGGCAGGCCTGCCATCCTGGCCTCCACGTCTCCAGCACGAAGCGGGCTCTCAGCATACATTTGTTGAGTGAATGAATGATCATCTGGTGCCCTGTTAGTCTGACGCATAGCTTGCATCTGCAGCGCCGTGGAAATGTGTTGGATGAGCGTGGCTCTGTCCACACCAGCTCCACCCAGGCCCTCTCTTCAGTGCCACAGCCCACAGCCCTCCTGCCTGAGGACCCAGAGATGGGCAGGCTGTGAGTTCTCTTGTCCTTGCTCAGCAACTTGTGTTGCTTTAATTGCAAATCATATAAATTGGCACTAGAAGCTAGCTGAGACGGCCTCTCTGCCACAGGAGAGAGGACTCAGGAGCTGCACAAGGATTGAGGGCCCAGCATGGCTGCAGACCTCCTATGCTGCCACTCGTCCTCTGGAACCTTCTGTCAGGTCGCAAGGCCCTCACAGTCACTCTGCAAGACTGGACCCCTGTGAGCCCAGCGGCTGTAGCTTCTCCCGGACGCTGAGGCTCCCGAAGTGAGCTCACCTGCCTGAAGACCAGCTGGCAGTAGAGGAGCTTTCTGCCACCACTTTTTTTTTTTTCTGGAAAGTTCTCTGGCTTGGTTTTCAGCAGCCTGGGCTGGGCACATCACCCAGATCAGGTGAGCTGGCCGAGAAGTGAGGAAGGCTGTGGGAGGGCCCCCCCACCTGACCTTCTGGTCTCTGCATCCCCGCCCCTCTCTGGCAGCCCACACACAGGTGAGAAAACATCCCACTCAGTCCTCCTTTCAAAGTTTTAAACTCATTGTTGGTGGCGAATTTCTCACTAAACATGCAGATGGTCCTGCCCAATTCTGTTAATGGAGAAGTTCTCACACAGCTATGGAAACAGACGTGATGATCTGTTTCCCAACATTTGGAAAAAAGCCTACAGAGGTGTAAGGTGCCACACAAATGAGGGTAATTAGCGCGTGCCATCTGTGGGAAAAGAAAAGACACAGGCCCCCCTCCCTGCCGTACCTGCTATTCTGGGCTCGTGAAGACGCCGGGAGCGTCTGGGGCGGGGGGGCAGCACCAAGCACAGTTCAGTTCCCAGCACCCTTGTGCCCTCATTCACTCAAGAAACTGTAGGAGCGCCTCTGCCACGCTCCTCTTTCACCTTGAGAGGAGCTGGCGATAATGACTCGTCACTAGGAAGTACTAAGTGGAAGTCCCCGACAGCCCCAGCTGAATCTGTGGACAGCAGCTTCCCGGTAAGCGGCTAGGTCTGGCCACAGCCTCGCAGATTCGCTCACAGTTCCTGGAGAAGGGAGGTGCGCCCAAGTTCATAATGTGGACAGCCGGCCGCAGCATCCAGGTGCAGGGGTGATGGACTCTGGGGTTATCCATGAACTCAATCCTGTCTCGCCCATGTCTTCTCAGGTGCCCTGGGCCTTCTTCCTAAGGCAAAGCCCACTCCCCGCCGCCCAGTCCATTCTGCTGAAAGCCCAGTGTTTTGCTTTTTAATTTGGTTTCCATCACATGCTGATGCCTCTGTAACATACAGTAAAGATGAACTGCTGTGGAAGATGGTGGGCAGGGTGTTGCTGCAGGTTCCTAAGTGCTCACTCGTGATTTCTGTGCTCGTCTAGTCCCGATCTGTAACAAACAGTCTGGGGGCCCATGTCCATCTGTGACCCCATTCTGAGCAGTGCCCACAGCAAAAGGCAGCAACACCCCATGTGAGGCTGGGGCGAACAGCCGTGCAGCCAGGGAGAAGCACAAGGGGGCCTCGGTTGGGGGATTCCAGGTGGCTTCCTGGAGGAGGCAGCATTTCACTGAGACACAAAGGGAAGGGGTGGGCTGCAAACTATGGGGAAGCAGCTGGCTCCACGCAGAGGAGGCCTGTGAGGCTGGGGTGGGAGCTGGGACAAGAGGTACCCAGGCGAGGAGTCAGGTGGCAGTGTGTGCCCAGGGTGTTTGACTGTTGCAGGATGGTGGACTTTGCCATCACCTGGCAGGGGACAATGATGGCTTCAAGCCAGGCCAAGGCAGGGAAAAGAGGGGAGGGCATTCCAGCCTGATCAGGAGGCGGAAGGGGCCGAGCCGCTGGTGGACTGTGTGTACTGGTGAAAAATCAGATGGAACAGAAATACACCCCCATAAGCACAGTCAACTCATCTTGGACAAAATAACAAAGACAACACACCGGAGCAAAGATATCTCTTCCAATAATGATGCTGGAACCATTGGACACCCACATGCCAAAAAAAAAAAATCTTGACACAGACCTCACACGCTTCACAAAAATTAACTCAAAACGGGTCACAGACCTAAATGTAAAATGCAAGCTATTAAACTTCTAGAAGGAAACACAGAAGAAAAGCTAGGTGACCTTGGGTATGGTGACGACTTATAGATACAACACCAAAGGCATAATTTATGAAAAATAATAGATAAGCAGGCCTCCTGCGATTTGCTCACAGGTGGGATGATGATGGGCACAGGAGAGGTCCCAGCTCTGCCAAGGGGGCGGTGTGAGAGGGGGTCCCCACTCCTGCCAAGAGGGGACCAGGAGGGCCACATGGTCTAGGAGCTGGAAGGCCAGCCTGGACCTGCTGGACTTGGGCTCCTGCCAGCTTGGGTTGCCATCTACCCAACATGTCTGCAGGTCACACCTTTCAATCCAGAGGCAGGTGGTCCCTGAGGGACACTTCCCCCACACTCCAGCCAACAAACACCTCTCGGGTGCCTGCTCTGAGTCGCCAGGAGGCAGGGACAAACAGAAGCTCTGAACATTCAAGCAGGAAGCCCTGGGACATCCACTGCCTGTGGCCAGCAGAGCTGGACACCAAGGATGCAGACTTTACCTGGGCTGCTGCCCTCACCGAGCCTCTGGGGCCTCCAGGAAGTGATCTGCTGAGCTGATCACCCACTCTGGGCATGGGCAGGCTGCAGATGGATGTGGGCGAGACAAGGGCTCCACAGACGTTGCTGTGGGGCGCTGATTCTGGGCTCCCCGACTCTGTCGCCTTGGGAGGAGACGCGCACAGACCCAGCTTCCTGTCCACTGGCCGCGGTGGCCGAGTCTGCTGCTCCCCAGGGAACACGTGACCCCCTATCCGGGTCGGGGTGGCCGGATTCTCAGTCCCAGTGCAGATGCTTCAGTGAAAGCTCCCGACAGCCTCCAAAGAGGGCTTCTGTCCCTTTTCCAGGGGAGGACATTGAGGCTCAGAGAGGTGGGCTGTCTTCTGCAGAGCCTCCAGCCCTGCAGCAGGACCTCCATCCTGCTCCATCTGCTTGAAGCCCAGTCCTGACCCCTTGGGGCACCAGCTTCCTCCGACCAAGCACAGGAAGGATGCTCACCTCACTTGCTTCGTTTCCCCTTATATGGGGTGGCTTTCTCCCTGCCTGCCAGGACCGGATGCTGTGCGCTGTATGCAGGCGAGGACACCATCCTGCCCTTTGACTTGTTTTTACATCACTCTACACATCCCGCATTACAGGTTCACCCAGCATGAGTGGGGGTGGGGGGATACATGATCATCATAGCTCGTGGCAGCCAGCCATCCTGGGCTCAGATGTCCTTCGTCTTTATAAAAGGCACGGGTTCCCTTTATGAAGCCAAGTCCACACTGGGTTACCTAGTTCACGGAAACTCCAGAGCTGACAGCCAGATGAAACTGCTCCGGGGCTGAGCCTCATCATTAACAGCTGCCTGACCCTGTTCCGCTGAAGCTCACTGTTCATCTGACCTGTGAGCACAGCACCCTGGGGGGACGTTAGCTCCGCGTTTGCTAAATGCGAGGGAGCCAATGTATTTTCTGTGAACTTGGAGGGAAGATGGGCTCTGCCGGCTCAGCTCACATCCCTTCGCAGACCTCACAATCTGTGTCTTTGCTTTTGGAAACCCAGAGCCTAGTTGGACTGGCCCCTCCCTCTGTCCTTCCTCCCCTAGAGCCTGTGGTGTGCCTAAACTTTCTCTGCTCCCAAGGAACCAGCCTTCGTCGCATGCCTTCCCCTTCCTCATTGTATCTATGAAAACTTGTGTTACCGTTGAGAGATGTGGGTCTCCTGCAGATGACGCCGACTGAGCTATTGCCAATGGTCAGAGCTTCACGGCTGGTGCCTGTGTTATCCCCTTGTTCTCCCCTAGCATCCTTCAATCAGCAGGAAATCTAAAGGCAGGACTGACACTGTCCAGCTCTGAGATAGGGTCCTGGGCCCCTCCTGCAGAGCAGATCACCCGAGAAGGTTTTCTGGGCAAGAGCAGCAGCCCAGTGGGCTGCTCTCACTGCCCCCAGGTGTGAATACAGGCCATGGGAGGACTTGCTCTCTGCCTCGAGGGGAAGAGAGGGACTCCAAGGAGCCAGTGCTCCGGGCAGAGAAATCTCTAGGCATCTTTAATGGGAGGAAGCAACGTGGAATTTACAAGGGGCTGCAAGCTCTGCACGTCACATCTGGGGAATCTTGACATAACTGGGGTATTTGATTTGGCCATTGGTGATGTGCTTTTTCATTGTTGACATAAATGTGTGCAAGAGAGCCCAGCAAACCCCTAGCAAATGGAGCCTTCCAGTGGCTCTGCAGGCTTCTGCCTAATTTAAAACTTTGCTGAAGTGTCTGCTGTTGGAGACGACCCAGATGCTGGATCACAAGCCTGGGCAGAGTGAGCTGCCAGGCGACACCACTGTTAATCCGCCTGTTATTTCCGCCCCGACTGGACCTGCAAGGGTCAGAGCCAGCCCCATGAGGGTGGGTGTCGTGACAGAGGGTCCCTTTGAAGTGTCTGGAGAGGACACAGCTTCGGCTTCCATGGACAGCTGTTGGCCACGGGCTCCAAGACTGATGGAGATGCTGCCGGGGACAGTCCACTGAGCACCGCAGCTCCTGCTGCTCGGTGAGTTGGGCCTGGGAGTGGGACGGTAATGCAAGCCGCAGCTGAAAGGCTGACTGTTCATGGGATGTGGGGTGAACCTGGTCCCCCAGCCTGGTTGGTACTTGCCACATCCCCCATTGACTGGAAGGGGCATGGCCTCTCCAGCTGACTGAACGGCATTCTGCTCATTTCACGGAATCCATAACAGCCCCACCTGAGGATCTGGAGGGAGTCTGGGGAGAAGATGGGAACAAGCATTTCTGTGTGAAGACACACCCCAGAGCTCGTGGTGGGTCTGCCCACAGCTGGCCAGGTTTAGGTATGAAGCCCAAGTGGTGATGGGCGGGGCAGGGGGATGCTCTGGGCTTGAGGTGTCACCAGGCAGAGGGAGCGGGACTGGCAGGAGGGCAGTGACTGGCCAGGTACACCAGGAAATAAGGGAGCCATTAAGCCCACGTGCATCTCCAGGCTCAGCAGGCCAAGGCTGAAATGAGCGAGGATAGGTCTCACAGGACTCAGCTTTTTCCCCACTTGGGACAGAGACCAGGGTTCCCAGACCTTGAGGGGCGTGACTGCCTGCCTGTCCACTCCAGGGGCAAGGACTCAGTGGACAGTGTCCCCACTACACAAATCTGCCCTGCCTCACCCGGACTCATGCTTGTTCAACCTTTTCGTTTTATTGTAAAACTTTAATTGGGAGTTCTGAAAGGTCACAATTAATATTTCCAAATGAAAAACACAAGTTAGAGTGGCTCTGAGTAAATATTGTCTAAATCCACATCCAATCTGTTTAAAGTAAAAACAGGAAGGACAGGATTGGGGGAAGGAGGCCAAGAAGGACACAGGGCCTGGGGGCACAGTCCAGTCGGGGCCCAGAGGGGCTCCAGAGTCCTGCATAGTAGGCCAGATGGCTGCACCCACCTGTTTCGGCCATGCTTCTCTTTCCCTGCTGATCTGTGGGTGCCCACAGATGGCATCTTTTCAAGACTGGGTTAAATGCTCTGCAAATGCAAGGTCATGCCCCACCCCCATTCCCAGCCACATTGTCCCCCTAGCTCCTACTCAATGGAAATTCCACTTCACAGACACCTCCATCTACGTCAGGCCCACTTACCCCATTAACAGTTATAGCCACCGTCCATTTCATCCGTGTGTGTGTGTGTGTTTGTTACTTGGCTCCTCAAACTAGGAAAGAAGCCCCGTGACATCATGGTTCGTGCACGCAGAGCAGACTCAGCACAAAGGTGGGTGGATGGTATACAGGAGGAAGGAGAAGATGGGGGCCTGGAGGCCTCATGTCCAATTCTCAGCCTGGTCTGTGTAGTATGTACAGCATCCAATGGCCCTGGTAGCTCTGTGAGCTGTATGCTCCGCTTGCCCAGACATCAGCAACGAGGGGCGATATCTATCGTGATCTGTGCTCTCCCCCAATGTCTGGCACTGACCAAGACACATAGAAAATGATACATCCAGTTTGCAGAAAAGAGCCTAGGTGCCTTCTGCATGGTGCACGCACACACCCTGGGGAACACCTCGCACGATGAGCAGGTCGTTGGGAAAACCAGGACTGATTTGCTTGGAGGAAAGTGACAGACGTAGATCAATAACTCTAAATTTCCATCAAGTTTGACAACAGTTAGTTGCCAAACTTTTCAAGGAGTTTTGGAAAAGACACCAGGCTGAGGCAGGCGGACACACATGCCCGGGCCCTCTCCAGCCTGTACTGCCCCTCTCCGAGTCCACAGAGCACTAGGAACACTGTGGCTCAGGTACAGACAGACTTCGTGGTGTTGAGATGCACATTCAGATAAATAAGAACGTGTTTAACAACAAGATGCTGTTTTTTGTTGCTTTAACTCTGAATCAAGGTTGCAGAACAATTGCAGTGTCACTGAAATGGGCCTGAGGACTCACAGCTACACACAAAATGCAGAGACTGGCACCTGAATTGGCCATGCTTGCTGCCCTGCCCTGGGAGCATGGCCCCTGCTTTCCTGTCCCAGTGGGGCTCTGAGGGGTTTGGAATATTCTGGAGGTCAGAGGGCTCTGCTGGGATTGTTCCTGTCCCACTCACCTTTGCTAAGCTGCCACCCAGGCCGCCTGAGTCCATAAGGATCACAGAAGCCTCACAGAGCCCCAGGCTTTCTGCTCCCTTCCCACCTGACCCGCTTCCGCAAGTCTGCTCTTTCCTCCTGATTTATCCTCAGCTCTGATCTCAGTTGGGCTTCCCTGGTGGCTCAGAGGGTAAAGTGTCTGCCTGCAATGCAGGAGACCTGGGTTCGATCCCTAGGTCAGGAAGATCCCCTAGAGAAGGAAATGGCAACCCACTCCAGTACTCTTGCCTGGAAAATCCCATGGACAGAGAAGCCTGGGAGACTAGAGTTCATGGGATCTCAAAGAGTCAGACACGACTGAGCGATTTCACTTTCTGATCTCAATTTAAGGCCTGATGACTGGGTGACTTCTGAGAGACAAGCATGAAGACCCTGGGGTGGAAGGAGCTGAAAAGATTGGGTGGGGCTGGAGAAAATAACTCAGCCAGGGTGCTAGTGACACCTGATCTGCAGAAAATAATAATGTCTGCAGTTGGCAGCAGCCTGTAGCATGAGAGGCTGCCATTCTGTCCAGAGGCTGAGATGAATCCCCCCAGGCCCCTCAACCCCCGCCACTGAAGCCCTCTGGGGTCATGGGCTGCCCCACCCTGGGGGTTGATGGGACTCAGGTTGACCATGGGGGTGATGCGTGGACCTCGGGGACTGGTCTCTCTGCTCCAACCTTAATGGTTGTTGCTTTTCCAGCCACGATGACCTTTTCAGGAGGAAGGAGCGACCAGCCAATTAGACTCGGGAGCGCGGAGAAGGTCAGAGCATCTATGAGGCCCTTCATGCTTTCAACTGAGGTTCTGATAAATCACGCCATGGCTGAGGCTGTAATCAGGAGGGAAGAGTCACCTTTCTGCAGATAAAGACCAGGTAAACACACGGTCCCCCAACACAACTCGGAGGCTACGCTTGCAGAGCATGAAGTGGGGGTGTTCAGTGGGGTGTGTTTCCCCCTCCCAGAGGCCCTGGGATCCTCGAACCCTGCAAGGATGCACTAGCAGGGCAGTTTCTCAACCCAGCCTCCGTTGGTCACCAGCTAACAAACCATTACAGATGCTTAGCTCCTGGCTCTAGTGCGGACCAGCGTCCCTGGGGACCTGACAAGAAGCTGCTTTCCTTTTCCTAATGTCTACCCAGGGCAGATAGTGAAGGACAGGGAAGCTTAGCGTGCTGCAATTCATGGAGTTGCAACGAGTCAGACACAACTTAGCGATTGAACAACAGCAAACCCCAGGACAGGAGTTCTCAGCTCTGTGTCTGGGGCGTTTTGGGGGTTCACTGCTGGGGTGGGTCTAGTGGCCTCTACGGGTAGAGGCCAGGAACACTGCTACTCATCCCATGATGCCCAGGACAGCCCCTCAGCCAACGGATACCTGCCCCTGCGTCAGCAGCACTGGGGCTGGGAGCCCCTTGGAGTGTGTCTGAGAAAACCCCGAGGCTGATGCCCAGGACAGTGGGAACCCTGTGGCTCTTACGTGTCATTTGTCAAGAGAGGGATTAGAGAAGCGAGGTCACTGTGAAGACAGAGGAGAAGAGCTCTCGGGTTGGCAAGGTGTCAGGTCAGTTGTTTTCCACGTTGACTCCTCTCCCAGATGCTGTGGCTTCTTTGCTGGCTTCTTCCATTCGTTTTGTAGGTGCTGCTCTGAGATCCTGAGTGTCCCTGGTTTCTGGTCCCCTAACGCACAGCAGCCCCACACCCTGCCTCGCAGGGCCTGGAGCTGACTAGGGGTCTCCGTTAACTCCATGACCACCGCCACCCGTGGTGCTCAGGTTCCGGATGAGAAGCACCAAGATGGGGGCTGGATGGTGATCAGGGGTCAATCTCTCCCAAACTGTGAATCCTCAGGGCTTTTCCCGCAGCCCCGAGTGGGGCCTGGTGCAAGCTTGCGGGGCCACTTGAGAACTTCTGATCCCTTGGGCAATGTGGACAGTGACTGGCATAAAATTGAGCTGGCACTGCCTCCAAGTAGAAAGGCCTCTCCAGGCTGCCCGCTGACCTCTGGTGGAGGGAGTGTGTGTCTCCTTGCTGGGCGACCCCGCCCACCGTGCAAAGAGCTAATTACTCTATGTGGGTATTAGTTCTGTGCTGACACTCTCAATCTGCAGACTTGGCTTCAAAGCATTCAAATTCTGCTCAGAAAACACGCTGGTTTTGATCTTCCTCTGCAGCCGAGCAGTAGGAACGGTGCACGTGTTTTCCGCACCTCTCCGAAGAAATCCATCTTTCACACCCTGCTTCGTGCCATATGTTGGGAGCTGAGAGAATGAAAGATTTAGCTGTCAGTCTCCGAAGGCACAACCAGCCCCACTCCAGCTCTTACGCGGGGCCTTGGATCTGCAAGTATGACATTTCACTTAGCTTCTGTCAGCAGCATCCCTGCGCGTTGTCGCCGTGCGCTGCGGAGACTTCTGAGGGTGTTCCGTGCACAGGAGAAAACTGCCCGCTAATCTCTTCATGGTGTCAGGTGGGGTGGGGTGGACTGTGGTCCCAAAAGGATGCAGGAGGTTGTGAGACGCAAGGTGGTCTCTGTGGAGGCCCTGCCTCTTACATCCCAGGGTCCTGATTTAACCCTCCTCCAAGTGAGTCTGGGGGCCCCTGATGATCCGAGGATGCATGGCCTCCAGGAAAGCATGTTGACTTTCTAGTTTGAAACCCTGGTTCACATTTTGTTTGGAAAAACGATTTAAATGTTGGTACTTCCTCATTGCCCTCTTGGTATTTTCACCTTGACCTAAGTGAGAAATAAATTAGTCTTCTGCATCAATACTGGGAAGGTGAACAGGCTGGTGAAAGTGAAAGTGTTAGTCATTCAGCTGTGTCCGACTCTTTGTGACCCTATGGACTTCAGCCCGCCAGGCTCCTTTGTCTACGGAATTCTCCAGGCAAGAATACTGGAGTGGGTTGCCATGTCCTTTTCCAGGGGATCATTCTGACCCAGGGATCGAACCCAGGTCTCCCACATTGCAGGTGGATTCTTTACCGCTGAGCCACCAGGGAACAGGCTGGTAGGATTGCAAAATACAGCATCCTAAAAAAAATGCAGAACAATTGAGTTTCCTTCCCATGGAAGCTGGCTTGTCTTCCTGTTCTGCAAGTTCACAACAGGATGCCATCTTGGGCATCTGAGAAGCAGTTCCAGTTGGAAGGAAACTCGGAGCTGCTAGCGACAGTTTTCATTTCTCACCAGTAGCACTGGATCCTGCCCCTCCGGTGCAGTTATGGGGAGCTGGCACTGTCTGAGTGCTATCGGGCACCTTATGCCCGTTGGTTTTGTCTGTGTGTGGGAGTGGACACAGGCCAGGCACGGCTATTACTCTCCAACGTTCTAGCTGGAGAAGCTGAAAACCCCAAGTCAATATCCCAGGGAGTGACACAGCGTGGGTGGACAGACCCGGGGGCTAACATGGAGCAGGGGCCCTTAGAGGCTGAGAATGACGGTGATGCCTGTGTGCCCAAGGGCCCGGGTGAAGCTGCACGTGACTCTTTGCTACCCTTGCTCTGAGGATCCCAAGCCTTTTCATCACAAGTAGACCCCAAACTTCCACGGATGGTGGGCCAAGCCCAGTTCCCTGGCTGCCCCTCCTGCCCACTCTCTGAGCTCCTGGCAGACGTTCTCACACAGCGTCTGGCACAGCAGGCGACAATGGAGCACAGAAAGGAAAGAATGACCACATGAGGCTTGAATGAGTGACCCACCCCATCGCAGGGCCCTTCCCGTCCTATCTGCTGTGCCCAGTGAGTGACCAGCAGATCTGGAGGTGGGTTAATAGGGTCCCCCAGGTCCCCAGCTAGCCATTGAGAACCCCCAACACCATTCTTCCTAGTCTCCCTGGGGCTGGCTGCCCTCATGGTTCATTTTAATTAGATAACTGAAAAAAAAATCCTCCTTTCATAAACCTTCCAATGCTCTTAGTTTAAGGGCTTTGAGGAAAGTGTGTTAAGTTTTGACCAATATCCAGTGGGCATTTCTGAGGCCCAATCTAGCAAGAAAAAAAAAAAAAACCAACACTCACTCGCTGGTAGAAAATAGAGCATTAAAATAGAATCTGAATCAATTTTTCTGATCAATTGCGGCAGAAATGTGTGTAAGTGGCTGCAAATTGAGTCTTAGGGAGCACAGATGGGTTTTTGTGATGGTGTAAAGTTGTTATAAATTTGCCCCCTGCCCCATCACACTCAGACGCTCAGGGAATTGCTGGTGAAGGTGCGTATCTGAGAAAATATCCTGGTTGATCAATAAATGCTTATTAGGAAACGTGGCATAACACATGCCCACGGTAAGCAAATGTGTGTGATTGTAGACAGGTGCCGAGTTTTTTCTCATCTTATTTTCCTCTTCTAAGCCTAAAGGGAGATTCGTGTGAGGTCAGCCTGTCTGTTTAAAACAGATCCTTTTAGGAATATGTTGATCAGACAGGAAATAAAATGCCTTTGATGCCCCTGGAAATAAAGAAATACCCCTTTTAAATTCCTTGATTAAACTTTAGGACACAGGTGGTGAAAGCAAATATAAAAAGTTATAGACACACACACATCTTTATCTCCCAATGGACCTCATTTTCCCTCATATCTAGAAATTTCCTTACACCAGGACAAGGTGAAGAATTTCCTTTCCTTGGCAGAAACAAAAGTATTTCTTTGCAGATGCACACTATACTTAGAAATTCTAGGAAGGCTGTAATGGGTTCTAATTTATTTTTAGGAGTCACATACTTATATATTTATATCTATACCTACACATGGGCTTCCATGGCTCAGTGGTAAAGAATTCACCTGCCAATGCAAGAGACCTGGGTTTGATCCCTGGGTTGGGAAGATCCCCTGGAGGAGGAAATGACTACTCACTCCAGTACTCTTGCCTGGAGACACCCATGCACAGAGAAGCCTGGTGGGCTACATATAGTTCTTGGGGTTGCAAAGAGATGGACACAACTGAGTGACTGAGCGTGCACGCACACATACTTGCACAGACACACACACTCATACCCGCTGCCGAGTGGGTGAGGGGGGCTGGGGCCTGCTCCCTCCTCCCACTGCAGCTGTCGCAACGGGAACCCTCCAGAAGGCAGAGTCATCATCTGAGAATCGTCCAGCAGGTTCCTCTCCGGGAGAGAAGCTCGGCCCACAGCAGCCCTGCAGTGGCTGTGGCCGAGACCTGGGGAGTGTGGCCCCTCCCAGAATCTGTAGCAACACCGCCACTTGGTCCTTAAAACCTGAAAACCTGCAGCCAGTGTCTCGTGTCTCCTCTGTCAGGCCAGACCCGTAGACAGCGAAGCACAGGGCTATGAGTATGGCAAGCCATCCTCACGGGGAGATGGGGTGGTCTCGGGAGGGGTCCCCAGGGTCATCACGGCTCTTCACTCCCTGAACCAGGTGCGCTTGGATAGGCCCCTCCAGTCCTGCTGCTCGCAGTGACTTGGAGCAGCAACAGGGAGACCCATGGGGTCCTGCAGGGAGGAGCCTCGGCAGGAGGACAGGAGGGTGCAACGGCCCTTCCTCTACCCTTGGCTGTCACTGCCCCTCCCTGGGTCTGATGCCACACACCAAGAACCAGCCTCCAAGGACACAGACCTGCCCAACCAGCCCAGCCACACCCACCATCACCACCTCCTGGAGGTCTCCCGGCCTCTCACCCTTGTCACCTGCTTGTCACTCAGCTCCCAGCCTTGGTCCTCAGTCAAGGGAGCTAAAGTGACACCTGGGTGTCCTGATTAGGTTGTGGGGGTAGTGGTGGCCACTCACACATGGGTCACATAGGCAGGAGAAACTCAGCTAACACAGACCCTGGGCAACGGCACAAGTCATGCTGGGAGTGAATCAAAAGGAACAGCCAGAGGGATTTCAGTCTTAAAGAATAAAACATGTGATCTCTGTGCATATTTCACTTTATGCAGAAGACAAGCTCTCGGAGGACTGTCGCCTGGCACGTGGCTGCTCTCCACTCAGCTGGGATGACAGAGACGTCCCCATGGACATGACACGTCCCCATGTTTGAACTTTCCCTGCATCACAGGCATTACATATGTCATCAGGAAAGATGGGGTTAGAGAGACACACTTGATGGTGTGATCACTCACCTAGAGCCAGACATCCTGGAATGTGAAGTCAAGTGGGCCTTAGGAAGCATCACTACAAACAAAGTTAGTGGAAGTGATGGAATTCTAGTTGAGCTATTTCAAATCCTGAAAGATGATGCTGTGAAAGTGCTACACTCAATATGCCAGCAAATTTGGAAGAATCAGCAGTGGCCACAGGGCTGGAAAGGATCAGTTTTCATTCCAATCCCAAAGAAAGGTAATGCCAAAGAATGCTCAAACTACTGCACAATTGCACTTATCTCACACGCTAGCAAAGTAATGCTCAAAATTCTCCAAGCCAGGCTTCAGCAATACTTGAACCGTGAACTTCCAGATGTTCAAGCTGGTTTTAGAAAAGGCAGAGGAACCAGAGAGCAAATTACCAGCATCCGATGGATCACTGAAAAAGTGAGAGAGTTCCAGAAAAACATTTACTTCTGCTTTATTGACTATGCCAAAGCCTTTGACTGTGTGGATCACAACAAACTGTGGAAAATTCTTAAAAAATGGGAATACGCGAGCACCTGACCTGCCTCCTGAGAAATCTGTATGCAGGTCAGGAAGCAACAGTTAGAATTGGACATGAAACAACAGACTGGTTCCAAATTGGGAAAGGAGTACATCAAGGCTGAATATTGTCACCTGGCTTATTTAACTTATATGCAGAGTACATCATGAGAAATGCTGGACTGGATGAAGCACAAGCTGGAATCAAGATTGCTGGGAGAAATATCAATAATCTCAGATATGCAGATGATACCACCCTTATGGCAGAAAGCAAAGAAGAACTAATGAGCCTCTTGATGAAAGTGAAAGAGGAGAGTGAAAAATTTGGCTTAAAACTCAACATTCAGAAAACTAAGATCATGGCATCTGGTCCCATCACTTCATGGCAAATAGATGGGGAAACTGTGGAAATGGTGGCTGACTTAATTTTTCTGGGCTCCAAAATCACTGCAGATGGTGACTGCAGCCATGAAATTGAATGACGCTTGCTCCTTGGAAGAAAAGTTATGACCAACCTAGACAGCTTATTAAAAAGCTGAGACATTACTTTGCTGACAAAGGTCCGTCTAGTCAAAGCTATGGTTTTTCCAGTAGTCATGTATGGATGTGAAAGTTGGACTCTAAAGAAAGCTGAGTGCTGAAGAATTGATGCTTTTGAACTGCAGTATTGGGGAAGACTCTTGAGAGTCCCTTGGACTGCAAGGAGATCCAACCAGTCTATCCTAAAGGAAATCAGTCCTGAATATTCATTGGAAGGACTGATGTTGAAGCTGAAACTCCAATACTTTGGCCACCTGATGCAAAAAACTGACTCATTTGAAAAGACCCTGATGTTGGGAAAGATTGGAGGCAGGAGGAGAAGGGGATGACAGAGGATGAGGTGGTTAGATGGCATCACGGACTCAATGGACATGAGTTTGGGTAAACTCCGGGAGTTGGCGATGGACAGGGAGGCCTGGCATGCTGCAGTCCATGGGGTTGCAAAGAGTCGGACATGAATGAGTGACTGAACTGAACTGAACTGGTCCTGAGGGTGCTGCTGAGCTCTAGGCTCTAGGCACACTGGGAAGAGGCGGGGCCATGCAGTGGTTGGGACACAGGCCTCTGTGGTGGTGCTGATGCTGAGCCCCAGGATAATGGGGGTGAGGATGCAGGCCTTGCCCACGGGGCTCTAGGGAAGAGTACTGCTGGTGGGGTAAGACCGTCTTATGATTTTTATTAGAATGAGAGCTGTTCTACAAGTGCTCAGCAAACATCACTTAGAACTAAGTTCATCCTAGCAGTGGGTGGTAGGTACAAGAGGGGGTCAAATGAAGGGGCAGAGTACAAGGGGGATGGAGGGGGGAGTAGGGAGATGGAGAGGGAGATGACGAGGGGGGAGGGAGGCAGGAGGCAGAAGAGGTTGGAGGGAGAAAAGGACCAGAGCAGGTCAGTTTAACTTGATCTGGTGGCTATTTGCACAGCAGTGATTGATTTGATGATGGTGGAGAGACAGAAGTGTTGGATAAGAATATTCCAGGGCTTCTCTGGTGGTCCAGAGGTTAAGAATCTGCTGGCCAATGCAGGGGACACAGGTTCCATCTTTGATCCAGGAAGATCCCACATACCACAGAGCAACTAAGCCCGTGTGCTATAACTGCTGAAGTCTGTATGCCCTACAGCCTGTGCTCTGCAACAAGAGAAGTGACTGCAACTAGAGAGCAGCCGCCGCTGCAACTAGAGAAAGGCTGAAGCAGCAATGAAGACCCAGCACAGGCAATCAATCAATTAAAAGAAGAGAATATTCCAGGCCACATGTCAACCGCTAGAATTAAGGCAACAGTCCAGCTCAGGAGAGGGTCTCTGAACTCCCAGGTTGGAGGACAGGCCCCTGGGTTGCAGACCTGGCCTTCTGAGACTCAGTTACAACTCGGCCAGCAGGTCCTGTGTTCTGTCCAGTTCTTGGTCTGCTGAACTTAGATATGACCTAAATGAACCACTAGCAATATCGAAAGTAAGTAATAGCCAAACTGATAGCCCTTAACTAACCGGAGTTAATTTCCTTTTAAGAAAGTGGGTGTGTGCTTAGTCGCTTCAATCGTGTCCGACTCTTTGTGAACCCATGGACTGTAGCCTGCCAGGCTCCTCTGTCCATGGGATTCTCCAGGTAAGAATACCGGAGTGGGTTGCCATGCCCTCCTCCAGGGGATCTTCCTGACCCAGGGATCGAACCCACGTCTCTTGTGTCTCCTGCATTGGCAGGTGGGTTCTTTACCACTAGCACCACGTGGGAAGCTCTGTAATAAAGGACAAGATACTACAAAATCCAACCTCAAACAACACCCCCACACCCCTCCCACGGTGGCGAGGGGGCTAAGCCTTTTTCCTGGAAAATATTTCCATGCTCCAGACGCTCAGAGACTATAGACTGCATTTCTATTTTTCAAATAAATGCTCCCTCATCAGGTGCTCGAGGACTAGCAGATGCTCCCTGAGATAAATGCTACCTGTCAAGTTGTCCCTCTGATCAGGCTTTAAGGGAGAAAGAATTTCCAAATCATTTACTTGGGAATTTAAGGAATCTTAAGTGAGTTTGTTTCCCAGAAGGGAAGCCCTCCCCTATTTCACATTGTCAAAACTATTTTTAAATAGAGTTATTCTTTGTGCTTAAAACTACTCCTAAAAATAACTCCCTGGCTGTTTGGTGGAATTACAGCAGGCTTGCTGGTTAGAGGGTGGCTTGAGTCAGCAGGTGCCCTCTGCTCCCCGTGGCCATGGGCGGACGGACGGAGGGGCTGGCGGGCTGCTCGCCAGCGCCTGCATCTCTGACGATCACACTTCTTCCCTCCTTGTCCCAGGCCGCCTCAGGTACAGACAGTTACCACATAGGAGACTCCGGGTTTCGGAAGAAACTGTAGTTAACAAGTCACATCCACGGGGAGGAGGGGAAGAAAGACACTGTCCAGTTCTGTCTGGGGGATTATGTCTGGTGTCAGAAATACAGTCAGGGAGAGAAGCCCGAGGAGGAGGGAAGGTCACGGCGGAGGCTCTTGGGAAAGGCGCTGCTTCCCTTCTGGGAGAGCTGGACGAGTGAGCATCACTCCTGCCAGTTACACTGGGCAGGGCTGGTCAGGAAAAGGATGCCCGTTTATGGTCACTGTCATGGGAAGTGCTGAGCCGTTGGGTCATGAAATGGTGAGACCAGGTGGCAATTTGTCAGTGGGGAGGGAGCAGAACCCCTGGTGGGCTTCAAAAGGAGGCTTTAATTTGACTTGAGAGCTGCAGAGGGGTCAGTAGTTAGCTCACCACCACCGGCTGGTGCTTGCACATGTGTGTACACACAGCACACACATGCATACACATGCATACACTTGCATACAACACACATGTGCACACACATGCCCACACAGTGCACTCCCAGACAGTGCTTCTAAGCCTAGTCTCTTCATGCTGCCATCACAAAATATCACAGGCTGGGGGCTTATAAACAACAGGAACTTATTCCTCACAGCTCTGGGGACTGGACATCCACAACTGACGACTCAGCGTCTGGTTCCCAGGGGCCCATCTGCCTGCTGCGTCCTCATGTGGTGGATGGGGCCTCTGCTATCAGGGCTCTAATCCCATTCATAAGGCTCCACCCTCACCACCTCATCACCTCTCAAAGACCACCTCCCAACACATCACCTTGAGGGTGAGGATTCAACACATGAACTGGGGGTGGGGGAGATACACACATTTAGTCTCTAGCAGGCTCGCAGGTCTCCTGAGCTGAGCAGCTGTGGGGATGGGCAAACACTTAACCAGGGAGACGGCCCAGCAGGGAGACCACCTGTCATCAAATTCACGAGCAGTTTGTAAAACTCCAGGAGTTTCACGGAAATTCTGGTTCTTTTAGGAAAAGCTGGCAGGACCCTTATTCTCTTGGCAGAAAAATATGTAAAATTATCAGTACAGACGCCACTGGTCTATTTTCACTGGAAAAAAAATCCCACCACCTCTGATGGTGCTAGAATGGGTCTTATTTTTGCCTTCAGTATTTATCAGAATCTTTAAGAACTGCAAAATCTCCTTTGATAAAAGGAGGGAGAGGGGCTTGGAAGGAAAAACTTTTCTCCCAGAATGCTGCCATCTGGAATGTCAAATGGCCCGAGGGTGCCATCCCACTGGTATCCAGAGGGCCATCTGCACTGCCCAGGATAAGGGAAGGGTTACACACTGGAGCATCTGAGGCTTCTGAAGTGGGTGAGGGATTACCCTGGGAGGGCTGGATCTTGGAGCTCTAAGACGGTTGGCATCTTGGTGACACAGGTCAGGGCAGTGGAAGGGGGTCCAGAAGATGGTCTCATACCATCCAAGGTGGAAATGACCATTGCAAGACCCCAAGCTGCACAGGCTGTGTCCAGGCTGGAAGTAAGGTGGTAGGAAGGACCACTGTCTACACAGGTGGCAGGTAAGCAGGGGCAATGAAAGCAGGTGCTCTCTCCCGGGAGGCCTGACACGTCCCAAGTTCAAGGAGAGGCAGGCAGAGCAGGAACGGCTTGGTGTGCGGTCTTCTCCTTCAGTTCCCACCCTGTGCTGGGGGGCTGTCACCCCCACTTCACACCTGGGGTGGCAGATGCTTTCAGAGATCAGTAGGTGGAGGCAGGTTTTGAAGTCAGTGGGAATTTATATACGGCTCTCAGAAAATGATGTTAGCTAAAACATAGATTTACAAACATTCTGCTAAATGAAAAGAAGCTGGAGACAAAGGAGCACATGTTGCATGACTGCGTTTGGGAGAAATCTCCAGAAATGGGAACTCTACAGATAAAGAGACCGAAGTTACCGTGGCTGTTGAGTGAGGGTGGTGGGCACAGGCTTTCCTTTTGGGGTGATAAAGTATATTCTGTAAAAGGATCTGAGACAGGCTCAGCCAGCAACACCCCCGCTCACATTCATATTAAATCAGACTTACTTCATGGGCGTGTTTAAGATTAGGAGGTTCAAAGACATGAGTTCAGTGACTGCTGGAAACTCCTAGGGGCTGTGCTGGGGGCCCTCTGAGGACCCTCCCAGGCTGTCTTGCTGGTTTTGTTTAGAAGTCAGTGGCTTCTAGAGTTGTTTGGTGGTTTCTAGAGCGCTGTGTGTCGGAGGATGGGGGTCTTGTCTGGAAGGACTCTGTCTACATCCCTGCCAAACAGCAGGTGTGAGTCATCCTGGCTAAGGAATCTGTGAGGAGGGGTGGACACATCCCACACGGGCTGCCGGGCAGACCGTCCCAGCCCCACTGGAGACACCTGCCAGGTAAGACGGCCTTCTCTCTGTCTCCACTGTGGATGAGAGCCAGGCCCCCGTTTGTCACACCCAAAGGAAGCAAGAAAATCTTCTCTTGAAAATAGGGCTGTTAATTAGGGTCATTTACTCAGCACAGAGCCTAGCTCAGGGCAAAAGGCCTGTGACCAGTCGCTGGTGTTACGAGGCCAGTCTTTTCCAGAAAGATTTACACTTTATGGGCAAGCAAACACATTTTAATATTTGACTTGAAGATTACACTTCATTATATAAAGTATTTCAATTGTAGTGTTGGAGAAGACTCTTGAGAGTCCCCTTGGACAGCAAGGAGATCAAACCAGTCAATCCTAAAGGAAATCAACCCTGAATATTCATTGGAAGGACTGATGCTGAAGCTGAAGCTCCAATACTTGGGCCACTTGATGGGAAGAGCCAACTCACTGGAAAAGACTGATACTGGGAAAGACTGAGGCAGGAGGAGAAGGGGCCAATAGAGGACGAGATGGTCAGATAGCATCACCAACTCAATGGACATGAATCTGAGCAAACTCTGGGAGATAGTGGAGGTCAGAGAAGCCTGACATGCTGCAGTCCATGGGGTTGCAAAGAGTTGGACACAACTTAGCGACTGAACAATGATGACATAAAGTATGTGTTCCACTATGTTGGCAGCTGACGAGTTACAAGCAAGGTTCTGATCCACTGACCTGTCTGTGGGACGGTCACAAAACTTGGTGTTGCATATTCCCCAGCCCACAGGTGGGCATGAATCTGCCCTCCCACCCCCTCCAGTCCATACTCCTCGGGACATGTGCCTTCTGAGTCCAGCATCTGCAGTGTGAGGGTGCCAGGATGCAGGGGACCACTTGCCAAAAGTCAACCCACGCTGCTCGGTGCAGGGGGAGAGAGGCTTTGCCTGATCTTCCTTCTGTGCTGTATATACAGTCTCTGAAACAGATTATTTCCTCTGTGACTACGGTTCCCCTCTGCCATCCTAATGTCTATTACTCACTGCTTTCAAAGATCAGGATTTTACAAGACTAACATATGGATCTCAAGATTTATCATATGCCCTATACCACACAGACGTGGAAATACAGCTGTGTGTACTTGCTCACATTCCGCATATTTATACCCAGCATATAAATTCACACAAACACATTCCAGGGAGAAAATAGTGCATCGGAATCAGAGGAGGTGAGTCCTGCTGCCAGCCCCGAATGGCATGGTGACTCTGTATTTATTTTAATAGACTCCCATCTGTCATTTCCAGCTATAGAAAAACATGCTGGAGTTTTAGAAAACCGGCCAAGAGAGAGCCATTCACAATTTGTTCTTATGCATCTTTTCACACAGTGCATTTTTTTTTCAAAGAAAGGGTGAAGCTGGTTGGGTGAGCAGCTAATACCCACTTTCAGTATATTTGTTTATGGCCATATTGTCCCACAATTAAAAAAGAAGTTCTGATGACAAATGCCATAAACCCCACAAATTTGAGAGTAATACAGTGTTGCACAAATTAGAATCAACCAGAAATTTCCAAGGGGGCTACTCTCTAGTTGCGGTGCATGGATTTTTAATTTTGGGGGCTTCTCTTGTTGTGGGTGGGTGGGCTGCAGGAGTTGCAGCATGTTGGCTTAGTAGCCCCGTGGCATGTGGAATCTTCCCTGACCAGGGATTGAACCCACGTCCCCTGCGTTGGCAGGTGCATTCTCAAGCACAGGACCACCAGGGAAGACCTTGGGACTTGTTTAAAATGAGAATCGTCACGCTTTACCTCAGACCTACTGAGTCAGAAACCCCAGGGATGGAGCCACAGGTCTGTGCCAACAGCCTCAGGTGGCCCCGCTGCCCCGTGGAGTTGGGGCTGGGGTCCTCGCTGCCCAGCACTGGGTGGCGTTCACTTGGTCCCTTCATCTCCCCAAACTGTGGTGTCTATGAATTTAAACCTCAACTTGGCCTCTTTGTCTTTTGTTTGCCTATTTTTTGAACCCCTTGTGTGTGAGGGGGTGAGTGCTGATGGAGATTTGGGGGCCTGGTCTTTGGCCCCACCAGCCAGGCAGAACTGGGGAAAGGGACTCACCTGTGTCGGGGACACAGATGTACAGTTCTGTCACCCCTGGCGGCTCACACAGGCTCACATGATCAGGCTTCAACTTCCCAATGTCACCCACACCTGCAAAATGCAAACTTCAAATCTCTCTCTGCCTTCTCCTCGGGAAGGAAAACAGAGTCGTTAATGAAGAAATCATTTCCAGAAGCAGACAGAGAGCTCCCTAGTGTAGTCACACCAATTGCACCCCATTCGAGGCTGCGAAGGGCCCTGACCTTCTTTACACCCACGAGGCTCTTTTGGGGGGCTCTGTAGGGGCAGCCACAGCCCTGAACCTCTGGGCAAGGATGCTTAGACCATGGCTTTCCTCCACGCCCAGGTCAGTACCCCGTTATCCCCTCAGGGGCGGGAGACTAACAGATTCCTCAAATCATATGCACAGGTGTAAAGTTCTCAGAATTATCTACTGCATTTTGGCTGCCTTTTGGGTGATTTAAGCCTCATTTTTATGCGTGGCAGAAAATCTTAACAATTCAGAAAGAGTATTTTGTATGATTTGGACAAAAGGGAAAATGCATCCTGAGCCCTGCAGAAAGCTACTTAGTGGTGAAGTGCTGTGTATAATGTGTAGGTAATTCACACCCAGTTATGTCTCAGATTTGGCTGTGTGTGGCTCCAAGAGGGGAAAAGCAGTGAGGATGTGAGGGTGGGTGTTTTTCCACCCTGTGAAGTCTCCTTAAAGCACATTAGGGGTCTGAGTTCTCTCCCTTCAGTCTCATGGCCAAGAGATTGGTTAATAAATGCTCGGGTTGAATGGGTCTTAGAGGCCACTTCACATCAAGCACATTTCCCCCCCCTAAAACGTGACCCACTGGTTTTCCAACAGAAGTGGGGCAGGAAGGAGGGCACCAGAGGCAGGGTGCTACCTCCCCAACTCCCAGAGGCCATAGTCCTTTATAAGCATATGCTGAGGCTCCATGAGAGGAACTGTCCCCCGGGAGATGGGTGACCAGGCTGAGCGGCGAGGAGAGGGAGAACTCTCCATGTGTCAGCCCAGGAAAAACTCATATAGACCCCAAAACTGCTTGACTGAATGGCTCCTTCCTGGCTACTAGATGTTGAGACATCCACCACAATATATGGTATATAATGCTTATCTACATTGTTTGTGACTTTGAAAGTATTTACTTGGGCTTCCCAGGTGGCTCAGTGGTAGAGAACCTGCCTGCCAATGCAGGGAACGTGGTTTGGATCCCTGGATTGGGAAGATCCCCTGGAAAGGGAAATGGCAACACACTCCAGTATTCTTGCCTGGAGGATCCCATGGACGGAGGAGCCTGGTAGACTACAGTCCATGGGGTCTCAAAGAGTCAGACACACCTGAGTGAGTAACACTTGCACTTTCAGATAATTCAGGATCATCTCCTGAATTTACTCCCACCTGCAGAGTCCCCTTTGCCACATCAGGTGACATCATCACGGGTTCTGGGGGTCAGGAGATTTACCTCCTGGAAGGCCCTTGTTCTGTCTGCCACGAGTACCGCATTGAGCTTGAGTCTGGACACAACGCCGAGGTGCCATCTGGGTTTTTTCTAGTTCCAAGAAGACTAGAATAACCTGAGGGAAATAACTACTGAGACACTCCTTCCCTGCAAGGTGGGTGACTTGCACCCACTCTGCTCTCCGCGGTCCTGACCACCACACTGCTGCCTCGTCCCGCACATCCTCGCAGCCTCCACCCCGTACAGCGAACCCTCTCCTCCTCGGGTTGCACATTCACTCCTCGGCCCCTCACCTCCCACCCACTCAGCTGAGAAGACAGCCCAGCTCGGCAGGGACACGGGCACAGCCTGGCTCTTCCTCAGCAGCTCCATCGGCCTCCACCTTTTCCTGGATAAACATTGTTCTCGACGGCTCCCCCTCTCCTGCTGACAGAACCTCTTCCCTGTCTTGGTGGAGCTCCTCGGGAGGGAAACTCCACACGCAGCCCCACTGGGGACACAAGATCCTTGTCTGGACCATCCAACCACCCCAGGGCCTGAGTCTCCACTGCCCGGGCTGGGATGACACCCTGCTGAGGCTGATGGATGACGTCATTCCCAGTACTCTGGAACCACAGGGGAGCAAGAAGTCTCTCTCCCTGTCTTTAAACAGCTGATTATCCGTTTATTGAAAAGGCTGATTTAAGCATCTGCAGTGGTGACTTCCTGGGCTTCCCAGGATGACTGAGTGGTAAAGAATCCACCTGCCAATGCAGGAGACATAGGAGATGTGGGTTCAAACCCTGAGTTGAGAAGATCTGGAGGAGGGCATGGCAACCCACTCCAGTTTTGTTCCCTGGGAAATTCCATGGACAGAGGAGCCTCGTGGGCTACAGTCTATGGGATGGCAGAGTCGGACACGACTGATTGAGCACACACAATGGTGACTTCTGTTTCAACTCATGGCTCGGTAAGTGGGAGAGATCTGCATGATAACCTCAGAAGGACAGTGCAGGCTGATGAGTCACTGGTGGATTCTCACGCGGGAAGGATCCCAAGTCTTAGAACCTTAGAACCATTCCTCATGGTGATTCTCAGAGTCCTGGTGGGCATCTGAACTGGTTCTTTCACTCTGAGGCTCTTTCCCTTCGAGCCTCTGATCAGGACAGCTCACACCTCCTCCAGCAACTTCCCATGGTGGCTGGGGAGGGTGATTCTGACTTGGTGAGTCACCACCTCTGGCTCCACAGAGCGTCTTCCCAGTGTCATTTAAAAGCCACAGCGGTGGTGCAGATTCCTGGCTGACCTGCTCCTCAGCAAGAGTGGATGATGCTGGCTGAACCAGGAGTGGGCAGCACTGGCTGTCCAGGGCAATTGCGTCTTCCTGTCTTGACGCTGGGGTGGCTGGAGCCCAAGGATGCAAGTTTCAGGAGGGTGGGACCCACCTGAGGCAGGGCCTGCCTGAGGCCGAGGATGGAGTGACCAAGGGGAAGCAGCCAGAGTGTCTTGGGCACCTCCCGAATGCCGGGTCCTGCAGTTCCTTCAGCGAGGCCTGCCGGGGAGTCGCCAGGAGAGCCACCCTGCTCGCTAGGCTGCTCTGGGCTGTGCTTTGGTTGCCTCAACAGAAGAGCCTGCTGACACCCGCTTGCTGCCAGCTCCACCTCCTGGGGCCGCGTGTCCGTACTGTGGTGAGAGCAGCTCCTCCTGGGAAGGGTGCTGCCCAAGCCAAGAGGTGCTGGTCTCTCCGGATGACCTGGGTCGGGGCCACCCCATTCCACATTAGTGTTTGTCTATAAACACGGCTGTCACATGTTATTTTCACTAGAGCCTTTAGTGGCTGAGGGGAGGGGCATGTGGACCCTCCTTTTGTGGAAAAGGAAGAGCATTAGTGGGAGAAGCATCGCTTCAGCTCAGAGGTAGATTCGAATTTCAGGAAAGGGCCTTTCTCTGGGAACATGTCACCTGGGGTAACTTTCTGATGGGCTGTCCTTTCTCACTTTCTTGCTACTCTCCAGCTCCTCTGGGCTTGAGAATAGGAGCCAGAGCAGAGGCCACTCAAGTGCAATTGAATGCAGACTCCACCCTCCTGATAGAACTCTCAGTGGCTCCCAGTGGGATCAGAATAAGCATGACGTTTGCACCACAGCTTCCCTCCTGTGACCTGCGACTTCTCACTCACTCTATCATTCACTCTTTCAAGCACCTGGTTGGCCAGCCAAGCCTGGGACATGGCTTGCGGTTCCTGTCTGCACGCTTTGGTACCCAGGCCACAGGGTCCACCTCAAGTGGGCTGGATGTGGTTCTCAGACCCTCCCCTCCTTGGCCTCTGCCCTGTCTGCCCTGAACAAACCTCCCAGGATGTGACCTTAACACTCAGCCACTGGGAACCCCTCACTCCTGCTGCTGTTTTCTCTGCTCCCTGTCGTCAGTCAAGATCACTGAGATGCAGACAGTCTGACGAACTCGCCCGCTGCATGTCAGAGCACCGTATAAGCTTTGCGTGAGCAAGCCACCAGCCTGCTCGTCAGACACTCAAAGGTCAGAGATAAATCTGATGTTATGTGACCCCCATGTATCATAAGCCGGTTTGGCTGCCCTTGGCTACGTGCACCTCATCAAAAATGAACAAACAGGAGCTTGTCTGGGATCACCTACTTGCTTCCCCGTCATCCCAGAGCTCTCCTAGCACTCTTTCCAGACCCCATGAGCCCTGCTTGGCACACTTCACGGGAGTTCACTCGGCGGACCCAACAGGGATCTTGCACCTTGGTGGAGGCAGAATTTGGAAAAGGGACTCACCAAAGCGAATCCCAAATGTGAAGTCATCCCCATCTGGTCTGCTTGTAAACAGGCTTTTCTCTTAAACCCATGGCTGAAAACCCAGACCAATTTGTTTTTAATGTCATGTAACTGATGGAAGGCAGGAGGAGAAAGGGATGACAGAGGCTGAGATGGTTGGATGGCATTACTTGCTCGATGAACATGAGTTTGAGCTAACTCTGGGAGGTGGTGAAGAACAGGGAAGCCTGGCGTGCTGCGGTCCATGGGGTTGCAAAGAGTCGGACACAACTGAGCGACGGAATGAGGATGACGAACTGATGGAAGATCAGAGTGTTTTGGGTCCGTTTCAGGAGTGAGCTGCCTGGCATGGCCAGTGCCCGGCACAAACCGCATCCAGGTTACAGTGAGAGACGCCCAGATGGCAGCTACTCGGATCTGGAAGCCAAGACTCCACAAGCCCCTGGGGGATGCTACTGCCTTCTGGCTTACGGTGTGCGACCAAGACTTTTCATCAGCTCAGCAGAGCACGTGCGCCCCGGCCTTCATACACAGGTAGGACTGTCCTACACGTCCCACCTCCTGACCGTCGGTCACCAGCCATTACCGCCAGTGACATCTTTGCCTGGAGATCTCCATCTCTTAGCAACTAAAGATTTTTATTTACTCAACCCCAGTTGAATGGGTTGGTAGAAATACTTTCAATTATGAAGACTCTTTTCTGTTTTTGTTCTGATTTGATGACTTGTTAATTTCAAGAAACTTCCTTTGATTCCTGCTGCCTTATCCCTCCAAACAAACACGGAAAAGATGAGACATCGTTGTGGAATCTGGTATGATGTCTCCATTTGGGGGTGTCTGATGACTTCCAGGGAGTAAAGGAACAGAGGGTTAGAAGTGAGGTGGGCCGATCAGAGGTATCTGTGGATTTCAGAAAAGGTTCCCAAGAAGGAAACCCTTTTCTGTCTGCGCAGTAGGATTCATCTCGGGGATGGGGCGCTTGGGTCTTGGATGGAAGACCTGTGTCCAGGGTTCCTGACTCGAGGAGGCTGGGCCCTGCCTTTCCCTGTCTCAGAACACGG
The DNA here is from genome assembly GCF_029407905.1 of Bubalus kerabau. Taxonomy (NCBI): domain Eukaryota; kingdom Metazoa; phylum Chordata; class Mammalia; order Artiodactyla; family Bovidae; genus Bubalus; species Bubalus kerabau. Next base: position 55,899,188 of record NC_073636.1, read on the forward strand.
GTTTATGGGGATGCCTGGGCCCAGCTCCCAGCTCAGGCTGGTGGTGGCATTTTAACAAGCTGGTCAGGGGCATGTGGTGCGTGGCCAGCACGGCAGGGGGTCAGGGGAAGGGGGCACCAGCTCACCCTCCAGCCCGAGCTGTGGCCTCTGCCTCCTCCCAGGCTGTTCTGGTCTGGCTTTTGACTCACAGCAGACAGGAAAAGAGGCCAGGCTCATTTCAGTGGCTGAAGCCACCACCAAAATGTCCAGAGGCAAGTGTGACCCCAGCCCGGGATGGGGGGGCAGCAACGAGGGTCCCTCTGGGCCTTGCTCTCCCAGTGTGTTGGTTATGGTTCTGGGGGAGTCATTGTGCTTTCATGTGTGGACGGCATCTCAGCTGGGCAGATGCCAAGGTGGCCCTGGGGGGTCCAGGACCACTCATTCAGGGGCAGCAGGGGTCTAGCATTTGCAGACCTCAATCACCATGCCCACCAGCATGGTGCCCGCCAGGGAGGTCACTACTCATCCACCATCCTGCTTCTTCCACTCACACTAGCCCTGAGGTCTGCACTCTGACATGTGCACTCTGACGGGTTCATGGCTAAAGGCCCGGAGGGCTTCCTGGGTCACCTACAGAACCTGGGGCCTCAGGCCCATCTGTCTGGACCTTTGGGTGTGGGAGGGCCCATGCAGACCAGGTGGGGTGTAGCGTGGGAGCTGGACTTTAGAGGAGGGAGGGGCAGAGGGGTCAGGGCCCTGTGGGGGTGGGGGTGGGGCACGGCAGGAGAGAGACTCGCTAGATGTGTCACTTACTTCCTGATGGCCTGCCTGCCAAGTGCACAGAGAACAGAGGTGGCCATGGAAATTTCCGGAAAGGTTTCTACCCACCAGAAGCCCCTGCTTTCTCTTATCACCCCTGGTATCTCATTGTGTTACAGCATCCACACCATCAGCATGATGTTATTTTTCTTTGCACTGACTCAGTTTATCACTGTCCATACACATACACACCCACACACAGGTAAGTGTGTATACACACACATGCATGCACACTCATGCATTACATATATAGATGCACACATGTATACATGTAGGTGTGTCCACATGCACACACATGTATGTGCACGTATACGTGTATGCACAGATGCACACAAACACCCATCCTTTCCATCGAGTCCTTAAATCTCTCTTTGGTAGAAAACCGTCATCACTTGCTATAAAGAATGGGTCATTTTAAGAAATAAAAGAATGTTACTATGTTCTGGCCGATAGTACACAGTGCTTGGAGGCAGGGTGCATGATGATTACAAACAGGAGCTCTGGGACTGGATTGCCTGGCTGAAATTCCGCTTTGGAGATTTTTTTTTTCCTGTATGACCTTGGACAAGTGACTTCACCTCTCTGTCTCAGTTTCATCATCTATGAAATGGGGGTAAGAAAATAACCCATCTCACAGGGTCTTGTGAACTAAAGGGTTTGTCCCCAAAGGGCTGAGTGCAGTGTCTGCTAAAAGACAGTGTTCCTGGTCTTGTTATTGTTCTTGCTGTCACTACTGGGGCTGTGATGGTTCCTTCCTGGCTGAAGGTCTGTGCCCGAGGTCTATTCTGCTCTTTGAAAGAGATTAGAAGAATCAAAGACACATTTGTTGAGAACTGGCATTTTCTCCTTGAGGTGGTCAGAAGAGATAGGCGAGCCTTGGCATGAGAAAGCAGATTCTTTCTTTCCAAGGCTCTTCCATCTGCGCTCCTGCACTCTGTGCGCCTCCCCTGGGTCCTCGTCCAGCTCAGGGAGCAAGGGCCACCCTGGAGTCTGGACCTTGGCGTGTGTCCTGGCAGGGTGGGGGGTCCTGGAAGTCCTGCCCTTCCTGTACTCCTCACAGTTCATCCTCTCGGGATGTTCCCCAAACATGGGAGAGGGCAGGGCGGTGAGAAGAGGCAGGGGCCACACGCAGTGCCCAGTGGCCTGGGGGCACAGATGCCCAAGAACCTGCCGTAGCTCCTCTCTCTGCCACCTGTGGCGGGTATTCCAGGGCCATCCTGGAACACCAGGAGGAAGGAGAAGGGGGTTTTGCTTGCAAATGCTAATTCCTGCAGAGGCCGGAGTGCCAGATGCAGGAGCCCCTGTTTGCTGTCACATGTAATTAAACTCCTCAGACCATGGTTGTGCAGGTAGAAAGTCCTACCACCTGCTGTCCTCTGATTGCTTCCAGGAAGCGGGTTCGCTGATGAGGGAGCCTCACACCCCTGACCCAGGAGGCCCAGACTCGCCAGAGCCTGGAGCTAGAGGCTGCCCGGCCAGAAAACGATTTTTCCAAGAAGAGTACCAAAGACAGTGCAAGACATAACTTTTTTCAAGCTCGATAATGAGCAGCTTTTCCAGCCCGTGTTCACGGAAGTGATAGCAGAGCGGGGGGAACGAGACAAATTAAAACAGGCCTGGACCAAGCGAGAGTTTCCTGAATGAAACATCAAAGGCAGCCCCAGGTGGGAGGCTATTTACAGATTCTGAGAGCCTGAGTTATTCATCACCATGGCCCCTGGGCCATGAGGGTTCTCCCACTGTGTGCGCTCACCACGCCTTGCACGGAGCCTGCTGGTGTCTTCACATCTACCCAGAGTGACGCAGGCTCCCTGTCTGGACTTACCATCAGCCCCCTGCAGAAGGGCAGTCACGGGAAGGGTGGGCTTGGGAGGGAAGGGGGTGATGTGAATGCTGAGCACCTCTGCTAAGTACTCAGGGACCCCAAAGTACTGAGTACTGGGGCCCTCTGCTAAGTACTCAGGTATTCCTAAGTACTCAGTACTGGGCACTTTTGCTAAGTACTCAGGGACCCGAAGGTACTTTGTACTGGCTAACTCTGCTAAGTACTCAGGACCCCAAGTACTCAGATTGGACACCCTTATGGAGTGCTCAGGACATCTAAGTACTTCGCACTGGACACTTCTGTTAAGTGCTCAATATTGGGTGCCTCTGTGAGGCGCATAGGCAGTCGGCCACCCTGTAAGATCCCACTTCCCCTCCAGGGTTGGTTCACAGCCTGGAGTCTTACCCTGTCTTCTGGGAGTTACCAAGGAAGAGTCACACTTTTCTCCAAATGGTCCCCATCTGCCCTGTCTCACTCAGGCCAGGCTTCTGCTCCACGGGGCTCCGAGGGTGACTGTCCTTCCCTCCAGACACTTGGCCCTAGCCCGGCCACTGATGTGTCTGCAGATTCTATCAATGATCATCTGCCAGCTTGGACCACCGAGGTCCAGGGTGGCCTTTGATATAAAGGGAGACAGTGGCTGGGGGTCTCCTTGGGGGCTCCTGGTAGAAGAGACATGGAAGGGGCAGGTGGGCACGGCTCTGCATGAGGAGACAGGGACCTCGGGGGACTGGGGAGACCCTGAGGGGGTTCTGTAATAGTGTGTATGCTGGGGGAGGGGTCATTCATGGAAGTGACTCCTTGGAGGTAAGTCCCAGGAGAATCTGGCTTTAAAAACTCACGTGTGTGCCCACCTGTGGCAAACCCAGGTACGCGGCTGTGGTCAACCTTCCCACAATTTAAGCATGTCACTATGAGGTTTCCAAGGAGACAGCCATTGTAGCTCATTCTGGTTCCTCTCATGGGAAGATGCTCTTTCTCTGGCTTTGTGGTCTTCCTCACAACTCCCCTTGTAGCCTCAGCTCCCTGGGTCCCCAGCTTCCTTCATGTCCAGCCTCCCTGGGAGGTCCCCCTGATGGTGGGTTTGGCAAATACCATCCCCAGCAGCTACCCCATCCCTGGGGCTCTGTGTAGACAGCTGACCCTCACCCAGGGCCCCCAGGACTGTGCCTGTGGAAACCAACCTCCCCGGGGGTGAGCAACCCCACTGCTCAGCTGACTGCAGGGGATAAGCTCCTTGGAAGGCAGGTGGCCATGATCTTCTCTGCAAGTTAAAAAAACGTTATTTTTTAAAATTTTAAAAATATTTATTGATTTGGCTTTGCCAGGTCTTAGTTGTGAATTCTTGCAGGTCCAGTATGTGAACTTTTTAATTGAGGCATGTGTGATCTAATTCCCTGACCAGGGATTGAACCTGAGCCCCCTGCATTGGGAGTGCAGGATCTTAGCCATGGGACCACTGGGGAAGTCCCTCTGCAAGCTTTTAAAGACAGGTGCCTCCAGGGACTCATCCAGTAGGATCTGAGAGTCCTTGCCTGTGGCTGGGTCCTGTGCTCAGAGCTCTCGCATGCACTGTCTCAATTCTGCACAGCAACCAACAGAGCGACTGTGGACTGAGATGGTGCTTCTTGAAGTGACTTCAAGGCCACCAGCCCCGGGGAATTGACAGACGCACAGTTTTGGCCCTCCCAAACCTACTGACTCAGAAACTCGGTGGTGGGTGGGCTGCCCACCTATCCTGTCCATGCATCCTGCCCACAGCCAGGCACCTACCGTCACCACAGGAGGGCACATCAGTGTGTTTTTAAAGGATTAGCTTCTTTCACCAGCGTGGATTTAACACTACAGGTTTTGGTCCATCACAAATCCCACGCCATGCTACATTCCACTATGAGGTGAAGGCCACGTTTATATTACTAAGTATTCTGCAAACATCTTCATCTCGAGACCCTCTGCTCAATGTCCCTCCAGCAACACACAGAACCTGGATGCACACAGGCAGAGACCAGACTTCTGAGCCTTCTGGAATGATCTCCACAGCACTGGTTTGCTTTTCCCTTTACTGTGACCTTGAAGAAGTCACAGACAACCCTGTCCTACATTTTCCTAATCTGGGAAACTAGAGAACAACTTATCTGCCTCATCAGAGGTGCTTCAGAATGGGTTTTGATAAGCGAGAGAAAAGGACATAAAACTAATAGCATCAGATAGGCGTTTGTAAGCTGCTTTGAAAGTCATCTTGTGGGTTTATCTTTATAACCCCCAATGCCTCGAATCACTCAGAAACACTCCTGAAAACGTGCACCAGTAGCCGTGTGAGACCCTGCTGAAGCAGCCTGTTTGTGGACGAGCCTCCTCCTTTCTGACTCAGAGCATGGAGAGGAGCTGGCTCTGGTGTCAGCAGTTAGGTTTGCATGTTCATGAGTCATGGTGTGGGATGGAGGAAAAGGGCTGTCCACCAGGTCCGGCTGCAGGGAGTGCGGCCCTCGGAAGGATCCATGGTTGACCACATGTCCCTGAGACACTTGTCCTGTAAATGGATTCAATCATACATCTGTCAGGCCCTACTCTGGTCCAAGAATGTTCTAGATGCTGGGGGTCTCTTTGGCAGCCTCAGTGGGACTTGGCTGTTGTCAGCCGTGCCTGGCAGGTCTCCAGTGAGTGTTTCTGGGGTTAGAAACAACAAGAGGCACTGGAAATCAGTGGCTAAGTTAACTCGCTGCATTCTTACGCCGTGGCCCTTTGGAGAGCATGGAGGGAGAAGCTGGCCAGCTCAGCAACCCCAGCCCTGGTCCACCTCCCTGTCTACCTGCCAGGGCCTTGTCTCCAAACCTGCAAACCCTGCCGTGGGTACGTTGCCCAGGAGAGGGCCTGTGGGAGTCTGACTCTCCAAAGTCCTCCCCTCCCAGTGGGCCCATCACTCCACTGAGGGAGGACTGTGCTTGGAGGGCAGCCCCTGCAACCTCCCCGGCCCTCACATGAGAGGATGTCCCATTGCCCGTGACTGTCACGAGGGCTGATGCCACACTTTTTAGGCCCCACACATTCGGACATTTGGAGCAGAGTCATTCCAAACAGGAACAGGGTCACCTGGTCCAGGCAGGTGCATTCTTGGCCCCAGGTTCCTCTTATCAGCTGCCCGCCTTTATGTGTGCTGTGCTGGGCACCCACTGCTCACGGGGACCCTGCGATGGGATGCTAGGGACCCGTTCTGGCTGTTCCCTGTGCTCTCCCTTCCCCACACCTAGAGCAGAGTCAGCACATGAGCGAGTGAAGGAAGGAATGAGCAGGTGAGCAAACAAGCCCACTTCCAGAGCCGACGTGCTCATGGGATGCACAAACCCATGGGAGGACAAAGGATGAGATTCCCTGCTTGGCTGAGACCTTCTGCTGAGGCTGGGCCTAGGGAAGGGGCCTCACCTCCGGAGAGGGGGACACGCCCGTGGTCAGAGAGGCCAGGCAGTGCCTGGGACATAGGTCACTTCTTTGAGCTGGGTCCCTAGTGCCTGTGCTGGGTGCAGAGGCCAAAAGGGAAGAGTTTGTGTGTGTGTATGTGTGTGCATGTGTGCGTGTGTACCGTAATCATGGTCACACTTCTACAGCAACCTATCTATTAAAAACCGGAGGGCACACATGGTTACAAAGCAGATGGGACACAGCCTGAAGCCACTCACCAGCAAGGAGCCTTGCCTGAGTTTCCTTGTTTGCTCCCGGCTGCTGGCCTAAGCTGAGATGCACACGAGTGCATAGTGCGCACATGCACGCTGCCTTACACAATGACAGATGTGCTATTCTTATTAAGGAAAGGATCAAAGCTTCAATAAGTGTAATAAAAAGAAAAGCCCTTCTTGGTGCCCCTGGTTCCTGCCTGCCTCCCCAAGCCAGTCACCTGTCTCCACAGGTGGCTGGGAGCTGCCGGCCAGGGTGGCCGCTGCTCCACTTGGGGGATCCATCTAGAGCACCTAGTCCTCTGGTCTGAAGACCTTTCTAGTCAAGGTTTTTGTGGGTGGGTCACACTCCCTATAAAACTTTAGCTGCTGATTTTATTATTCAACCTGATTCTATAACTGCTTTATGTCATTTTTGGTAAACATTTTTAGTAAGTGTTATAGATGCCAAATGAAACTCAATAATGGATTAACACACATCTAATAAATACAGTTGTGTAATAAATTACAAAAGAGCCAGTTGAAAATCAAATAATTATGCATATGACTTTTAAAAAAACATTACATTGCTTTTCACACAATATAAATTCACAACTAATTTACAATGAAAGCTTCTATAGAATTCTTGAACTTTCTTTGGCTTAATTATAGGAAACAAATATGCATTTTTTTCAAATGAAAAATCACCCCATGAATTAATATGCCAAGCATTAGCCTGGGAACAATCATCAGGTAAAATTAAATTTCAAGATTCTGTGGATTTGAAGGAATTTTTCTCAAACACTAATGATGGGAATGCAGATAGTCAGTTTTTTTCTAAAGGACAATATGATAGAACTTAAAAAATACTATAAATGTCCATTATTATGACCCAATAATTCTATTTTTCAGAATTTATCCCAAGGAAATAACAGACAAATGCAAAAATGACTGTTTATTATCACATTATTTATAATATTGAAAAATTAAAAGTAACATAAACATCAGTCATACAGGACTGGTCATATTACAGTTTCCTCATAGTAGTGTATCCAGTCATTTAAAATGATGATGTAAATTTATAACATGGATAGCTGCACATGGTTTATTGAGGAACCAAGCACCTAACTATTTAACATAGAGAGTATCACCCCACTGCAATAAATGAACATATATATATATATATGTAATTTATGGGAATAAGAACATATATAAAAGAAACTATGTAAAAGTAGTTTTGCATGGATCCTGGAGTTATGGATGATTTTTCCCTGTATTTTTCACTTTTTCTACCATGAATGTCTATTATGTACTTTAAAAAGGTTAAAGAAATGGTGACATTAAAAAATGTTGACATTGACTCAAACCTCATATTATTCAGTTCACTTTTTCTCTTCTCTGTGATTGTAGGCTGCAGTCCTAACCAAGGACATCCTCTAAGTAAATAAGTGGAAGGTCAGTTGCTATTCTCTACCCAGCACGCGTCACCCCTTGCTGCGGGACGCTCCTCTCCTCTGAGCATCATCTGGACAGCAGATACTGGGATCTGCCTCTCACCCCAGAGCTGAGGTCTCTTCCCTTAACACCTGCCATCCACAATCACAAAGGTAAGTGAATTAAAAGAGGAATATCCTTTTTCACAATTGTGTTTAAGACTAAGGGAACACAGAGAAGCCTGAGAGAGGTACTAAAATCACTAAATCATTGGAAAATGAATGAGCATAGATAAAAATGTAGGATTCTCTAAATTAGAGAAGAGGAGATTGGTGGGAGGTCCCTAGAGTGGGGTTGACCAGATGGCCCTTAGTTCATCTGTGGGGTGGGGCAACCTCTCCAAGGTCACAGGGCTCTTACGAGGTGAAGCCTGAGTTCTGACTTCACCAGAACACCAGAGGTTTGAGTCCACACCCATGCACTGACCAGGTGAGGGGCTGACTGGACCGAGGGCTCCTGTTAAGATAAGTTGCTGGTCTTAAGTGACAAGGTAAGGAAGCTGCAGAAAGGAAACCAGGGCAGTAACAAGTGCATCCACCTGTTCTTGGGAGGCTCTGCACACAGGGTGGGGAGACCCAAGCAAGATCAACACCTGTGAGTCTGGGAAACACCCACCAAAATGCAACTGTCATTCCCCAAATATGAAGACACAGTCAGAAGTCACTGCCTTGGCAAACCACAATTCTAACTTGGAAGAGAACCCAAATGTCCTCTCTGGAATGTTACTGGTTTTAACACCTCCTTCAGTAAAGGTCTGATGTTAGTCTTGGGTGGAAATAAATATAAGGACTCTTTAAGAACATAATTATGCAGACAGTCTGTGTATGGATATGTTGATCAAAACCCTTGCTGATATCTAAATGGAATAATTTTTACACCAGCCACAGAGCCTAAGTTAATTGTTAGCTTTTGGAAAAACTAACAAAATACTACTTATTTCTGAATTAGCAGCACTAAAGCTTTAAGTATGGAAATAAACCTCTGAAAATATAGTATAAACATAGCATGTGGATGATCATAGATTGATACAAAAGGATAGTTTTTTTTTTAAAGGTGACAACTAGTCTCTCTTATCAAGACTACATCCCATTGCCTGGAGTAGTGGCTGACATGCAGTAGATGTCCAATAAATATTTTTTGGGGAAAAAGGATGACATATTTAATAATAAAGTTTCCTGGCTAATATTAAATGAACTAGTTAATGACAATGTCAGTCAGCATTTGTCCATGTGTCCACATACCCCAGTACATAGACATCTATACACACGTGTCACAGCATAGATAGCAAACGCAGCGTTCATTCAACAGGTATACACTGATTCATATAGTTTTTCTGTATAGCAATCGTGCTCAGCTGCAGAGTTGTGTCCAACTATCGATGCCAGGCTCCTCTGTCCATGGAATTTGCCTGGGAAGAATACTGGAATGGGCTGCCATTTTGGGATCTTCCCGATATACTGATTGCCTACTATGTTTCAGGCATCATCTTAAGCATTAGGAACTCAGTTGTAAATAAAACCCAGTACTGGTCCTCATGGAGCTTATGGCCTGGTGAAGAGATTCATCGTGAATGATAAATATATAATTGTAATACATATAGTTACTGAATGGGGAAACGCACAGAGCAAAGGACAGGGCTGTAAGGGAAAAGAGCACAGTGGGGCGGGAAGGGTCTAACGTACACTGAGGTGGTCAGGGCAGGCTTCTTGGAGCGGGTGACCATCTTGAAGAGAGAAGTACCTACCAGGTGAAATGCAGGAGAAATGGCATTCTGGCAGCAATGAGCCATAGACTCTGAGGTTAGGAGGCACTTGGCCTGCTCAGAGAAATCGGAGACACTGTGACCATGTTGGAGAACAGGCCTGAGTGCAGCCACCAGATGATGGAGGGCCTGGAGTCCATGCTGAAGAGCCCAGGGCCCACTTCACTAATGTGATGCCAAGCAATTGATGGATTCTGAGCAAAGCTGTGATTGACCTAATTTTTATTATAAAAATATTGTTCAGCGACTGTGTGGAGAATGAAGGTGAAGAGGCAAGCATAAGTGATTCATGAGACCATAATACCGGGAAAGGTATAAGCCCCCCAGGAGGACACAGCTAGGACACTTACCCCTGAATTAGCTGCACTAAAGGCTTCCCAGGTGGCTAAGGGGTAAAGAATCTGCCTGACAATGCAGGTTTGATTCCTGGGTTGGGAAGATCCCCTGGAGGAGGAAATGGCAACCCACTGCAGTATTCTTGCCTGGGAAATCCCATGGATGGAGGAGATTGGTGGGCTATAGTCCATGGGGTCCCAAGGAGTCGGACACGATTTAGTGACAAAACAACAAAACAGCAATCGCAAGCTCAGATGCTTCCTTCAAGTTCTCCCACACTTCCTGCTACTCTGTCTTCCCACACTGACATGGAGCCCCTGTTCAGCTGCTCCAGCAGGAACTGAAGTCTGAGCCATTCCTGGCAGGTGCCAAGCCTGCAAGACTCTCCCTGCAGGAAGCGAGGTATTGTAATGAATGCAGTTTCTTGATTCCCTGTCTCCACTGCAGGCAAGAATATCAATTCTTCACTTCTCAACTGGAGTTTTTTGACAACTTATAAACTGTGACCTGGATGTACAACTTATAGAATCTCAAAATTCAGTTCAACGAAGTAGCAAGAAGAAGGCTTTTCTTAAAAAAAAAAAAAAAAGAAGAAGTGAGAAAGAGAGCTAAAGCATTCAGGACAAGATCCAGGCTGCATTCTTGGCACACGAGGCCCCAGAAGCACCGAGCCTGGCCTATGTCTTTGACCTTACCTCCCACCCCATGACTTTGGGCTCCAGCCAGAGGATGGTGGTTGAATGCAAAAGGCGAGTCCCTGTGTCCCATGGGCTTTGTCCAGATCTGGTGGCAGCCACAGAGAAGGGTGGATCCCAGTGGCCGGGCTGGTGTGACCGCGGTGAGTCAGCACGATGATGACCACAGTTATACTTGGACCGTCCTCAGAGGGAGGCAGGCAGTACCCTTCATGGTGAGCTCCCTCTAGAAATGCCTTGCAACAGTAATGTAATGAAGAGTGGACCCTGATCACATGGTTACAGCATTTTGCGACCGGCAACGGAAATTATAGAAAACATGGAAAAAGAGAAGCACCAGGGCACAAAGACTCTAGTTGAGTTGAAGGGACAGAAATGTTGGGTGTAAATTGAGTGTCACGGTGTTTGGAGATGGTTCCTCTAAGGATGTTGTTAAGGTTACATAAGGTCACATTGGTGGGGCCCTGGACCTAAGGGATTAGTCTCCATAGCAGAGGAGATGCCAGAGCTCTTGTGATCTCTGTCTTTCTCTCTCTCCCTGTATTCAGAGAAGTCATGTGAGCACACAGCAGGATGGTAGCTACTACCCTGCCAGGAGGAGAGGCTGCACCATGAAACCTACCACGTTGGAACATTGATCGCGGACTTCCTAGCCTCTGAATGATGAGAAATGAATTTCTGTGTTTAAGCTGCTCAGTCTGTGTATTTTGTCATGACAACCTGAGCAGACTAATGCAGTGAAAGCTCTGTTTGTAAAATAAATAGGAAAAAACCATGCAGTGTATCCCCTGTATACATTCGTATATTTTTTGTATTGAGGGTTCTTAAAGAAAAGTGTATCTGAATCAATGGAGAATAAAATGGCAACCCATTTCAGTATTCTTGCTTGGAAAAGTAAATAAACAGAGGAGCCTGGCGGGTTACAGTCTATGGGGTCACAAAGAGTCAGACACAACTGAATGACTGAGCGTGCACATACATACTTGTATCAACGTATCCGTTTTTGTCTTTTTAATTTAGGTTTATTTCTATTTTAAAAATAATTTGCTTTGAACAACATCAAAGGCTCATCAAAGCTGGCATGTGGCTGTGATACACAATGGAGCTTCCCAATGTCAGGGACACGCCTGGCAGTAGCACACCTGTAGAGCTCGTAGAGTTCTCCTTGCCTCTGGGAATGAATCAGTGATGTGAGCTGAGGGGGTGGAGCTGCTGTGGGGTGGGTGTTCTGTGCATGGGGCCCCTCCTGGGATTCAGGGCTCTTTGAGGATCAAGCGTTGTCCTTCCTTCTGCACCATTGAAGCAGAACCTCCCCGGGATGTTCTCATTGCTGGTGGGACAGTCATGGTTTCCTCATGACAAGGCAATTGGTTAAGTCACCCTTAACGCCTCCACTTTGCTCTGACACATGACACTTCCTGTCTGACACCACCTCTCTCTGGGCTTAATGAAGACTGTGGCTGTCTTGAACTGCTGTCTATTGACTTGGAAGGCATTCGCTTCCTGCTGCACATACTTTTATGGCATTTAGCAATCCTCAGCTGTTCTGAAGGTGCTCTTCAGGAGGTGGAGGGGGGTTCCTAAGCCAGAGGGAGGTTGAAGGAACACTGAGCACCTTAGGTTCACCAGTCTCGAATCGGCTGACGGGAGTCCCTTCCGCAGTGTCCGAGCCATAGCAGTCCTCCCTGAGTGCCTCTGTCTTTGGGATCCAGCTTCAAGTGCCGGTTTTCTGGAGTGTTTGCAGGACAGGGGAGGCTGGTTTTTCACCTTGGCTTGTCAGGTCTGCTGCTCCTGGAAGGTGGGAGGCTGCCTATTCACATGTAGAGAGTCTCAGAAACTGGCGAGTAATCCGGGCCACAGGAAGAGGTGAGGAACACAGTTCCTGCCCTGCTTAGGGCTTCCCTGGCTTTCAGTGGGGTCTTGGTGGGACCTCCCCACCTGCTGAAGCTGCTTGGGTGACGATCTCTCCTTTCTGCTTCTGTTGGAACTCATGCCAAGCCCAGCCGGTTCCCCTTCATCAACAGAGCTCTCATGCAATCTGGGGGAGGGGACAGGCTCGGTAAGTGACTCCTTACCAAGATCTGGGACCAGCACTTCAAGGGTAGGATGGTCAGTGGCCAGGTTTGAGATATGGGGTCACCACGGCCGGCTCTGAACCCTTGCTCCCCAACCCCCATGGCTCTGTGTGAGCCTCTACATCTGCAGGGGCGATGACAGGGTCTGTTCTCAGGACTCAAATGCACACCTGAGGCCAGGGCTTCCCTCTGACCAAACCTTCATCAGGGTCCTCTGAGCCCTCTTCTCTACTTGGCCTGGACCTTGGCCTGCCAAACCCAGGTTTCATCAGAGAACCCTGCTGGGTGGTTTATGGACAATTCCGGAACCTCACCCTTGGTATCTGACTCCTTGGCCTGCCTTTGGCAAGAACCCCCACCCTTGTCATCTCATCAAGCTCCTCTCTGTGATCATCCCCTACTCTGCCCGCAGGCTGTGCATCCCCAGCTCTCCCTGCTGCATTTAGAGGTCAGGTCGGTCTGCCTCCCCTTCTGCAATTGAATCCAGCAGAGTCTTCTCTGCTTTCTTTAACGAGTGTCAGAATAACGTTTTCTCTTTAACTTCTGCAACATAGCAGGGGCTCAATATACTGACAGTGTTACAATGTCGGCGAACAGCATAAATGAGGGAGAAAAACGCAGAGGGATCAGGAAAGGGCAGGTTCAAAGTCAGAGAACATGGTCAGAAAATCTGCAGTGGTGGGCTCACAACCAGACGTTTGTCGCCTGCTTGGTAAGAGAGAAGGGCCACTACTGCCAATAATAACAACCCAAATCACCCATCATGAAATGGGGGAAAGCCTGAGAGTGTCCCCAGATTCATCCACAGGTGGAAGGCCCCAGCAAGCCCTGCTCTTGGCACCTTCCCCTGTCAAGCTGCCTCCTTGTCAGGCTCCCCTCTGATGCTTCAGGACCCACTCCCAGGACCCCCTGCATCACAGCTGCCAGAGCACATCACCAGTCTCAGAGGAATGGAATGAAGCAAGACGAGTCACCTGAAAATGCAGCACAGGCAAGAGGCAAGTCAGACCTGAACACCCACTTACATGGGCCTCCTGGTACGACCTGTGAGCCTCGGGGGAGCAGACTCAAGGCTGCCCGCCGAGCTCCTCGTGGAGATGGACATGCACAGGAAACATCCCCTGAGTGGTTGCTTCGCCAGGTGTCCAGCATGGACTCTCACCCCTGTCCCTGAACCCGGAGCTGAAACCTGCAGCGTAAGGAGTCATTAGTACGAGCAGAACCAACACTCACCTGGAGACAGACCAACAGCATAGCCCAAACTCCCGCTCCTCTTCAAACATTAATCACCATCTCATGTTTAATTAATCTGCGCTGAGTTTGCTGGGTGATGAAAGCAGAATTTTCTATCAGTAGGAAAAACACGTATGGATTCAAGGCTCTTGTATGACTCTGCCGGCAGATCCCTGCCAAGTCTGACAGAGCAGTTCAGATCCCTCTCCCCCGGGGTATCCCTCATCTTCCCCTGGGTTGTGATGGGGACTCGCATCGAGAGATTACTTTCACCTTCCTCATGGTGGGACGGCTTGTGCGCTTGTCTAAGCTCACCAACAATCCGCTCGCACAGGGGCAGACATGGCGCTGGCCCTAGCGGCCAGCATGGGGCCGGGTGGCTGGCCCACCATTGGAAGCACGCTGCCTTCGGGGTGGTGTCTGCATTCGCCCAGTGTAGGCTCGTCTTCCCCTCTGGAGGCTGGACTGGCGCAACTGGGGACAGAGCAGGGCCGTTTAGGGGGTCATGGTGAGCTTGGCCACAGAGACACAACTGAAATCATTATTGGTGCTCTGATGAGCTGGCTTTAAATCTCTCCGTGCAGGAAAGCTGGCCTGGCTTTCCTGTTCAGATGTCACAAAGAGCGAGAAAAGTAAACGATTTTGAGCACATGCTTTCCTCCGGCTAAAGAGAGATCTTGCTATTTTCTCTGGGATTTTCTATCAAAATCTACACTGAACATCAAAAGCTGCGGCGTTTCTTGGGGACGCCAGATCTATGGCTTTCTTTTTCCCATCAGCTCTCCCAAGTGAACCATCCACGAAGATAAAATGGCAAAAACTCCTATAAGAAAGTAATTACTTCAAAACTGAACAGAAGGCAATTATGACTAAACAGAGCTGCGTTTGGGTTCAGCATCTGACAAAGTGGCTCCGAGATGACAAAGATGGGCATTTTCATTGCCAGATAACCAGACCGTCTTTTGTTCACAGTGGTATCCTTAATACAAAAAAAGGACATAAAATAATTGGCCAGCTAACCCCCAGTCCACGAAGAAATAAAGATGCTGCTCACAGCTCCGAGAGGTCCTGAGAAGCTCATGCCTTCAGCTCCGCGCTGAGAATATAAATTGCCAGTGGAGACCGAGATGGATCTTTAAGGAAAAATGAACTCTTCTCCTTTAGAATTTTGCAGGATTATGGCCCATATTGGACAAGTAGAAGCTCAATTTATCCTTGACCCCCAATCGTCATGTTAAACTCCAGTTTTAATCACGATGACCTACCACCCGACTTCTTTATCATGTCTTTGAAGAGGCCATGTGCTTAAATTAATATCATCAATGGCTTTATTTCAGGTTGGGAACTGTGAGCATTGGATAGTTAGTGAGCACACAAAGGAAATGACAGAGCAGCAATCTGACACAATTGGGGGAAGGAATCAATTAATTTGATGGTACTTGCCGGGCTGGATTGCAGCACTGGCAGAGGGAGCGAGCGGTTGGCCCACGCTGGCTCCCTTGGGAGGAAGATGGGATGGAGAGCACTCTGGGAGGCCCGTGTGATCCGTGGGCACTTAACAGCACAGACCATAATTGCACTGATGACTACCACTGAAGCAGGGTCAGGTACCTGTATTATAAATTCATGCCCCTCTTGCATTTTCAGTCCATTGCCCTGCTTCAGCTTCAGATGGGCTGCCAAATGCTGTAGAATGTCCTGCACAGAAGCATGATCCAGGTGGATGGTCTCCTTCGTGCGTTCATTCCTGCGTCTGTTCATTTGTTCCACCAGCAGCCACACCTGTGACATCCTTCCATGCCCCTTCCATGCTCTACACAAGACTGTTCACATCACTCCCATGATGACACCACGAGATGCTTATAATTCCTATCATCCTGTCACTTGGAACCTGAATTGGCTCCAACCCCCATCACACACTGTGGAAGTTCAGAGCCGCTCTCGGATCTCTGAGAGTTTCTAGGGGGGTTCAGTTCTCAGGGTCCCCTCTGCTTCCACATCCACAGTATGCCTCTGTTCTGCACTGCATCATTCCAAATGTCAAAGCAACACCCTAAACCACCCCTTTCTGGAAGCACAGAACTCAAGAGGGCGGAGAGGGGAGACGGGAGTCTGCACAGGCAGTGCATTTCAAGGGAATGTGAGGCGTCTCTGCTGTACTGGCCTGGGCACCAGGCTGGACCAGGTCTCCACGGTGAGCGGAGGGTGTGCCCCGAAGCCCAGAGGACCCATCCCCTCTACCCGCAGCTGACGGCTGACAATGACCAAAGAAAGGATCCATCCTACGGGCTACCAGTGTGGCCTGAGAACTTACACGAGGGTAAATCAGAGAATGACTCTTACGGACCATTCAGAGCTGTGGAGAGCAACCTGGTCCATTTCAGACAAAGTCATTTAAGGACATCGACTGAGAGATGACAGGTGACCCGAGGGTAAGGAAAGGGCTGAGTGACTGTCCTGATTCTTAGTGAGACCCTGAGTCCACGTGCTGGGAGGGGAGGCTGCCAACCAGATCGAGAGACCAAGTCTAAGTGAAAAGAGTTATCCACAATTCAGATAGGGAAAAACCCCAAACCTAACCAATCCAGCCTGAAAACCTGATTCTATATGTTGTCATGCACACATTTCAGGGAATTCAGAGGCTGTGAAGGAAATGGTGGGCCATTCAGAGCATCTGAGCAACAAAGAAGTAAACTGTGAGCTCAGGAGGCATCTCCTGGGCTTTACGATCCATGATTTGTCATCGATTTACTCCCCCAACGGGACTTGATATCTCCCAGCTCAGGACAGCCTTGTTTTGCAGCCATTCAAATTTAGTCAATATGGTTTTTATTTTTATGTCATTTTTCTTCTAATGACAGAGATGCTCTATACTGAAGGAGAACAAAGCTAGTAGTTTGTAAGGTTTAGATGCTTGTTAAGATGTGAGGAAAAGTACACAGGAGAAAAATAAAATGAAAAAGAGGAAAGGAAGAAGGTGAATTAGCAGACAGGTTGACACAGGGTGGTGAGAGAGGAAGAGAGTCGTGGTTACTAGGAAGAACTAAAGCTCCAAGGTCAGGCAGAAAGTGCGGGCGTGTGTGCAATGCGGCCTCCCACGTGCTACAGGAGGAGACTGGGTGGGAAGTGAGTGATCCATGGCCTTGCTGGTATGGCTGTAAGGGCAGAAGGAGGAAGGTGGCTGTGGCCCTGCTACAGCTCTGTGTCTGCTGTGGGGCTGCATGAATTCACATGTATGATGAACAGCTCAGAACTGGGCCAATGTCTGGGTTGTGACTGTGTACCACAGCTGTGGCTGGTGTTAGCTACTGGAGGTGGGGAGTACTGTCCCTGAAACTTTCCACTGATCTACAACCATTTCAAAATAAAAAAGTTAGAAAAGTATTAAAACAAAAACAAAGAAAAGCAAAAATCAAAAGAAGTCAAGACAAACTGCAAAATCACAGGAAGACTCAGTGCACCCTGGTCTCCAGGGTGGATCCGGGAGCCTACAGTGGATGAGAGTCCAGAATCTCTCCCTGCAATCCAGGGGTGGGGTGCGGGGGGTCAATCCAGATTGTGCGGGGGTCACCCACGGAAGGTTAGCTGACTGGCCAAGGAGTGACTGGAATCCTGTCCCTGCCCCCAGGCTGGCACCCCTTCCACTCAGGCTCAAGCTGTAGACTCTTCCGGTAAAGCCTGGACAAAGCTTCCTGGGCAGCTGGACATATCACATTATGAGTTCAGGCGGTTGGCCCCCAACACGTCCAGTGACTGAAGGTCTCAATGTCTAAGGGGTCAGGGGTGGGCTCGGAGTTGGGAGCATCAGGCCCTGGGGGAGACGGTGGAGGGAGAGGGAGGGGGGCAGTGGTGGGGACCAGTGACCACCATCCCCTGCCTTCCAGCCTGAGTGCAGCAGGGGCTGAAAACTATGTGAAGACTTGCAAACAGGGCTCAGAGGGGAGAGACAGAAAAATGTGTTCAGATGATCTGGAGCCACCAGGGTCTAACAGGAGACACAGGAGACGAACGAACTCCACAGAGATGGAGATTCCATTTCAGTTGGTAAATGAGAAAACTAATTATTCAAGCAAAAATCCCAGTTTAAAAACCACACTTGACTTATTAATGTAATAAGAGCCCTGGCAGATCTCTCTCCAAAAGAGAAACTTCTTTTTCTCATTTTTAATGGTTTGAGCCAAAGTCTCCTAGATTGAATAGAAATAGACTTTTTACGAAGGTTTTGATTTCCCCACATTCCATCTCAGGGTCCCCTGGAGCCCCTTCCTAGTGGGCAGGCAGAGGGTCAATGCCTCTGCAATTCTGCAGTGGCCCTTAGCGCGAGGATCTAAATGAGGGATAGTGGCTTTTTACACTGGAAATGAGATGAGAGAAAAATAACAGAGTGACACCAAGGTTCACATTCAGGGGCAGAGGCCAGCTCTGATGAGCAGAGCAGTGGGCGTGGCTGTCTGTGCCTGGGAGGCCTGGCTCTGCATGGCAGTCGTAGGATGTGGTTTCTGGGCTCAGGAGAAGTCCCTCCCCTGCCCCTGGCAGAACTCCCAAAGCCTCCACATCTCCAAGCAGAGAAATAGACCTCTGTGTCAGCTTTGAGGCCTCTCTTTGTCCAGCCACCTGCCCTGAGGTCTATGAGGTAGCCTACAGCCTGGTAGCTCTGGGGATATGGGGAGGGTGTTAGAAGGGCAGAAAGGAAGGGTGTTAGAAGGAGCCAGAAAGATGGTACCCTCAATTCCACTGCTTAGAAGAAGGGAGTCCCAGGTGTGTGCAAAGTGGGGAGCCCCTGGAGAAAACTCCTCCTTGTGTTCTGACCTCAGGAATTCCAAAGCTGCTTCCCTTGGGTTCAGCCTCATTGGGGATGACAGTGAAGACCCACAACATATCCCTCCTGGGCAACTGGGCCCAGGATGGATGGATGGATGGGAAGATGGGAAGATGGGTGGGAGAATGGATGGATGGGAGGATAGATAGATAGATAGGTAGATGGATGGATAGATGGTTGGTAGATGGTAGATGACGGTGTGTGGATGGATGAATGGTTGGGAAGATGGGAGGGTGGGTGGAAGACTGGATGGATGGGAGGATGACTGGGAGAACTGATGGATGGATGGGTGGATGGTGGATAGATGGATGGTGGATGGATAGATGGGAGGATGGATGGATGGGAGATAGAAGGATGGTGGATGGGAGGATGGATGGATGGGAGGTAGAAGGATGGTGGTTGGGAGGATGGATGGATGGATGGATGGGAGGACAGTTGGGAGGATGGGTGGATGGTGGATGGATGGGAGGATGGATGGTGGATGGATGGGAGGATGGATTGTAGATGGATGGATCAATGGTTGGGAGGATGGGGGGATGGGTGGATGAGGCAGGACTGCAGCTGAATCTGGAATCCTTGTGTTCTGGGCTGGTGAGGAAGCCTGGGGATGGTGGCTGGGGTCTCCAGGGTCTGGGGCAAATTTGCCTCAGAGTTCACTCTGCAGGATGTCCTGGTCTGAGTCTGTCTCCTTCCAGGCCTCCGTGGGCACCAAGAGCTCTGTCAGAGGCAGTCACCCTCCTTGCAGCCCAGAGAAAGGCAGACACTGGGATGAGACAGGGCTCCCTATCCCAGGGCCCATGTGTTCCCAATTTCCACGCTGGAATCACCCCAAAGTGCATTCGTCTCCAACAGGAGAAGCAGAGTCCTGTGTAAAGACCGAGATCTTCTAGCAGAGAACTTGGAGGGGCTCAGTCTGTCTGGCTGCGATGAGGAAGGGCACTCGGGGATACACGTGGCACCGGCACTTCCACGTGGGCAGGACACAGGGTGGACAGCAGCATGGTTTTTGGGGAGCCCCACTCCTGGATCTTCCCCATGGCCTCGGCCACCTCTGGGAACATGGCTGACTCCAGTGATCATTCTTAATAGGTCTCCCTGTAATTGGAAGATAAACCTTCCAAGTTTGCAGCCGTCACAAATTCATCTTTAACTTAAAAAGAAATATCAATAATTAAAGCCAACCCCAAGCACCACAGTGACACATGTGGGGGACAGATAAGGACCCGCCGAGCCTTTGATTGCGACTCATCTGTCTTGGCAGATTTACTCCTGAGACCCTGCTCTGAATTATCTTTTTTATTTCATTTCTGGCACCACCGAGAGCCCAGAGCATCCTGACTCCAGCCCCTGGTGGCTGTTCCATGGGACTCGGGCAGCCAGGGAGCTCCTCAGTTCTGGCGGCCACTGCTCTCTCACTACAAGCAGGGTGACCACCCATCCAGCCCCTTGCTCCTGCTTCCCACATGGTTGAAAACAAGGTGGGCACCTTGGACTCTGCATACAAGCCTCGGGCTCCCAGCTGAGATGCTGCCCACTGGTTTAGGAGCAGAGGTGCTCGCAGAGAGATCCCAGACATGTCTGCAATGCCTTGGCGGAGAAGCGCAAGCTGACACTCATGAAGCATTTATTAAGCCCCCCTGCATGCAGTGCCCTGCCCAGAACCAGGGTGAAGGGTGTCCAGGACACCATCCCACCCCACAGGGAGGTGAGGGGCGTGTGGGGTCTGTTGTCCACTCCTGACCTCACACATCATTCTGGGGATGTGGTCAAGTGGCCACACCGAGAGGGTCTGGATGCAGAGGTGAGTGTGAGTGTATCCCTGCTTCTCACACTTGAGTGTGAAAGCCCAGTACTGGGCCTGAACAGCTCCACTCTCATCTAGGCTGGACACACAGACTGTGGGGCTGGGGGTCCTCCCAGTCTGTGGATGGTATTCTCTCTCCTGTACCTGGAAGACCAGCCAGGCTCCTGGCAGGAGGACTCACACCCATGCTCGGCCTTCAGTGCATACAAATAAAATATGAATTCGTGAAGCCTGAGTTACATAGACAAACAGATAAACTACAAAATGAACCAGAGACCTCAGAGGCCAGTGGGGAAGCTGGATGCCGATGAGCAAGCCTGCAACGCTGTCACTGAAGAGGGCCTGTCTGGGGAAGGTGTCCAGTTGCATAAGTGTCGGGGACAAGGAGCAGAATGTGACGTGAGTGGAGCCTCTCTCTACAGTGAGCACAGGACCTGACCTTGGTCCTGGGGTGAGGACACTGCATGTGTGAGAGGTGCACAGATCTCTGGGAATTGGGGGCAGGTGGGGGTGGCGGTGGGGAATTTCAGAGATGCTGGAAGGAAGGCAGGCGTTCCAGGGGCCAGAGAAACACCGGGGCCCAAAAGTGAGATGAAAACCCCCTTTGTGCTGCGTGGGGAGGTGTGACAGGGACCCCTGATGGGACTGCAGAAGCTGAGTGGCCCAGGAGCCATTCCCTGATTTCCTTATCTGAAAAATGGGGCAATGAGACCAAAATTGCCCTGTTATCAGGGCGAGCACAGCGTTTAGAGGACGAGCACTTGGTGATGCCCGCTGGAGTCTGTGAGTGACAGCTTCTGCTTCTTATGTATGGAGGCCCTGAGTGAGTGTCTGCCTAGATAGCTGAGTCTAAAGAAAGACCCTGAAACACAAACAGACAAAAATCCCCATTTTTTTTTTCCTCTTTAAAATGATGTTGTTTTCACGGCTTTCAGATTTGTTGTGGTTGATCTGCTGATATTTGGTTCTCCTGATAAGTAGATGATCATTATTTCTGACCCTAATAATAGCCCTGTGTTTTCCCTGCTTCCTACTCCCACACAATCTCTTTGGAACAAACTCTCACACAGACTGCTCAAAACTGTGGACGCCTCCAATACAAATCCTTAATAAAGATGCCAAGTCAGTTCAGCAAATGTCAGAGATTTCTGATGTCACAGAAGAGGGAAAAGTTCTTATTAAATATTTGCGTGTTGAATGAATTACTAATTAAACACGCAGAGTAGAAACAAATTTGTTAAAAGTGGCCCTTCTCATGTTTTCTGCCCAGGGTGGGTGCCTCTGGGGATTTCAGCACCACCAGGGGAGTCCTGTGGGGACTCCAGGCACCACGCAGTGGCACTCCTCTCTGGTCCTCGAGACTCAGTGGGTCTTGTCCTGGAGATGCTTACACATCCCACCAATGATGCATGAGCCTCAAAAGGCAACTTGACGGCCTAGGAAGACCCCAGCCCCATGGCCTAGAAACAAAAGCACCCACTGCTCAGTGGAACCTCACAGCGCACTGCTGCTGCTGCTAAGTTGCGTCAGTCGTGTCCGACTCTGTGCGACCCCATAGGCGGCAGCCCACCAGGCTCCCCCGTCCCTGGGATTCTCCAGGCAAGAACACTGGAGTGGGTTGCCATTTCCTTCTCCAATGCATGAAACTGAAAAGTGAAAGTGAAGTCGCTTAGTCGTGTCCAACTCCTAGTGACCCCATGGACTGCAGCGCACCAGGCTCCTCCATCCATGGGATTTTCCAGGCAAGAGTACTGGAGTGGGGTGCCATTGCCTTCTCCCTCACAGTGCACAATTATATATAACTGAGCTCAACTTATTAATTGTGTGGCCCTGACCAACTGGTCAACCCTCTTTCAGCCTCCTTTGCTGTGGTTCTGCAGATGGCTTCATTGCGGTCACCTGGATTGGTGCTGATCTCCTGAGATCAGTTCTGGGAAGAAGCCAGCATTCCGCTCCCTCTTACCTGGGCCTCACCTACTTCTCCCGATTCTGCAAACACGTCTCTAAGCTCTTGGTTTCATTTTCTCATCATCAGAGAAGATCCCACGGCTCCCTCTGGGTGATTTCCTGGCATTTTCTGGGCAATTTTTTGAGAGATTTTCTGTCCCTCGAAGTTGACACTGTCTTTTCCTTTCTTATCCCTTATCCTTGCATTGAGAATCCCCATCCTCACACCCCTGGGTGTGGGCACAGGGGGTTGGCCTCACAGTCTACCCGTCTGGCCTTGGATTCCACCTGATGGACACTGTCCTTTCCAGACACCCTCAACCTTGTCTGGAACCACTTTACCGGGAAGTCAGGAAGGGAGAGGGCAAGGTTGCCAGATGTGGGCTACATCTGCCTCCCATTGAAGCACTTGAAGACCAAGAAGCCCAAAGTCAGCATTGCCTGATGCTGAGACTTGGACGGTAGGGCACTGTGGGCCCACAACTCCTTGATGTGGCTTTAGGGATGAGTTTTAGGAAAGACGGATAATAGCTTTCCTTTGTTTGGACCCTGCTCGTGAGGTGACAGCAGCATGATGAAGGATGGTTTCATGGAACATTTACTGGGAGCTTGGGGATTCTTGTTTCATCCTTCCTGTATCCTCCAAGATAAGACTCTGATCACCCTTAATTTACAGATAAGAAAACACAACAGCAGGTGTGTGTGCATGCTAAGTCACTTAGTCGTGTCTCTTTGCAACCCCATGGACTGTAGCTGCCAGGCTCCTCTGTCCATGAAATTTTTCAGGTAAGAATATTGGAGAGGTTTGCTATGCCCTCCTCCAGGGGATCTCCCAGATTCAGCGATCGAACCCACGTCTCTTGCATTGGAAGGTGGGTTATTTACCACTAAGGCCACCTGGGAAGCCCCATTGCAACAGCAGGAAGAAGAAGCCATTAATATTTGCCCCAAGACCCAGAGTGAGGACATGGGCCAGATTTGAACTCAAGTTGTTTGGTTCCAGAGCCATTTACAATGAGGTCTGTACTGGGGTGGGGATGACCTCTTAGAGTAGGTCCTGCCAGGGTCAGATTTCCTGAAGACAGTGGATAAACCATGTTTCCTGATTAGATTTTATTTTGTTTACAAAACACTTTACACTCAATGACTTGCTAAAACAGCTTTTCCTGTTGATGGCTGGTCCCCAGGGCTGCACGGTGACAGGTCAGAATGTCCCTACAGATCAGCTCTGACACACTTTCAACAAACGGTGCTGATGTACAGAATAGAAAATGCAGCCATCAGATAGGACTCTCAATTAGCCTATAGGGCTCTCTTTCTGCGGTTTAATTACAGGCAATTGTGCATTTTTAGATGTTTGGTTTTTTCTTGAAATCACTTCTATTGTAGTGGGAGTCCTAAACACTTTGACAAAGGGAGGAATCTACATAAGGAAGAAACATGTGGAATTAGCACCTTCAATATTTATTCTAAAAGGGAGCTGAGAAGGGGGCTCCAGTTGGTGTGGAGAAAGGTAAACCCCAAGGTTCTCCCAGGAAGGTTCCGTGTCCCAGGACAGGAGGACAAGAGGCCTGCTGGCGACAAGGTGTCCTCCACACTCTGCCATGGGCGTGATTCTGTTTAATCCTCCCATCAACCCAGCTCCATTTCATAGATGGGGAAACTGAGTCTCAGAAATATGTTCCATAATCTCCCAGCCACCAACTGGCCCAGGGCCTGGGTGGAATGTGAAGGCAGGTCCATTCCATTCCGAAGTTCAAGCTCTCACCTGACCCTACTGACCCCGTGTCCCCCCTTAACCCAAATACCTGTGTCATTAGTCTAGATGTCAGTCTGCTCCAGAGGCGTGCCTCTTAGTTGGTTAAAGTAGATTAGACACTTTACTGTGGTCCACACTGAAAGCTCAGACTCGTCCCACTGGCCCAAGTGGCTTCCAAGTGACAGACGGCCCCCGATCCTCATGGTCCAGCTCCTCAATGAACCCCCGAGGTACTTGGCTCTTCCGCCTGCAGCCCGCTTCCATTGCTCATCACTTCTAACTTGAACAAAGGGTGCCAACTGGCAGTGATTCTGCCCTACCCAGGGGACAAGTGGCAATGTCTGGAGACACTTTAGGTGACAACTTGGTTGTTGATGTCAGTGTGTTCCCTCTACAAATGCACAGGCTGACAGAGTGTAGTGTTGTGTTAAATGCAGCATACTACGGACTGAGCGTATGTCCACTGAATTCGTATGTTGAAACCCCAACCCACCTGCATGATGGTGTTTGGAGGCAGAGCCCTTCAGGAGGTGATGAAGTCAGAGGATGGAGCCCCCACGATGGGATCAGCGTCCTCATTAGAAGGGACACGAGGAAGCTTCCTGCCTTTCTTGTCCCTTGTCCCATGAGGACACAGTGAGAAGCCAGGTAGAGTCCTCACCAGGAACCCAATCTGCTGGCCCCTTGACCTTGGACTTCAACTGCCAGACTGTGAGAAATCAATGCTGTTGTTCACCCGCCTGTCTGTGGAATCTGTTATGGTCAGCAGGACTGAGACAGGCAAACCCATCCATCACTTCCTCCCAGCTCTCCTGTGTGAAACTATGGACACGTGTGTCACAGTCAAACTTCTCTTTTTCCACCTCTTCTGCTGCAAGTCCTGGAGGGCTGGTCCTTCCCTGAGAGGACAGGACCCAATTGTGAGATGACTAACCCAAGCTAATGCCAGCAGGGAACTTGGAGACCCTGCTTTAATATTAATAATTATAGTGTATACATGTAATCTGGGCTTCCCAGGTGGTCCTAGTTGGTAAAGAATCTGCCTGCCAATGCAGGAGACCTAAGAGACTCAGGTTCGATCCCTGGGTTGGGAAGATCCCCTGGATGAGGGTATGGCAACCCACTCAGGTATTCTTGCTTGGAGAATCCCATGGACAGAGAAGCCTGGTGAACTACAGTTCATGGGATTGCAAGGAGTCAGACACGACTGAAGTGACTGAGGATGGATACACACGAACTATCTTTATTTTTAAAGTAAACACCTATGTGAGACAGAAGCACACACACTTCATTTGAAAGAGAGGTTTCATCTGCAACGAATTAAGTAAAATAGAAAATTAACACATGTAAATAATACCAGCAATCTGAATTAAACATTAAAGCCGTCTCTAACCTCAGTGACTACATACTACTTCCAAAAAGGACCCTGAACGGTAGAACCCTCCTCGCCAGCACAGCCCCTAGCTGCTGGGTGTTTCAGGTTGGACGGCATTTCTGGCACTCTCGCTCATTGTATTTCTGCCAACTTGTGCAACCAGAGGACGGCAGTGATGAAAGCCCCGTTTGACAGATGCGGGCATCAACAACTTTGTTACTCTGATTGACTGCATGGTATTTTAGGCAAATTAACCTGTCCAAAAACATTCTTTATTGCTGTGCTCAGGCACAGATGGAAATACGAACTTGACAATTCTGGGGACTAGCTTCACAATTAACTGTAATGTTTCAATAGACTAATGAACTTTCATTTGAGGCATGTTCCCTGTCAGCAGAGGAGACGGGCAGTTGTCTGAGGAAGTCACAGGACACCAGACACACTCAGCAGCCATGCTCTGTGCTAGGGGGCAGGCAGGGCAGTGCGGGGGGCCCCGGGGGCCAGCACCCCATCTGGGATCGTGGCCCATTTGAGGGCTCCTGTCTCACATTCCGACTTTTCCTAAAGAAACCCCAGTTCCAGTGCTGACCTTTGACTAAAGAAATGTTGGCGGTGCCATTTTAAGAAATGCATGAGAGCAAATATTAACAGTGTGACTGGAAAACAGAAACAGATGCCAAGGACTCCCTGAACGCATGGAAACAGAGAGAGGTCCACAAATCCACAGATGTGATGGACAGAGGCCAAACTGAGTGGGGACCAACCCAGACACAGGGAAGTGGAACCTTGCTCCTTGGAAGAAGGCCCCTCACTAGGACAGGGCTGGGAAGAGGGGCTTGAAGCCCCCCACCAGCTGCTGGGGTGCCCAGGGGATGCTTCAGTTTTGTGTCTGATCTGTCACAACATACAGACCACTCTCTACCACAACACTCTTTCCAAGCAGTCCAATGGGAAATGGAAGATGCTGGTTTCAATTAAATGGACTAAAATGAAAATAATTTAAATATCTTTGCTAATGAATTATGGAACATGCTGGCAAACAGTAACCTCTACTTCTATTATTCTGATTATATTTGCACATCTATCTATCTATCTACCCTTACCTTTTCCAGTCCTGTGGCCACTGCTGAGTTTTCCAAATTTGCTGGCATAGTGAGTGCAGCACTTTCACAGCATCATCTTCCAGGATTTGAAATAGCTCAACCGGAATTCCATCACCTCCACTACTTAAACTAAGCAGTGGCCACAGGACTGGAGAAGGTCAGTTTTCATTCCAATTTCAAAGAAAGGCAATGCCAAAGAATGCTCAAACTACTGCACAATTGCACTCATCTCACACGCTAGTAAAGTAATGCTCAAAATTCTCCAAGCCAGGCTTCAGCAATACGTGAACCGTGAACTTCCAGATGTTCAAGCTTGTTTTAGAAAAGGCAGAGGAACCAGAGATCAAATTGCCAACATCTGTTGGATCATGGAAAAAGCAAGAGAGTTCCAGAAAAACATCTATTTCTGCTTTATTGACTATGCCAAAGCCTTTGACTGTGTGGATCACAATAAACTGTGGAAAATTCTGAAAGATATGGGAATACCAGACCACCTGACCTGCCTTTTGAGAATCCTGTATGCAGGTCAGGAAGCAACAGTTAGAACTGGACATGGAATAACAGATTGGTTCCAAATAGGAAAAGGAGTACGTCAAAGCTGTACATTGTCACCCTGCTTATTTAACTTCAATGCAGAGTACATCATGAGAAATGTTGGGCTGGAGGAAGCACAAGTTGGAATCAAGATTGCCCGGAGAAATATCAATAACCTCAGATATGCAGATGACACCATCCTTATGGCAGAAAGTGAAGAGGAACTCAAAAGCCTCTTGATGAAAGTGAAAGAGGAGAGTGAAAAAGTTAGCTTAAAGCTCAACATTCAGAAAACGAAGATCATGGCATCTGGTCCCATCACTTCATGGGAAATAGATGGGGAAACAGTGAAAACAGTGTCAGACTTTATTTTTTGGGGGCTCCAAAATCACTGCAGATGGTGATTGCAGCCATGAAATTAAAAGACGCTTACTCCTTGGAAGGAAAGTTATGACCAACCTAGATTGCATATTCATAAGCAGAGACATTACTTTGCCAACTAAGGTCTGTCTAGTCAAGGCTATGATTTTTCCTGTGGTCATGTATGGATGTGAGAGTTGGACTGTGAAGAAAGCTGAGCGCCAAAGAATTGATGCTTTTGAACTGTGGTGTTGGAGAAGACTCTTGAGAGTCCCTTGGACTGCAAGGAGGTCCAACCAGTCCATTCTAAAGGAGATCGGTCGGTCCTGGGTGTTCTTTGGAAGGACTGATGTTGAAGCTGAAACTCCAATACTTTGGCCACCTCATGTGAAGAGTTGACTCATTGGAAAAGACTCTGATGCTGGGAGGGATTGGGGGCAGGAGGAGAAGGGGATGACAGAGGATGAGATGGCTCGATGGCATCACCAACTCGATGGACATGAGTTTGGGTGAACTCCAGGAGTTGGTGATGGACAGGGAGGCCTGGCGTGCTGCGATTCATGGGGTTGCAAAGAGTTGGATATGACTGAGCAACTGAACTGACTGACTGACCATTACCTATCTATTTATCCATTCATCCATCCATCTATCTATCACATGTATCATCTATCTATCTGTATCTACTTCTATCATTTATGTATCATCTGCTAGATATCATGTACCCATCCACCTTTCCCTTTCCTTTCTTCCTTTTCCCTTTTTCCTATCTATCCATCACCCATCCATCCATCTTTCCCCTTGCCCCTTAATTCCTTTTCCTTCCTCCTTTTCTGTCAGTCCATTCATCCATCCACCCATCCATCCATCTTCTCTAACATTATCATGGCCCAGAGCCTTACACATCCACACCCATGAGGAGGCCCTCCTCCTCTGAGCTTGTTCAGTCACAAGGATGTCCAGGAAGACAAGCCTGACAGCAGCTGTGGTTCCCTGCCCGGCGCCTCCTGACTTCTGGACTAGGGCCGCCACCAGCTGCAGCCACCTTTCCACCAGGCATCCTGGAAAGTATGCAGGAAATGCCCAGGAACCTGCAGTCGAGGGGCTCCGTGCTCT
Organism: Bubalus kerabau; assembly: GCF_029407905.1. Classification (NCBI taxonomy): domain Eukaryota; kingdom Metazoa; phylum Chordata; class Mammalia; order Artiodactyla; family Bovidae; genus Bubalus; species Bubalus kerabau. The sequence goes on from NC_073636.1 coordinate 55,927,867, forward strand.
TCCACAGTCCTGCCCCAGCACCATGCCAGCCTGTGTCTTTCTAGAGAAGGTTCCATCTGAGATGTTTCTTCACACAGAAACTTCTGTGGCCCCCAAGTCACACAGCCCACCCCTCTGTCGGGCACTCAGCTTTTGGTTGCCTCTGCTTGTTGGGTCTCTGAGGTACCAGTCTCCATGGGACGACAGAGCTGTGTGTGTGGGGCCGTGGCCATGGGGACAACTCGGGATCCTCCCCTCCTCCCTGATGGAGATGCTCGAGTCCTGCACTCCTGGACCTCGGAAAGGAGATGGCCCCCGACTCAGCCAGAAGGAGGGGTGATGACACAGGGGCCATGATCAGGAAAGAGACAGTCCCCCGATTTGATGGACCACACCTCACCGTCACCCTGAGTCTGGAAGTGCAAGCTGCAGTTCCCTCATTCTCGTGCACACTGATCTTTAAAGAGATCGTTAATTCTTCCCTACATTAATGATTACAAGGTCTGTTGGGAAATGTAGAGCTGGCTGGGCCCAGATACATGCTTTTTCCTTAAGACACTGCAAAGAGACAAGAGGAAACACCTAACGGAGGATCCTCAGGGAGCTGACAGGCAGTGTCTTCAGCAGAAAATTTTCCAACTATCCGTCATCCATTACTTATTTTTCTTTACGAAATATTAATACTGGAAACTTAAAAGTTCGTACATCAGCTGCACTTTGAGGTTTAACTGATCATAAATGTTTTCCATTGTGGGAAGTTGCTCACTTATGAAAACACACAAAATATGTGGATCCATTTCCAGAGCATGGAATTCCAGCACTGTGGAAGGGCTTCTTCCAGCAAGAGGCGGGTGCCCATTGGCTCTTGCACACTCTGGGCAGGCAGAAGTCAGCGTTTTCTTACTGAATTGGTCACTAGACAGCGTCCAGCAGTAGGAGTTCTCACTTGAGAAAGGGTGGGGAGGGACAGTGCCCCGGGTGGGGTTTGGGAAGGTGGCCCATCCCTGGGGTCTGTGAGAACAGCGCCCCCTCACAACATGAGAACCTAGTGCTCGCTCCACTCACCTCCCCAAACAAGAGGGTTTAACTTTTCCGTAGCTTTTTGCTCACACCCTCTGGAGTGTTTTCTTTGGCACCAACCAGTTCTCGGGCAACAGAACTGATATACAACCACTCAGTTCCATTGGACACTAGTTACCAACAGAGAACGCGGACCGCACAGGTTCAGAGCTCAGTCCCACGAGACCATCCCTACTTTAGACACAGTCATAAGTCCTAGGTTGCCTTGCTTCTGATCAACTGCGGGTTGCCATGACCCCCTTCTCAGGTTCAATAATTTGCTAGAACGTCACCTATTATACATTTGCTGGCTTATTATAAAGGACACATCTCAGGCTCAGTCACATGGAAGAAATGCACAGGGCAAGGGTACGGGTGGAGGCAGAACTTTCACGCTGTTTCTGGGCTTCCCATCCTTCCCGCACAGCTGGGAAGCTCTCAGGATCTCAGGGTCCCAGAGTCTTTAATAGAGTTCAACCCCCGCCCCACCCGCTCCCCTCTTGGAGGTTGGTGGACGGGCAGGGCTGAAAGTCCGAACCCTTGTTTGGGTTTGGAGAGAACACTCATTCTCTCTGGTGAGCAGCCCCTTTGAGGCTCTCCAGGGACCAGCACTAAGTCTCGGGGGGATGGAGAACGGTCCTTATGAGGATCTAAAGTTACTCCCACCACTTAGGAGGTTCCAAGACTTCCAGGGGCCCTGTGCCAGGAATTGGGGACAAAGACCAAACATAGTTCTTTTTTAAAAAAAAAAACATTTATTTTTATTTACTTATTTATTTGGCTGTGCTGGGTCTCAGTGAGTTCTTTACTTGTGGCATGTGGGATTTAGTTCTCTGACCAGGGATTGAACCCAGGCCCCCTGCATTGGGAATGTGGAGTCTTATGAACCACCTGGGACATCTTCAAATGTATTTCTTATTTCACTGCTCACCTCCTCTCGGCCGTCCCCACCTCCCAGCAGATCCTGCCTCTATAGGATGAGACAGCTGTATCAGAGACTCACGGGCTCAGTGCTCACAGGGACCCCAAATCATGCACACATTTAAACTGCAGCACATCTGGAAAATCAAGCACCAGCAACTGCCATGGGGAAACAAACAGGCGCCCCTCTCCCACTGCCCCGTCCCTGATCTGAGCGTTCAAGGGTGTTGGAAACAAGCTGCAAAGAGCCCATAGACTGTGCATCCTGGGCCCTGGGAGCAGGCTGGCCACACACACCTGTCCACAAGGAAGCCCAAGATGCTGACAGGAGGGGTGGGGCCACGCTTGGCTGGACCTCCCAGCTGGGCCGCTCCTCTCCTTTTCATCTCCTGGAATAAATTATTTCCCTAGTGGTTTAGGCATCCAGGTCACTAGAGTCACTTTTCTTTTGAAGCCTTTTATCCGGTTTTTCTAGTGTCGCATCCCGGATTCTGCTCAGAGGTGGACAGTTTACAAGTGACTCTTACTAACACCAGTGTGGAGAGGATGAAAGGAGATGCATGTTCACCCTGATGCTGGCGTGTTTCCAGGGGAATTCAGGGAATGGGGACCTGCCACCTTGCACTTGTTCTGCAGCTGATCGTTGACTGTCTGGTCGGGTCTGTGATGCAGGCAGGGGTCCCTGCACTTCAAGAGGAGCTATTCTGGATACTCGAGTTGCAGCCTTGGGTTCTTTCTGCCTGGAGGGCAGCTGTCTCTGATTTCTAAACCCCTCTGAAGGTGTGTTTGCTTTTTGAAGCACTGAGGTGAAGACTGGGGGCTCTGGTAATGAGGCTGGGACAGTGAAATGGAGACAGAAAGTGAGGGGTGGGGAGAGAGAAGGAAAACCCTGTATTTTTCAAGAGGGAGCACTTGGAGGGGAGAACAGATTAACCTTCTCTAAATGGGTGTATGAGAAGCATGAGCTCAAAAACTCATCTCCCTGGGCAAGCAGGACCTCTGATCACACCTTTGCTTGCCCTCTGAGAGGTGTGGAGGGCTGCTCCCATGTCATTTTCTGCTTCACACACAGCACAGAGGGAGTGGTAGAGGCTTCTGAATGCTGAGTTCTCTGTATAAAAAATGAGGTGGAAGAAGAAATGGTCAAGCACCAGACAAGAGAAAGGAGAGCCTGGAGACAGAAGTCTGTGTGTGACCCCTTCCTCACACCAAATGCAAAAGCCAAGTCCTCAAGGGTCACAGAGCTCTGTGCAACACACAAAACCATAACATCAATGATTGAAGATGGAGGGGGCTGTTTGTGACTTGGGAATGAGGAGAGAGTCTTTAAATAACACTCAAGAGTCTAAACATGACAACAGAATGAAGGACTTCCCTTCAGTAACATCCACAATTGACAAAGTCATTCTATGTATACCCAGTTGGAGACATTCCACCTTGTAGAATCAATAATGTGAATGCTACCTAGGAAACCTTTGCAAAACCACAAGGAAAAGACAGGACCAACTAAATTCTTAAAATCACAAAGGATGCAAGTAGAGAATTCACAGATGGGGTGTAAGTCAAACGGGAACTAAGTATGTGAGAAGATGTGAATCACAGAAATGTTCATCAAAGCAGAAAGAGGCCCCCAGTGCCCACTGGATTCAAGAACACAAGAGGTACCTGAGCCTGGCCCCTGCCGTGCTTGTTCCACATCTGGCTTCTACAGGACAAGACTTCTATGTATCAGTATAAGAACTCGGGGTCTTCCTCTCCTTCTCTTCCCCTTCAGTTCCTGCCCCACCTCTACTGCTGCATTAAAATAGATCTCCTCAGAGGAGGGCCATCACCAAACTCTTCTTTTCACATCTGCTTCAACTTGGAGCTGCTAAGTCGCTTCAGTCGTGTCCGACTCTGTGTGACCCCATAGACGGCAGCCCACCAGGCTCCCCCATCCTTGGGATTCTCCAGGCAAGAACACTGGAGTGGGTTGCCATTTCCTTCTCCAATGCATGAAAGTGAAAAGTGAAAGTGAAGTCGCTCAGTTGTGTCCGACTCTTAGTGACCCCATGGACTGCTGCCTACCAGGCTCCTCCACCCATGGGATTTTCCAGGCAAGAGTACTGGAGTGGGGTGCCATTGCCTTCTCCAGCTTCAACTTGGAAGGCACTGCCAAAAAGTACATAAGAAATAAACCAAACAGAGAGCAAGGTGCCAGGTGGAGGCAGCCTTCTATCTCCCAGGTCAGGAGCCTGTACAAGGCCCCATACAAGCACCAGACAAAGGTTCCTCAGTGGAGAAAACCCTAGAGGTGATTCCAAAGCAGGCAAAACCAAGTCTTTGCAGCAGTCATGTCAGTAGGTACTAGTGAAGGCAACGAGAATCTTTAGAACACTCATATGTGTTTGGTGTCAAAGTAATAAGACAGAAAGAGACATTCTCTCTATAAAGGCTTGACTGGACTAATTTCAAAAGCCATAACTGCATGCCCTGGACACTTGACGTTTGAGGAGTCCATGGAGCTCTGAAGCCTGAGAGGGGAAAGTAGCGTGGGATTTAGCAAAAGCTGGAGGAACTGGGCATGGCTCTCAATGTCCAGCGTTGTGCTTAGGCATGGGGTTGCACAGCTGGCTCTGCTGGACGGGTCTTGAGGCAGCTGCTGCAGAGCCAATGCGGCAGTGGTGGCCTCTGACCCTGGCAGCCAGGCCTGGCCCTGCACGGGTCATGAACATCTACTCTCTGACCTGAGGTCCTGCTTGTTCCCATCTGGATGAACGCATGATGGCTTCATGGGGAAATGCCTCCAGGGACCCTCAGCAGTGATGCTGGTGTCCTGCTGGCCATGAGGGCCAATTACAGAGTGAGGTTGATGCAGTAAAGGTGGTTAGTCCAGTGGTTCAAGAGCGAGTGTCCTGCATGCAGGTCTGCAGGATTCACCACTTGAATAAAATAAGTGTTAGTCGCTCAGTCGTGTCTGACTCTTTGTGACCCTATGGACTGTAGCCTGCCAGGCTCCTCTGTCCATGGGATTCTCCAGGCAAGAATACTGGAGATGGTTGTCATTTCCTTCTCCAGGGGATCTTCCTGACCCAGGGATTGGACCCGGGTCTTCTGCATTACAGACAAATTCTTCACCACTGAGCCCGCAGGGAAGCCGAATAAAATAAGAGGAGGTGAGGAAAGCCGCAATGGGTCATGTCAAACACTCATACATCACAGAGCAAAACTACGTGAGAAACAACAATGCTCCAGAGTCAGGCCACAGCTCCACAGGCTGAGGGGACAGTGACAGTCCAGCCAGGAGTCCCAGAGACTGAGACCCCTGGCTGCGGGCTGGGGAGCTCTGTCCAGGGTGCTGACGACTCCTGGGTGCAGTGGTCTGCGCTGGCAACTACCCGCTGGCATTTGGGCCTGCTCCATTTGGACAAACAGTGGGCCAGCCTGTTGGCAGGGAGGACTCTTAGTGGACCCATTGATATTCTTTGTTCTCAAAATGACAGCTGCACTTCCCATTTGACTGGAGCCATTGGGTAAATTTATTGTTAGCACTTTCTAGACATGATCAAGACATCTCCCTGCCAATCGGTGTGGCTTAAAAATAAATCTACTCTTCCCCAAGTTGTGTGTGCTGGACCAGGTGTCTGTTACAGAGGGCTGCACAAAGAAGGCTGGATCTCTCTCTTCCAGACCAGGACACAGCAGCCACTCAGAGGTGGAGAGGGACAGACTTGCAGGGAGAAGGCTCATTTTTACACCAGTACTGCTTGAAACCTAACAAGGGGAGAGTTCTTGGAATGTGGAAAAGCAGGAGGGAAGCCGGATGGAGCAGGTGTATACTGAGTGGTCCTGTTGGGAGGAAGGCGGACCCAGCAGGTCAGACTTGGACCAGGGCCAGTGCTCCAAACCGGCCATGAGACAAATGCATAGCACCAGGCACCCACCAATGAAAACCCTTTCTTATTCCTAATGAAAGCCTCCCTGAGGCACCTTGAGTGGCCCAGATGAAAACTCAGCCAGGATTTAGAAGGCTCTCAAGGGCCCTAGCCCAGGTAAGGCGGACTCTCTCCCAGAGAGGATCCAGGCTGCCAGTCCCTCCCCAACTCTGGCTCCCACAGAGGCTTTCATGAGTCCCCCTGCAGAAAAACTTCAAAAAATCACATGAGTGAGCGAGCTAAGTTGCCTCAGTTGTATCTGACTCTTTGAGACCCTAGGGACTGTAGCTTGCTGGGATCCTCTGTTGATGGGATTCTCCAGGCAAGAATACTGGAGTGGGTTGCCATGCCCTGCTCCAGGGAATCTTGCCAACCTAGGGATTGAGCTCCAGCGGATCTTCTCGACCCAGGGATTAAACTCATGTCTCTAAATCTCCTGCACTGGAAAGTGGGTTCTTTATCACTAGTGCTGCCTATCATGTGTATGTATGTGAAAGTTGCTCAGTTGTGTCTGACTCTTTGAGACCCCATAGACTATGCAGTCCATGGAATTCTCCAGGCCAGAATACTGGAGTGGGTAGCCTTTCTCTTCTCCAGGGGATCTTCACAACCCAGCGATCGAACCCAGGTCTCCTGCATTGCAGGCAGTTCTTTACCAGCTGAGCCACCTGAGAAGCCCAAAAAGTCACACACATTTTACTGAATCTTATTACATCAACGCAGATTTCATGGCTGCCAACCATACTGTATGTCATCTCCCCCATTTCTGCATGACCATGTTATTTAGGTTTTATGCCCATTTTTAAAGAGATGGTGAGGAAAATAATTCATGAGAAAATCATAAACAGTGTGGGTCATCAAATGTGTTTTTGAAACAGGACTTTATTTCTTCTTAAATGGAATCAAAAAGTTTTTCCAATTTTTAGTCTTTTTGCATTCCAAAAGATCGTGATATCACTGAGCACTTTTACAAAAGGAAGAAAGCAGACAAATGTTAAAAAGGGAAACATCTTGGCCAGTGCCTCCTGGGTCAGGGGCAATTCCACCTCCGTGGACATGTCCACTGAAAGCCCCCGGCCCTCAGCTGAGCATTGTTTGCTTTCTGTCGTGTCTGTATATTCAGCTGAGCCTCTGTGTTTTGGGGCCGAGTGACAAAGGCAAATTAAAACAGCAATGGTGTTAAAACAAGATTGTAAAGGTTAACAGACCAGGAAATGGACAAATTACTGCCACTGGCCATGGCCAGCCCCATGCTCTGTCCCTTCTCTGTCCTGCCTCAAGCTGCCTGTCAGGCCTCTGGACCAGTTTCCTGAAGGCCAGTGAGAAAAATCTCTTCTGGACACCCCAGCCCTCCCCCACCGCCCCCCCTCCCCCGCCCTCAACAAGGTATCACAGCAGGGACCTTGAGGCCAAGCTGGAGGTGGTGGCATACGAGCCTCATGCCCTTCCCCACCAGCCTCTCCAAATAAGGCCACCAGAGCCACTTAACTTGAGTCAGATCTGAGGTTCATTTCCTTTACTTTCTAGGATGCGTCACTTCCAGGCCCATTGCCTGACCTCATGGGCTGGTCTTCCCCATTTCATGCAGAAGCGAACACAGGCATGGGGAATGCCCCCACCTTGCATGTGTTCACAGCAGACACCCTGGAATTGTGCTAGGGATGCAGGAAGCCTGAGTCCAGCCCTGACCATGTGGGCCATGAGACCTATGTTTTCAGGCCAGTCCCTCCCGCCATCTCCCCCAATCACACGGGCATCCCAGCTTAATTCCCTTTCTCCCGAAGTGATGCCTATAGCAATGTCCACTGAGAGCTCCGTAATTAGGCCATCAGCGTGAGCCACTGGGTTGGGAGCAGCCATTTGTTAAACACCCTGCCCAAAAAATGAAAATGAAAGATCCACATGTGTGTGTGGGGGGAGGGCGGACATGCTCTCACGTATGTGTGTGTGTGTGTATGTGGGAGCGTCAGGAAGAACAAATGCCAAACAGAAGGAGGGCTCCCCCCACCACCCCCCTCCATGTCCCTCACCATGGGGCGCCTGGACTCCTGGATGAGCCAGGAGCAGTCCTCCCAGCTCGTCGGCAGGTTGGCCTCCTGCCCAGGAGCACGTTCAGGTCGAGGCCAGAGAAACGTTTCCTTACACTGCCAGATGCCTCCCATTCCGCGTCCTGTGCTGACCTGCAGTTATTGGAGCTGCCTCCCAGGACCGGGCCTCACCGGGGACCAGCCTCGCTGTCCAGGAAGGCTCATTAGTGGCACAGGGCCTCGCAGGGCCGCAGGGCGACGCCGCAATTACGTTTGCACCACCCCCTCCGCGCAAGTTCTCGGCCTCACTGTCAGACAGTCACTGTCTCAGGAGTCTCCCTCCGGGGCTTAAAGACATGTGTTCCTGGCTCCCGACACAAGAGTTAATTGGAAAGAGAGCAGTGACATCAGTGTGGACTGTGTGAACACTGCGGTCTCTGCTAGGATGCGGAGAAGTTGCTGTGAGTGCGTGTGTGCTCACATGTGGATGAGTGTGTATGCTGCACACCCACATGCATATACCAACATCCCTGAAGTATACTATTGTACCAAAGGCTTTGCTTGTCTTGTCTGTCTTAGTAACTCTCAAAAAAGATCACAGGAATCGGAATTTTTACTTCTCTATCTGGGAAACTCCTCTGAAGCTTTCCTGATGCAGCTCGAATGCCACCTCTTCCGGGAAGTCTCACTCGTGTCCCCAGCATGTTGCACACTGGGAACTCTGCCCTGAGGGGCCAGGAAGGGGCTGGGAGACAGGATCCCCTGCCAGAGAGAGGCTCCAAAGAGGTCCAACCTCTGTTTCCACCCCTGTTCCAGATGGTGTGGCTGGATGTGGGCAGAGGTGGTGAGGTGGCACCTAGGCAGGCACAGGGAGGCAGTGACATCTGAACCAGCCACCAAGGGTTGTCCAGAGTCTGAACAGTGAGTACCTACTGTGCCCTGGGCGTCGGGAGGGCAAGACAGATGTCGGGTCACAGGTCAGGAGTGTGCAGGAACTTGGAGCAGGAGAGGAGTGGAAGTCAGGGGAGCTGCCTCAAGGAAGGACAAATGAGCAGGATGTTGAAGGATGAGTAGGAGTTCACCAACAGGTGACTGGGGTAAAAATTGTCCTTGAGGTTATATTAAAGTAACTAACACAGAAGTCTCTGGCTGAGTGCTTACTCTGTTAGATTCTCAGAGCAGCCTGGTGATGCGGGCACCATCAGGGTTCCCACCACAGAGATGGGAAAACTGAGGCACAGCCCAAGGCCTTGTGGCAGAGAAGTGGAGGAACCCTGCCTGGCACTGAAGTCTGTGTCCTCAATCACCACATGCGTATGTGCCGCTTGAAGACAGCATGGCTGCAGAGTAGGTCCCATCCTCCCTGTGCCAGGGAGTGCCACGTGCTGGCATTCAGAAAGCAATGAATCCAGGAACTGATGGTCGATCCCACTGCCATCCTCTTTCATGTTGTTTTGGCCAAAAATTAAATGATTCAACATAACCTTTGTGGTTTCATGCAACTCTTGCCCCCCTCACCTGGTCACGGCCCCACCCTTCCAGTACTGCATATCCTGCACCTCAGCTGTGCTCTTACATGTCCCCGGACCCTCACCCCTACCCCATATTCGTAGCAGAATTCTGGGAGCCAGCTGGTCTTGAGAAACATCTCTTGATAGGCAGGCCATCCACTTGACCAGAGAGCATTGCTAAATTACAGTAAAGCCTCACACCTTCCATTATTAAACCTGAGTGAATGCCTGTCACTTCAGCTCAGCTCCTACAGTGGTTCTCTGGAAAGGCTGATGTTCTGTCCTGTGGCTGGGACTCCTGAGCACAGTGTCATGCGAGGCACAAGGATGTGGGGCTCAGCTTTAGCAGAAATGGGAGAGAGTGTCAGGAGGAGGAAGAGGGATGGGAGGTCCGGCTGATGCAGGGAAGGAGATGTGGCTGTGGCAGGTGATCAAGGAGGGACACAGCAGGTTCCAGGTGCTTATCCATTGCTGCCTCTGCCATTAGCTCAGGGCTTGCTTCACAGGAGCCTGCCCTCTTGGAGGGAAAATGTGGTTGGAAGTGCCTTCCAACATGTCCCCAAATTGGGGTCACAGCATCCACGCCACCAATCCCATCACCACTCGTTGTTGCATGCCTGCCCTGCCAGGTTGGGGCTGAGCCTCAGGTCAGTTTGTCCACTTAAAACTTACTCTGTAGCCCTCATGTCTGCCCCATGAGAGCCCTTCCTGCCCCCACACTCACCCCATTCATGTCCACTGTTGGCTCCACTTGCCTGGACACCGCCCCGCCCCGCAGGACCAGATGGCCATGCACAGGGGAGAACAAATCCAGGCATTAGTAGGAGGAGGCAGGGCCTGGGGCTGCAGAAGATCCACACAGTGAGGCCAGAAGCTGCCAGGGCTTGAGAAAATGCCAGGAGTAACGATAGCAGAAGGCTTCCGCGGTGGCTCAGTGGTAAAGAACTTGCCTGCCAATGCAGGAGATGTGGGTTCCATTCCTGTGTTGGGAAGATCCCCTGGAGAAAGAAATGGCAACCCACTCCAGTATTCTTGCCTGGAGAATCGCATGGACAGAGGAGCCTGGTGGGCTACAGTCCATGGGGTTGCAAAGAGATGGACACAACTGAAGTGATTGAGCATGCACACACAAGGCCAGCAGAAGGACAGGAGTGGACGGAGATGTGGGCAGAGCAGATGGAAGGGCCTTCCAGGCCAGGGGTCCTGGCCCTATGTGCTGTGCCTGGAGCTCAGGGAGTCCATGAACGTGGAGCACAAGCTAGCCCCCACCCCAGCCTGGCTGGCACTCCCCTCCGTCGTGCCTGTGAGCAGTGCGCCCTGCATGATGTCCCAGGTTTGTATCTCGAGCTACAGCTGTGGGTGGCCTGAGGGACTGCGGATGTCAGCACCACTGGGAATTTCAGAATGTGTTAGAGCCACCGCTGGATACTCTTACTTAGCAGGTTAATAAAAATATACACTTCTATGTCACAGACTTGTTTTTCACATTTTGATAACCACATTCCAATATAATTGCTTGCCTTTGTGATCCAGCAAATTTCATTGTATGCATTTGGAAACATTGCTCTGTTAAAGGGGGGGTCACAGTACAGCTCCACTCATCTGGCAACAAGATCAAGGATACCAATACCTCAGAAACAGACACATGGCGGCTGGGGGCGGGAGAACACGGAGGAAGCAGGGGAAGCCCAGGTGGCCCCACCGGGGACTTAACCACCCCTGGTCAGTAACATCACACATCATCACTATTACTAAACTTGAGAGTTCCTGGGACATCAGTCAGTCATCTGTTGGTCTCACCACTGTGTCCCCAGACCCAGACAAGACCTGGGGCTCATGACCCAAGAAGAGGTTATGACTTTAATGTTTTCAAATTAAATGATAAACAACTTTAACTAAATGGCAGCTACAGGTTTTATTGCCAACAGCACACTTGGTGCCTCTGCTTCTCCAGTTAGTGTTTCCTATGGACACTTGGGGCACTGGGATGACGGGGAAGACTGGGCTTCCCTTGAGAACCACCTGGCTGCATCCCCTCAAGCCACTGGGACTTGCCACTTCCTGTGGCAATGAGCTGTCAACCTTCAGGTGCGGCCGGTGTCCCCAGAGCTACTGGATCAGGACCCCTCCCCTTCAACAAGCAGAGAATGCGCCTTGGCCTTGGAAAATCCTAAAGATAACCCACCAGGAGCGCCTGTAAGAAGGCTCTTTTGCTTGTCAACATAAACACTTTGAATTCCTTTGTTTTACGGTGGTGGGAAGTCGCTGGCAGGGAGGGAGAAGATTTTAGAGGTTGAGATCAGAGTTACTTTACCCCCAGTGCTTAATGCTGCTCTGGTCCCTGGAGATTTCTCAGCTCAATTCAGGCAAACTTGCCCTCTCGCTGAGAGATGTGTTTGTTCCAGGCTGTCGCTATAACAGAGAGCCCGCATATTCCCAGAGGACCACCCCCTCCCCCTGCAGGCTCACACATTCTGGAGGGGAATGAGTGGCCTCTCCTTGCCCTGAGCCAAGAGATTGAATTTTTATAGGGAGACATTATACCAGGAGGGTTTATGGGAAGCCGTTATGGAAAACGTTGCCATCAACCCAGCCCACGGTCGTCTCCTTGAGTCAGAGGCAGAGCCTGGTCCCCAACAGTTCAATCTTTTCCACCAACATGCTCCTGAAAAGCAGCCCAGAGAATTAATCCACGTGGCACAGGTCTATGGTGTACAATGCACCACACGGCTTAGACAGAAGGGACAGCTCTGGAATCTGAATGATGCTTCCTCCATCCTGCATGGTGCCAAGTAGCCTCATAGAATGCTCTTGAATCAATAAAAACATTTTCCTTAGAGAAAGAACGGTTAACTCCTGTGTGCTTCTTATTTGTTCTATGGGACATCGAGGCAGAACGGGGTTCCCATGACTCAACAGGGTCCTCACAAGCCCCTTCCTCCCTTCTTGGGCTTCTCTGTGGGGAATGGCCTCCGGAGTTCACACAGACAGCTCATGAGGCCTCAGAAAGGTGCCTGCCTATACACTCCGGTGAGGGAGTCTGCCTGTAGAACTTCCTGTGGTTCTCTGATGAGACTGGACACTCGGGATGGGGCTGAGAGGCTGCCTGGCACCCAGTCCTTCCTGTGTGCAGAGCCTGAGAGGTAGGCCGGGTGGGTGGACACAGTGGACTCTGGCAGGGGGGTTGATTAATCCCTGAATGCTTTTAGGAAGACGATGGCATTTGGGTTTCCTAATTGTGAAGGAGAGGACCAGGAGGTCACAGGGAGCCGATTCAAACCATTACTGACCTCCCTTTACCTATTTCCTATTACGCAACTCAGGCCTAACGACAGTCCCCAAATTGCAGGTCATGCTTTATGTCCCCAGTGAGTGGCCAATGCAGACACACAGCTGGTACTCAATAAATATTGGGTGAATGGATGGATGGATCCACAGTGAAGATTTAGTGAAATAATGGATACTAGCTATTAACTCTATCCTATTTATTGGTCTTGAAAAGGAACTTTGCCCGTGTGGCCGGCCCTGGGGCCCAGGGCTCAGCTGACACAGGCTGTGTTTAGCACCTGGCATCAGCGTTGAGGTCCTTTCCTAAAGCAGCACATTACTCTTGCTGCTGAATTTTATCAATTCAAGAGCATTCTATGAGGCTCCTTGGTGCCATGCAGGACGTAGGAAGCAAACACAAGCACAGTGCAGGCTGTGCTCTGTCCTTGGGGCCCAGAGCGCCAGTGCAGCAGGTGCTCAGGGCTGGGAGGGGCTCAGGGGCTCATTGAGCCACAGTGGGCTGTTCCCTGAGCCTGTTTACAGTTCAGGGAACCGGCCATTCTGGAACCTCCTGCTGCAGGAGGAGGTGAGTCAATACACAGAGGAGGGCTCTTTCCTGCTGGAGCAGCAACGGGGCGGTTACTGAGATAGATTATCTCACAGCAGATGACCCCGTGTTCAGTCCCTTCTCAGGTGTCCATGGGGTCTGGCTCCTCCCAGGGCTGCAGATGACCTCCACCCCCACCCCCACCCCAGCCGTTCTTCGCACCTCTGAGCCTGCACCTGGACTGGCTCCTTCCTTCAGTAAATACAGAATGTCTGTCATGGGGGCTTCCCTGGTGGCTGAGCAGTAAAGAACCACCTGTCAATGCAGCACACACAGGTTCCATCCCTTGGTAGGGAAGATCCCCTAGAGGAGGAAATAGCAACCCACTCCAGTATTCTTGCCTGGAGAATCCCATGGACAGAGGAGCCTGGCGGGCTACAGTCCACGGGGTCGCACAGAATCAGACATGACTGAGTGAGCAGGCAGGCAGGTCTGCTGTGTGCTTGGGAGACATCAGCAAACAATGCAAGTCCCTGCAATGCTTCTGCTCCACAGGGCACGCCATTTCCTGTGATTTCACAGATTCCTCAACACCCTTTCAGGGGCTCTGCTATGTCCAGTGATTTTATGATGATAATAAGATGTTGAACCTAGAGAGTTCTGGAATGGAGCTGTGAGGACCCCACAGACTCCTTCCCCAGAGAAACAAATGTAACTGGTAAAAGTATTTAATAAACAATCACTCAGCATCTTTGGAAATTGTCCTAAGGGCATAGAGCAAGTGGAGAAAGACTCATCCAGGCAAAGGTCCTAAATCACAGTAGGAACAGTGTGAGTCTGAGTCTTTGAGCCCGCCTGCTCCCTAACCTTAACCCCACCCCTCCAGGTCAGCCAAAGGAAAAGCCTACTCCACGTGAGTGTGGCCAGGAAGACAGGGCTCCCTCCTTTCAGTTCCCTGCTTAGGGCAGCGGGTTCTCCCTGGGAGGAGTAGGGCTCCAGCATTTCTCAAACCTCCCCCAAGCTCTGTGGTGTGGAATGGCCATTCCAGGCCAGCATGGCTGAGAGGTCTGGGGCTCCCTTCCCCCATGCACCACTCATAGATCAGAGACCTGAGCATCTGGGGAGGAAATATGTGCAGATGACATATCTAATAATGAACTTGTACCCAGAAGGCATAAAGAACTCTTACAGCTCAATAGCAAAAAGATGGATAACCCAATTAAAAATGGGCAAAAGACTTGAATAGATATTTCTCCAGAGACCCAAATGGCAGATAAGTGAATGAAAAGATGAGCAATATCATTATTGTGGACCCATCAGAACCAAAGCAAATCACAATCACAATGAGCTGTTTGTTGTTGTTCAGTCACTAAGTCATGCCCAGCTCTTTGCGACCCCACGGACTGCAGCATGCCAGGCTCTTGTGTCTTCCACTATCTCCCAAAATCTGCTCAAATTCATGCCCATTGAGTTGGTGATGCCATCCAACCATCTCATCCTCTGTCACTCCCTTCTCTTCTTGCCCTCAGTCTTTCCAAACATCAGGGTCTTTTCCAGTGAGTCAGCTCTTCACATCAGGTGGCCAAACTATTGGAGCTTCAGCTTCAGCATCAGTCCTTCCAAAGAATATTCAAGAATGATTTCCTTTATGATTGATCTCCTTGCAGTCCAAGGGACTCTCAAGAGTCTTCTCCAGAATCACAATTTGAAAGCATCTATTCTTTGGCCCTCAGCCTTTCCACAGTAAGCTACCACTTCACATCTACTATGAATAGGAATGGATGTAATAATTATTTAAACAAAACCCAGAAGACAACAAGTGTTGATGAATATGTGGATGCATTAGAACCCTAATACATTGGTGATGGACTGAAAATGATGTAGTTGCTTTGCAAAATAATAACTTGGCAGTTCTTCAAAACGTTCAACATAGGACCCAGCAATTTCACTCCTAGGTGTATATGCCAAAGAATTGAAAACATATGTCCACACAAAAATGTGTACACAAATATTTCTAATAGTTTATTCTTAAAAGCCCAAAGGTGGCAGTGATCCAAGTGTCTATCGAGGAAGAACAAATAAACAGAATGTGATAGATCCACATGCATTACTTTTCTGCAGCTGCTCTAACAAGTGACTGCTAATTCAATGGCTTCAGACCACACAAATTCATTACAGTTTTGAAGGCTGGAATTTGAAAAAGATCACAGAGCTGTGTTCTTTCTAGAGGTCAAGGAGAGAGCCCGTTTCCCTGCCTTTTCTAGCATCTAGAGGCACCTTCGTTCCTCAGCTCCTGACCCCACATCACCCCAACTTCTGCTTCCACTGCCACATCTCTTTCTCTGATGCTGACCTGTGGCTCCTTCTTGTATAAGAGCCCTTGTGATAACACTGCACCCACCTGGATGATCCAGGGTAATTTCCTTATCTCAAGGTCCTTTTTTGGTTTGTTTTTTGTGGCTGTGCCATGCGGCATGTGGGTCCCAGCACCCCGACCAGGGACTGAACCCTCACCCCCAGAAATGGAAGTGTGGATTCTCAACCACTGTACTGCCAGGGAAGCCCCTCAAGGTCCTTAATTGAATCAACCTGCAAAGTGCCTTGTGCCATATGCAGTGATACAGTCACAGGTTCCCAAGTCAGGAGTAGACCTCTTTGGGGGGCCATTGTTCTGTTTATGATATCATATTATGAAAACCTATTCATCAATGAAAAAGAAAGAAGCACTGATAAAACTTCAAAATCCATGAACCTTGAAAACAGCATGCTATTGAAAGAAACCAGTCACAAAAAACCACATCTTATATGATCCCATTTGCATAAAACATTTAGAATAGGTAAATGTATATAAATAGAATGTACATTGGTGGTTGGTTGTCTAGGGTGTGTGTGTGTGTGTGTGTGTGTGTGTGTGTGCAGTGAGTGGGAGGTTAGGAGGGGAATGCAGAGCAACTGCTAATGTGTATGGAGTTTATTTTGGGGTGATGAAAAGGTTCTAAAATTATATTAATGGTGATGGTGGCACAACTCTGTGAATATACTGAAGATTCTGAATTTTACATTTTGAAAGAATGAATTTTTTGGTATATAAATTTTATCGTAATACCATGGTAAAATGGTGAGTGCCTCGGCAAAAACCAGGGTCATGAAGTCATCATGTGTTTCATCACCAAGCCTTCACTGTGGGAAAAACGTTGTTTCATTAAAGAATGTCTTTGTTGAGGCAGAAGCAGAATTAATTGTATTAAACCTTAATATATTTCTTTTTATTATTCAGTGTGATGAAAGGGAAAGTTCAGATAAATACCAAAGGGAAGCGTTTGTCTTGAGGTGAAGCGCTTGTGTGACTGTTTGAGTTGCCAGCTGAACTAGCCACTTTTTTTTCATGGAAAATTATTACTTTTTAAAAGAACAGCTGACAGGCAAACCACAGTGTGCCATGTCCCAGTGTTTGGCAGACATTTGCCTGAAGATGAACAAAGTGAGTCTGTCACTTTGAGGAAAACAACTGACAACATTTGTTGCCAGTGATAAAATTAGAGCTTTTTTTCCAGCGAAAATTAGATTTCAGAAAATTTGTGTCTGTTATTGTGAGATTGAAAGTGTCCCAACAATGAAAGACTTTTCAGATGAGACTCTTGGCGGTATTAACAAACGTGATTTTTAAAATATGGTATGACTGAAGCTACACATAATGCACAAAAACAACAATTTCAAAAGACTAATCCATGATGTTATAAAATTACTCATCGGTTAGAGACTCATTCTAAACACAAAACAGGTCCATGGATTTTAATTTAATAGAGTATGAGAAGTTCAATGAGATAGTCTCAGCTTCCCACGTTGCAACTAACCTTTGGGAAGCTAACACATCAAACTTTGGTATAATACCAAAGAAGAGTGTCCAGTATTATCTGAAAAGATGATTAAAATACACTCCACAAATCTGAGTGAGGCTAAATTTTTTCATATATTTTTCAACCCAAACAACACATCACATAGGGAATGTAAAAGCAGATATAGCAGTCTTTTTCCAGACATTAAAAGAGTTTTACAAAAATGTAAAACACTGCCGCTCTTGTCACTAATTTGGTTTTGTTTTTGTAAAATATGGTTACTTTTCATAAAATGTGTTATGTTAGCAATGTAATGGGTTTATTTTTCTTATTTTTAAACGAATTCATCAACAACTAGTTTCAAATATCTCCATTCCAATGTTTACTGTGGTAAGTATGGAAAGATTTCACCTATATGCACAAAAACGCTTTGGGTCTTGAATAATTTTTCAGAATATAAAAGAGCCCAGAGAACAAAACACTGTAGAAGTGCTGGTAGATCCTGCTGGATGTAGGCAGGGGTGGTGCTAAGTGGGGAGAGAGCAGGATAAGGAAATTCAGAGCACTGAGGCAAGGAGACAGGCTGCTGACCAGACAGGGTGGTCAGGGCAGGCCTCAGAGGGAGTGTGTGGGGTGAGCTATGTCCTTCACATGCGTACACTGAAGCTGAATCCCCCAAGCACCACAGGATGTGACTGCATTTGCAGACACGGTCTTTAGAGAGGTGATTAAGGTTAAAGGAAGTTGTATGGGTTGGCCCTAATCCAATATGACTGGTGTCCTTGGAGAAGATTATGACATACACATAGAAGGACTGATAATGAAGCTGAAGACCTGATGCAAAGAACTGACTCACTGGAAAAGACCCTGATGCTGGGAAAGATTGAAAGCAGGATAAGGGGATGACAGAGGATGAGATGGTTGAATGGCATCACTGGCTTGATGGACATGAGTTTGAGCAAGCTCTGGGAGTTGGTGATGGATAGGGAAGCCTGACATGCTGTAGTCCATGAGGTTGCAAAGAGTCTGACATGACTGAATGACTGAACTAAACACACAGAAGAGAGCTGATGGATGTGAGAACATAGGGAGAAGACAGCCATCTACCAGCCAAGGAGAGAGGCCTGGGAAGACCAAGCCTTGATCTTGGACATCCAACCTCCAGAACTTTGAGACAATACATTTCTGTGTTTAAGCCACCCAGATGGCAGTATCTTGTTGTGGCAGCCTAAGCAGGTCTGGGAGAGTCATACAAAAGCTGTGGAGCTGTGAAGCAGGTGGATAGAAGGAGAAAGGGCATTCTGGGTAGTGGGAACAGGGAGCAACAGTAAAAGTGCCTAAGTAACAGCTCCATTGGTGACTGGGACTGAATGATGGCAAGAGTGGGAAGAGGGTAGGTGGGGACTTCCCTAGTGGTCCAGTCATTAGGACTCCATGCTTCCGAAGTATGGGGCGCAGGTTCAATCCCTGGTCAGGGAACTAAGATCTCACATGCTGTGTGGCCAAGAATTTTTTTTTTTTTAAAGGAAGAAGGTAAGTGGTGACAAGGGTGGTTGCTGCAAAGCCCTTACCCTGCTTTGAGCGAAAAGTGGACTCTGGAGTCCTGGGGGCTGACCAGTGATGGGACCTGGCCTGGGCTTTGGCTTGATCCCTTAGCTGTGTTGGACAAGGATCAGGGGTCAGCAAACTACAGCCTGCCCACCACCAACTGATTTTGAAAATAGTTCAGTTGGAATGCAGCCATGTCCATTCTTTTACATATTGTTTATGAGTGCTTTTCAGGCTACAGTGTTGAGTAGCTGAGTACAGGAAGCAAAGCTGAAAGTATTTACACTCTGCCCCTGAGAGGACAAGTGTGCAGACCCCTGGCATTTATGATGGGGATGAGTGTGGATCAGAAGACAATTCTGTCCCTCAAGCAGAGTTTTCAAAACTGAGAGTGATATCAGCAAGGTGACAGGGTAGGAAGCCCCAAATCCTTCTTTCACGAGAACAATCATGTAGTAACAATACATAGATCAATTGACTTTGAGAAGAATCCAGAAACCAGTTAAAAGAGTCCTGCATCTGAGACGAACCAGGAAGAACCACATCAAAATAGACAGGAAAATGTGTGACTTTTACTTATCCTAGCCCTGCCCCCAGCACAGAAGAATATGATTGATCAAAAATTCCCAACTCTTGGCTGCTCCCTTGGGAGGGAAAGAGAAGCGTGAAACATTGGCCAATACTCTGACTTTCTAGGGGGCTGGCAGAGACTAGCTTCTGCCTTGGCTGAACCTAAATGTTGACAGGGAAGGGAGCTGGGTTGGGGGCCACTGAGAACAAAAGGAATTCCATGGCAGTCCAGCTCCAGAGAGGCTGAAATGCCACAGACAGAAACTAGGGAGAAGTCCTGAGAAGAAACAGGTGGTCCTCAGATAGGAGGTTACCTGAACCAGCAGAGAGAATACCATCACTAGAAAAAGCCTCAAGAGGTCTCCAGAATCTTTAACTGGTGGATTGGTGAAGGTCTGTCTCTATAAGCCAGATTATAGAGACTGAGAAAGACGGTCATTTTTTTCTCCAAATGTGTAAGTCCCAGCAAAGAAACATGGAAATATAGATGAACCTTTTTGCTGGGTAGGATTAGAGATGCAGATGTAAGGAATGGATGGAAGGGGTGGTGGAGTGGTGGTGGTAGGGTGAATGGGGACATTGGGATTGATGTGTGTATGAAATAGAGAGCTAGTAGGAGGCTGCTGTACAGCACAGGGAGCTCAGCTCAGTGCTAGAGGGGTGGGATGGGCGTGGTTGGGAGGAAGGTCAAGAGGGTGGGCATATATGTATACATATAGCTGATTCATTTTGTTGTACAGCAGAAACTAATACAACATCATAAAACAACTATGACCCAAGGAAAAAAGAACAAATTATATCTCCAAAAATCAACTTTAAAGGAATGGAAATAAATGATTTACCAGATAAAGAATCCCAAATAACCATCATAAGCTTGGCCAAGGAAGTAAAAGATATCAGAAAGACAACTAAATGAAATTGGGGAAATGACGCATGAACAGAATAATGTATCAACAAAGAGGAACTATGAGGAAGAAAGAAGCAGAAACTCTGGAGCTGAAGAACACAATGACGGAATCGAGAAATTCACTAGAGGAGTTCAATCTTGAACCTGACCAGGCAGGAGAGAGCCTGGAGAACTTAAAGACAGGGTATTCAAAATAGTCAAGTCAGAGGTGCAAGAAGAAAACAGAATGAGGAAAAGTGAAGAGGGCCCAAGGGATTTACAGGACACTATCAAGTGGAAATACTTAGACATTATGGGAATCTAAGAAAGAGAAGAGAAAGTGGCAGAGAGCCTATTTGAAGACACAGTCAGTGAACATATTCCAAACCTGAGTAGAGAAACAAATACATTAATTCAAAAAGCTTGAAGATGGCTCAGTGGTATAGAATCAGCCTGCCAATGCAGCAGATGCAGGCTTGATCCCTGGATCAGGAAGGAGGAAACAGCAGCCCACTCCAGTATTCTTGCCTGGAAAATACATGGACAGAGGAGCTTGGTGGGCTACAGTCCATGGGTCACAAAAGAGTCAGACACAGCTGAGAACACACACACACAGACCTCCAACTATGTTACATCTAAAGAGACCTATACTGACACCAAACTATTAAAAATCAGAGACAGAGAATCTTAAAAGCAGCAGGAGAAAAGCAGCATTTCACACAGGGGCTCTGGTAAGGCTGTCGGTGGATCCTCAGTGGAAACGTTGCAGACTAGCAAGTGCTCAAGAAAACGCTGTTAACCAAGAAAACGGCATCTGGCAGAACTGCCTTCACAAATGAAACATAAGGGACTTCCCTGGTGGTCCAGTGGCTAAGACTCTGCGCTCCTGATGCAGGGGGCCCAGATTTGATCCCTGGTCAAGGAACTGGATCCCATGTGCTGTAACTAAGAGTTCTCATGCTGCAAGTAAGAGACCCTGCATGTTGCGACTAAGACCTGGCACAGTCAAATAAATACATTTTTTTAAAGGTAAATTATCTTTCTCAGATAGACAAAAGCTGAGCAAGTTCATCACTAGATCTGCCCTGCAAGAAACACTAAACGGAGACTTTCAAGTTGAAATGAAAAGATACTCAACAACAACGCAAAATAATATGAAATATCAAACCTTCTGGTGGAGGTGTCTATATAGACAAATAAAATGCCTGTAGCATCATAATGTTGGAGTATAAATCACTTTTAATTACAGTGTAGAATTTTTTTTTTAAAAAGCATAGAGAGTAACTATAAATCTTTGTGAATGAACATGCAGTATAAAAGGATGTAATATGTGTCACAGTAAGATAAATGGGCTGCAGGCACGTAAAGGATAGTTTCCATATGTGATTGAAGCTAAGTTTGTATCAGTTTAAGTGAGTGTTACAACTTTAATGTGGTTTATGTAATTTCAACAGTAACCACAAAGAAAACATCAACGGAATAGACACAAAGGGGGATAAGAAGGCAATCAACATATATTATCATCAGCCTCTGGGTGTCCTAGGGCCTAAAGTGAATCTCTTGCAGACAGCATATTGTTGGATTTCTTTGTCTTTTTTGATCCATTCGGTCACTGTGTGTCTTCTAATTGGGGGGTTTAATCCATTTACACTTAGAGTGATTACCAATAGGGGAGGACTTACTATTGCCATTTATACTGTTTTCTGTATGTTTTTTCCCTCTTTGTCTCTCTTTCCCGCTCCTACTGACTTATTTTATGTTTTGAGACTTTTTTTTTTTTGCAGTGATGAATCTTTAGCTAGACTGATAAAAGATTCAAATAACTAAAATTAGGAAGGAGAGAGAGGGCATTACCACCAATGCCAGCAGAAATACACGGGATTATAAGAAAATACCATGAACAATGATGAGCTAACAAACTGGATGACCTGGGAGAAGTGGATATATTGCTAGAGACATCTGACCTACCAAAACCAAGTCACGAAAAAACGAATAAACATCTGAGCACCCTGTAACCAGCAACGAGAAACGTTGCCAGGAGAGCGGCAACCCCTCCAGAGCCTGCCGGCAGACCCTTCACGCCTCCTCGGGACCGTTACTTTGGAAGACAGGTGGTCCCTCGTTTCCAGAGAACCGCTACACCCACGTTGTCAGAGCTGCCCTGCTGTCTGGACGTGTGAGAAGCAGTGAGGGGAGATTGGGTTTAACGTGTTCATCTCAGGAATTTGGTCTCATAGCTGCCAGAATTGTCCTGCTAGAACATTCCCTGATGGCATCATTGTGCTGCCGACAGGAGGAGGTGACTGTCACCCTCCACTCTCGCGTCCTGGCCCCAGGTCCTGGCAGCTCGGGGTCCTCGCCGATCCTGTGTGACAGGCTCCCTGGGTGGCAAGGGTTGGCTCAGGTTCAGCTCCCCGTGAAGCCCTCTCTTCCGCCATGCCCTGTCCCCACTCCACCTCCTGCCCTAGGGAGGTACCCATTTCTCCGGGGCTCAGCCAGCTTCCCGCTGACACCCACAGGGACTGTGGGAATGGGCAACCTCATGTATGTGCCCCCACCCTGGCCCATCCCAATCCTCCCCACAGGCTGTTTCTTGACATGGAATAAAGCCTCCTCTCCCTTCTGAGCACAGAGGAAATGCTGCTTCCCATGGGTGCCTCCCCAGGCTTGGCACCTCTGTAGCCCTTGTGTACTGACAACCTTGCAGTTTGCGGTCAGAGTAGGGCTGTCTTAACATTCATCACAGACTGCAGGCTGGCGGTGGGGGGGAGTGTGCAGGGCTCAAGGGCTGTTCACAGGGAACCACCAGCGGGATCCCAGAGGACCCACCAGGGCCACTCATACCTTGACCAGGTCTTCAGTGAGTGGCTCCTGTGTGCTGGGCACCTCTCTGGGGACACAACTGACTGTTAACGCACTGTTAACGCACTAGCAGAGCTATGTACCAGAGCGGGGAGGCGGATGGCAGACAGATGTGCAGCACAGAGAGAACTCAGGCGGAGCAAGGGGCCAGTGGGGCAGGGCAGGTGGTGCAGGCTGGAGGCAGCCTTGAGGCCTGGGGAGACATGTCCTCGAGACCCTGGCAGACGATCTGTTGGACCACTGCCGTGTCCCATGGGAGCGTGCAGACCCGATCACAGACAGAGCATCGCAGACAGAGCGAGGCTGGGCCTTATCCCTCAGAGTGGAGCCTGGAGATGCAGGGACCCCCAGCGGTCAGCCACAAGCATCTGGATCGTAGCTCAACACCCAGAGTGACATCAGGACAGTGGACAGTGTGTTGACTGCTGTCCTGCCTCTGACCTGGGGCCCACAGAGCCGGAGGCCCCTCAGGCCAGGAGGCTGCCCCATGATCAGAACCTGGCAGGGGAAAGGCTTTGTGTCCTGCCTGAACCCCCTCCAGGTGAAGCATTCCAGAATCTATTGATTCCAAATGCTCTGTTCTTATAATGTGCAAAGAGACTATTCATTTTCTATAAACAAATTTCTTTTTTTTTTTTTTTTTGCCAGAGAGTCAGTGTGGGCCTGAATCTACGGTTGCTGACATGGTGGGAGAGTGCCACCCTGTTCCCAGGGTGTGGTGGACACCGTATCTCCCTGCCCATGGGGTGCTGAGGCCCTGAAGGCTGCGAGGAAGGTCCCCTCCTGCCCAGAGGGCACCACGGCTCCTGGAATCACATGTAAAGCAAGCCTAAGCCTGCCTCCAGGGTGCCTGGCTCAGGCAGCATTCCGGCCAGGTCAGTCTGGACACCGGCCCCATCGCATCCCCCCTCGCCACACCCTGTCTGTAAATCTTGCACAGGGCTGACCTCTCTCCCTCTGATCCCTTCACACGAGTCTGCCCACAGCAGCTGAGTGAACACAGCCAGCATTTCATCAATTACTTGGGTTCTTGGTATAAAATCCTCCAGCGCCTCTGTCTGTGGGGCCACTGGGTTCTCTCCCACCCCAGGGCCCTTGTACCTGCTCCTCCCCTGCCCAAGGCTCCCTCCCAGCCCTCCTTCCTGCAGGAGGAACCTCAGATGCCCCCCGGCTGCCCCTTCTCAGGAAGAACCACTCTCAGCACCAGGGGACCCCTTGGTGCTGCTGATTACAGTTTCTGTTTATGGTGTTGGTTTACCTGCTTTTAATTGCCTCTCCCCGAAAGTCTGGGGGTCCCTGAGGCTGGAATCTTGTCTTTCTGTTTAACCCCTGAATTCTCATCATTTAGCACTTTACTTGGCACACAGTAGGTATTCTACAAGTGCATTTTGAAAGGAAGACTCAGGAGAGCTTTGGCTTCTCCTGTGGACTCACCTGTTTCTGCTTGTCATTTGTTTAATTATATAAGCTACAGGCATCTTATATTCACCAACAGAAATTTTCCAGCAGAAAAAAAAAAAGAACCTGAAAATTTATACATTAGAAACAAAGTTAAATGGAAAGGTTAAAACAAGCCCAGCTTAATTATTTCCCTTCCGCAAACACTGAAAAACTCAGATGAAGAAGAAATCACTCCTGATTAATTTGCATCTGTCTTAAATCCAAATGGAGCCTTTTTGTTTTAACATCACTTAATGCTGAGGCAGAGGAAGACTTGTGTTTTTAAAGACAAATGATTTGAGTCTTATTTTTAAGTCTCCACGTAGCACAGATAATTCTAAGAAGCTTGTTTGGCAAAAGTTAATCAGACATTGGAGATTAAATTTTTCCTTTATAGTATGCACACATTTAAAATTATGAAGAGAAATTCTAAGTAAATAAATCACGCTTTATAAATTACTAATACCCAAGGAGCAGATAAAGACATGTGGTGAAGTCGCGTTCCAGTCTCAGATGTGTAGGGACACACACATCTCTGATCTACTGTCAAACGGCTCTAAATAAAACAATTAGAGATGTTTGCATATATTTATCTTCTTGTGTGTTTGTACGAGCGGGATGCCAAGAGTGTGCTCGGAGCTGCACAAAAGATGAAACAGGAAGAGGTCTCAGCCCTCAGGGCCTACAATCAAAGTGAGGCAGATAAAACAATTCAGACATGAAATACATCAGTTGAGAAGGCTGTTAAAATTTATGAGGTGCAAGGTTTGTTGGCTTTTCCAGGAAAGGCAGAACTGAGAGGAGGGCCAGCTTACTGAGAACCACCGTGGGCGAGTGAGCTCCAGGAGGAAAGTTGAATAAAAGATACAAGTGCCCTGCACTGGGAGAGAGATCTCCCAGTGGGTGGGGGTCTGCTTGGGGCCCGGCTGTGGGCGGGAAGAGCAGGGCCCCCAGGAGCAGAGCCCCCAGGTAAGAAAGCCAAGAACCTGCACCTCAGGTCTAAACGGATGACTCAGTTTCACCTCGGGGGGAAGTGCCATTGCTCAGGTGGCCACTGGCATCTGGGACTGGTCCCTCCACGTAGAATTCAGGGTCCTCTCTCTGCACATCTCATCCTGCTGAGGGCCTGGAACTGCCGGAGAGCAGGGCTGGTCCTCGGTGTGAGTTGAAGAGAACAGAGCCCTCCTGCCCTGGTTTCCTGCCCAGACTCTGCTTCTGGAAACAGGCTGACACCTCAGACCACAGAACCTTGGACTGATGGCTACAGGAAGGAGTTGGTCCTCTCTCGGGTCCTGGGGTTCAGTGTTAACTCTGTTAAACCACTTTGGAAAGGAACTTAAAAATCTAGAGCTTTCCCAGTTTGCAAGCCCCAGTTCCATCTCTTTCCCAACTCTGGCTTGCTGCAAGTAATAGGTGATACTTCCAGAAGAGCCATGATCCTGGCATCTGGGTAGGTACTTCTCAGGCTCCACACCCCAGAAGGATCCCTGAAGCTAGAAAAGCAAGTTCTCATAGCAGCATGGTAACATCACTTATGTCTCTAAAATGGAAGACAAATCTGTGCACGCTTATGTATGTTTTTAACTGTGCAGGGAAGTAAACGCACGAGGCAGGAAACATGGTTACTCCAGGGGAGAATCGATTGAATGTGGGGCTGGTGCTACTCAAGTGGCACGGCTTGACTTTCCAACGATAGGGAATCACTCATGTGATAACTCATGCAGTTAAAAATGAATTTAAAACAGAAGATGCCAAAGAAAGTGGCTGCTTTCTGCTGCTTAGTTTTCTTTCAGGAAAGACGCTGAGAACTGGGTGGGCTACCAGGAGGCTGTCAGTCTTCAGGTTACCTCCTCCTCCCCGCGTCCGGGCTGGGGTCTTCCACACTCAACCCCCCAGGCAGGGCCAGCTGGTGCACCAGAAACAAAGTGCCGTGGAAGGTGCTGGTGGCCCGGCTGCTGGTGGGTCAGTTGGGGATGTGGGCCTCTTCCACCAGCACCTCCACTGCCACCCCCCAATCCCGCTTCCCTTGCTCTCTGACCAGGACTCTCCTGATTCTTTGAGCTGAGACAAAACCATAACAGGAAGATGGAAGCCTTCTTCCCAGTCTCAGAGTCAGTGTTTTTTTGGTTAAACT
Source organism: Bubalus kerabau (assembly GCF_029407905.1). Classification (NCBI taxonomy): domain Eukaryota; kingdom Metazoa; phylum Chordata; class Mammalia; order Artiodactyla; family Bovidae; genus Bubalus; species Bubalus kerabau. The sequence goes on from NC_073636.1 coordinate 55,954,368, forward strand.
GACTTGGGAATCAGTGTAAAAGTCCAGTGGAGGAGATGCTGTGCCCCCACCCCCAATGGGGGTCTCCAAGGATGATGAAGTGAGCAGAAAGACAAGAGCCAAGTTGGAGGAGGAAATGCTGCTTCATCATAGTGTCCACGCCCCACCTTCTCTGCCCCACTTCAAGCTGCAGCACTCCTCACCTTCCTCAGGGGTTTTTCCCTCCTGCCACCCAGGAGCCCGGAGGCCAGGTCTCCACAGGGTCCCTTCCCCACTCCTCCTCTGCCCCTCGTCCTCCCCTGTGCTCACTCTGGTTCTCGATATCTCTACAGCAATCAGATGAAGACCCTGATGCCGGGAAGCTGGCCACCTTCTCCAGTCCCTGCATCATCTCTGCACCCTGAATCCCACAGCATCCTTCTCCACACCTTCTTTTTCAGTCATGGGGCACCTGGGACAGCAGTGAGGAGGACAGCTTCCCCCTCCCGCCTTAAGCTTCATAAACCACACCCGCTTCATCCACACTTCTATCCTTAGGCTTATTAGCACACAATAGGCACTCAGATGTTTTTTCAATGAATAAATTAATGATTGAACCACAGTGGACAATTTTTGAACTGTTATTTGATTGGTTTGAGGATGTAGGTGCACATGTTGCGTGTACATGCGTGTGTGCATGTGTGTATGTGTGTGTCTTGTCTCCCACAAACTGGTGCATTCTCCACAGATGGAGGCTAAGAGCAGGACCTGTGGGCCCAGCAGCCTGGGTTCAGACTGCACCTCTGCCACTCACTGCCCGAGTGACTCTGGAGGTCACGCCAGTTTCCTGTGCCTCATATTCCTTGTCTGCAGAAGGAAGATGCTTCATAAGGTTATTGAGAGCATCAAATGAGTTAATGTGTGTGAAGGTCTTAGGACTGTGCCAAAGAATCCATCCGTGCTGAAGAGTGTTGGCTGCAATCTTCATCATCATCACCGTTAACATCAGCATCATCATCATGACCATCACTATCATTGTCATCATACCACCACCATCATAACTGCCGTCACCATGACCATCATTATTTTCATCAGCACTGTTGCCACCATTATCACCATCATCACAACCATCATCACCATTATCATGACCATCATTATCATCATCACAATTATCATCACCATCCTCATGACCATCATGACCATCATTATCATCATCATCATTATTGCCACCATTATCACCATCATCATGACCATCATCACCATTATCATGACCATCATTATCATCATCACAATTATCATCACCATCATCGTGACCATCATTACCATTATCACGACCATCAGGACCCTCACTATCATCATCATTACCGTCGCTATCACCATCACCATCATCATGATGACCATCATTATCATCATCATCTCTAAAGCTCCACCAAATTTCAGGAGGGTCCCACAACAGATATCCAGTGAAATCCTATTGAGCTGAATTTGGGCAAATAATCAGAAAGAGAAAACTTCCATTGAATATGAAGATTGAAAATTGAGGGGGAAAGGATGCATAAATAACATATAAAGAAGAGATCTGCATCTAAACAAGCCTAATAAATAGGAGTGATTTGCTGGTGGGTTTAAAATTGACAGGACAGGAGGACGAAATGGGCCATGCATGACAGGTCAGGGAAGACCCAGGGTGAGGAGAACTTCTGCCAGTCAAAGGGGAGCTGGCTGGAAATGAACAGGAGCCCAAGTTTTGAGCCTATGCCGCTCCATATAGCACTCAGCTGTGCAGATGGCGTTTCCCGGCAGAATCGCGTTGCTGGAATGTTTCAGAGCAGACCTGTGGCTGGGTGCCAGTACTGCCACTTACCACGCTGGCCACCCTGAGCCAAGATTCCTGAGCTTCAGGTCCCATTTTCCTTATCTGTGTTGTGCAGGAGGAGGAGCAGGGAGCCTGGTGTGGGGTGGGGGTGGGGCATGGCAGGCTCTGCACACAGCAGTGACCGACTGAAGGCATGCAGAGGGAATGGAAGGCTGTCAGTGGCACCCTTGAAGGTGACCTCCCAGGAAAATGCCATCACTCCTCATGGGGAAGCTGCTCATCAGGCTCCTCCCGACAGGCTTGTCCCGACAGGCTCATCCCCTCATGTCTCATGGTGACCCGATGGCAGGCAAGTGTCCCATGGGTGGGAGAGCTGGCGGCCAGGCTGGGTGCCCTGCGCTCTTTACCTCCCTTGGGCAGCCATGGCATGGATCGCCCTGGAGCTGGTAGCCTCTGTGGGTTCTGGGTCACTGCTTCTGTCACCTGGGGGTTCTTTTCCCCTTAACTCATTATATTTTACCATCGTCTGAGTGAAAATCATACTACGCAGGTGGCACTAGTGGTAAAGAATCTGCTTGCCAATGCAGGAGACTTAAGAGATGCAGGTTCGATCCCTGGGTTGGGAAGATCCCCTGGAGGAGGAAATGGCAACCTACTCTAGTATTCTTGCCTGGAGAATTCCATGGACAGAGGAGCCTGGCAGCTACAACCCATAGGGTTGCAAAGAGTTGGACAGGACTGAGTGAAAATCTACTGGGATACCCTGAAAACCTTCACCTTGCTGTGGCCAGGCAACGTGTTGCCCCTGGAGACAGAGCAGCGGGCAAGATTGGGGCTTTTAGGGGGAGAAATAGACTAATCTGATCCACTAAAGACAGGCAATCACAGAGTTGAAGAGCGTGGAAGAAACTGAGTGATCTGGCAGTGGGCAGAGCAGGCACTCTGACTTGAAAGGGGGTCAGAGAGGTCTCTCTGGGTGGAAGGGGCTTCTCAGATCTGCTGAGAAGGAGTGGACACTGCCGTGGGCACCCAGGGACCAGGACAGGACACCCCAGGCCCAGGAGCAGGGGGGTTGAGGCCAGGCTATCTAGAGGCATAGGGATTTTATTCCCAGAGCAGGGGTGAAGCCAGTGGAGGACCTTAGCAGAAAGAATCCTGACCTTGTGCTTATTAGAGGTCCCTCTATTGTCTGGAAGGCTTGCACACGTGAAGTGCTGTCCTAACCTGGGTGTAAGGGGGGGAGAAGTCAGCGAGGGGAGGTGCTTCTAAAGCCTGAGTAATACAGCAGCAAACACAAAGCCTGAACAGCATGATGTCACAGACAAGACACTTAAATGTGGAAAGAAGGGGAAGTGGTGATGCTGATGTGACTTCAGTGAGAAGAGAGAGAGGCTGGGCTGCCCGGAGAGGAGGGGGCACCTCATCCACTCCCCTGCAGGTCCACCTGTTCCTTCTCCTCTCCCAGACGCTCCCACACAAGGTGGGGGCCTGGTTTTTGCCATGAAGCAGCTGGGAAGGCTTCCCTGAGGAGGGAGCTTAGGTACATATGTTTGTGCTGAGATTTGAATGACAAATGCTGGGAGGACTATCAGGGTGGCGTCCCATGATGATGACAAGACAACCCAAGGACAGGCTGGTCCACACACTGGCGAGACCCCAGGACTCTGAGATGGCCCCACTGGGGAGGGTGACAGAAGGGGCCTGATGCTGCCCATGGCCATCAGCCTCAAGGATTGATTTCAGGTATTGGAGAGAGTCATACTGTGGGGGCTGAGTAATGCACCCACAAATGTCCATGTTCAAACCCATGGATGCTGTGATGATGTCACCTTCCAAGGCAAAGGGGACTTTGCATATAGGATTAATTAAGGACTCTGAGATGGGAGGTGACCCCGGATTCCCTGGGGGCCCAGTGTTGTCACAGGTCCTCTAAGAGGGAGGTGGGAGGGTCAGAGAAGGGATGTGATGACTGAAGATTTTTGCTGCTCCCTGACCACGGAGGAGGGGCCGGGGGTCCAGGAGCCCGGGTGCCGGAAAAGGCCAGGATCCAGATCCTATCATGAAGCCATCGTGAGGAACCACCTGCTGACATCTGGACTTCCAGCCTCCGGAACCGTGAGATCATAAATCTGTGATTTTAAGACCCTCTCTGTTCCTTCGTTACAGCAGCAAGAGGAAGTGAATACATATGACATGTCCACTGTTGGATATTTGGAGCCAGGCTAGACAGACAGCTCTGAGGGTCTCCCTTGTCCATGCCCCATTTCTCTCTCATGCTTTCTGTCTCTTCTGAGAACCAGACCAGAAAAGAGCAAGATGACCCTGGAGGAAGACTCACCTGCCTCCCTTCCCTTAATTCTAGCAGAGAAGCTGCTCTCTGGGTCATGGTTGGCTTTGGGGTGTGTTCACTGGCCGTTGGTTTGCAGATAGGTCCTCATGGACAAGAGGCCGGGACCTAGGCCCTGGGCAGACTCCGTTTGGTGACTGACTTCCCCAGGCCCTCGGGTCCCAGACAGGCTGCTTCCTGTCACTGACAGTGGCTCAGGGCTCAGGGGGTCTCTGTGAGGCTCAGGGTCACCTCGACTTTTTGGGGAGTCACAGTCCTAGTGCTAAACCATTGATATGAACAAAGGGGGGCGGTGGGGAGGTTGCACCCCACTGGACATTGGCCAGTATGACCTCACTCTATGTTCCTGCACTTTCACAGACATGGTCCGCAGACAGAGACGCAGAGTCATCTACACAAGGCATCTCGGCTTCAGCCTGCAGAAGACACACAATAGACTGACTTCCCTTCTTGAGTCTCAGCTCAAAATCAATGAATCGCCTTCACTGTACGGGCAACGCAGCCGAAATGAGCTGTGTACTCCGCTAATTAAGGCACGAGAGGTCTGAGCTGCATAGGCACCACCCAGACACGCATGAAGTGGTAAGAAAACACACTCAAACATTAAAAAAAAAATAGAATTTGCCTTGACTTTATGCAGATTTCTCCCCTTTTTACACTAACACAAGTCTGTAAATCAAGGCCTTTGCCCTGGGTTGCGTTATAAACAGAAAGGGTTTTCTCCGCAAGAGGGCTGCTCTCCAGCTGATAAAGATGCAACATGCACGGGAGGGGCTGGATGAACCTCAGGTGCACAGATGTTTACTCTACAGTTTTATTTTTATTCAGAAAGTGTGTGCAATTTAATTAGCTACTTTATTTTATAAAAAAAGGTACATTTTGACTCCAAGAGCTTCTGAATGACTGCAGTAGAGGGGGAGGGACCTTCCTGGTGAGCAGCACAGTTGCTCACCTCGATTTGACTGGACCTTCATCGTGAAGGCAAATGTCATCTGGCCTTGCCTGGAGACGTGCCAGGGACGACAGGCACCCCCTCTGTGCTCTGCACTGGGCGTGGGGGCGGAGGACAGGGAAGTGAGCCAGACCGAGGCTCTGTTTTCATGGACCTCGTGCTAAGGCAGGAGGGATTCAGAGGGAAGTACTCCCTGGTCACCTGGGTGTTCCTGGTCCTCCCATTCTCTCTTGTGGACAGGGTGTGGTCCTGTAGACACGAGTCTGAGGAGTCCTGGGAGGAGCGAGTGCAATGCATATTTGCCAGTTGGAACCCACCATCTCTTTTGGGAAGCCCCTGACCTCCATCTCAGGTGGGTTTGAGCAGGACAGGCCCTCTCCCCTGGTGCCATATTTGGGCCCCAAAGAGAGGACCCACGTTGCCTGCCCCTTGGCCACAGTGGTTCTGGGGTGGAACCCAGTCCTGCCAAGGGACATAGGAGAGAAAGTGTCCCCTCTCCTTCACAGACCCGACAGGTGGACGCTGTCCTCTCTTCCACTGGGTGGGACGCAGGCACCACCTCACTGCAGGTGTGAGGATGGGACCTGCCGGAGGCCGGGTACAGGAAGGACCAGAAACAGATGGGAGGATGAGGAAGAAACGATGCTGTGATGACATGAGCTCTCATCAGATGAATGCTGGGTTTGGTTGTGAGTCCCTCATAACCCAGACGTTGCACAGCAAGGAAGAGGATGACTCGTGAGGAGGTGGCCCGACAGGCAGCAGGCTCTTGGCAGAGGGACACCTCGAGCTGCCACCTCCGAGGACCATCCCGTGAGGTCAGAGTGTGAATGCGGAGCTGCAGACCTTGTTTCTGACTGCTGGGCTGTGAACAGTCTCTCTGGACCTGTCGCTCATGGCTCTAAGCCCAGGCCGGGAGGGGAAACCAGAACATCCCCAGCTCCTTTGCATTAATTTGAAGAGGAAGTCGGCAGCTACATCCAGTGAAGTCACAGAACATAGTGGTATAGAACCTTCTGACAAACCCAAAAAGTGACACCGTTTCAAGAGAGCCGAGTCTGCTGAGGCCCACACGGCGCTCACACGGAGCTTCGGCCCCACCCTCGCCTGCCTGCCTGCTGCCAGTGGACCGTGAGCATGGCATCCTGTCTGGCTGGGGACCGGCCTCTGCTCTCCAGGCAGCGGATCCTAAGTGTCACGGCCACCCCGGGAGTCAGGCCCAGCCTGGTGGGGAGGCTGCACAGACACAGGGGCTGGGAAGGAGGCAAGTGGTTAAGATTCTGTGCTTCCACTGCAGAGGGCTTGGTTTGATCCCTGGTTGGGGAACTAAGAGCATGCCGTGTTTTTTTTTTTTTTTAAAGGATAAGATGGGAGAGAAATGAAGACAAGCTTTGCCTGTTCACAGCTTTGCCTCAGGCTAGTTTGCTCCTAAGACAGGAGGAGTAGGGAAGACACTGATCAGAAATGTTAATTATGTCAAGACACACACCTCTCCCCGTGTCCTCCTGGGGCTGCCCAGGGCCACCACCAGGAAGATTTAATCAGCAAGGTGGAGCCACCTCCTCCCACAAAGGCAGCTTCCAGAATGGCGAGAACAATGGCCTCTTCCCAACATGCTGCCCACACGCCCAGCTCACCAGCCCCATTTGTCCTCCCTGAGACCCAGACCCCAGCTCACAGCATGTGTGGGGAGAAGAGAGACTCGGCTGAGCTGTGGTGGACCGTGATGGGGTCCTTCCATCACACAGATCATCAACAGGCAAGAAACTTGCCTGGCAACAAAGGTAAATATCTCCTTGAGCTTCTTGCGGCCATCAGCTGAGTTTTCAAGGCTGCTTTTTAATTTTCTACTGCACTTTATGGCTCTTGCAATGACTTTCTTGTCTGGCGTTAAAAATAAATAAATCTCCCAAGACCCTAGAGTCCCAAGGCTTAATGGGGCTAATTGTGGATTTGCGTTTTCAATCTTACAGACGAACTGCTTAGGGGCACAGATAAATTAATGTGCTTCAGACAAGCCCTCTTTGTTTCTCACCATTTCAAGCACCCAGGACAAGGGTGACATGTGGGTTTCTCTGGGTGCTGAGTGACCGCAGTGGCTGCCAAGGGCTCTGAGCTGAGCAGGTTCACAAGTCTCCATCTAACCCAGCTGGGATTGATTAGTGATGTCTGCCTCAGGTGAGGCAGGAAGGGGTTTGCACAGATGCCATCATTTCACCAGCCGACATCCATGCATGGTGCTGTCCAGGTGCTGAGCAGATGGCTAAGCCAAGTGGCTGGTCAGACAGGCACCAGTGAAGCCAAGAACATGCGTTAGAGAACAAGGTTAATCCATCCAAGCTTGGTGTTCTCAGCACCAAGAGGTTCTTTATTCTCTCACAACCCTGACGTGCCATCTACAAACACCACCGTCTGGAAGAAGGATGGAGGTGGAGAGGGTTAACAGCACCACTGGCGCTTAACCCAGTGAGGATGGGTCTGAAGTGTCGTCTCGCTGGAGGAAGAAGCTTTGTTTTATGTTCACGCGCACAAATGTAATAAATGTCAAGATGCAACCCGCACTGAGAAGCCGAGCTCCCAGGAGCTGTGCTCCAGTTCCTTCTGCAGCTTCAACTCACTGCCATGCCCGCTGCTTCAGAAGGGAAGCACACACCCTCTGGGTCCATCCTTCACCTCCTCCTCCACGTGTCCCTCCCCACCCCCCAACCATCCCACTCATAAAAGCTGATCCCAGGAGGAGCAGTGTCTTAGAGCCAAAGCCCTGACCATCTCCCCAGCCCCTCCCATAGCTTCTCTCCCTACTCCGACCTCTTTGCTGAATTAAATCCTATTTATTCCCGAGATCTCAGTTCACATGTCCCTAGGGAAGCTTGCATCCATCAGGCCATGCTCCTTTATTCCTTTCTCTGTAGGAGTCAGCAAGCAGTTTTTTTTGTAAAGGGCTGAGAGACTCACTATTTTAGGCTTTGCAGGGCATACGGGCACTTTGCAACTGTTCAGTATTGATGCTGTAGCATGAAAGCAGCCATAGACAATACATAAATGATGGACGTGGCTGTGTTCAATAAAAATTTATCTGCAAAAACAGGCAGGGGGTCATAGCTTGCAGACCCCTGCTCTGTAGAGTCATGTTCCTTTCTTCTCACTGCTCTTTTTTTCATTCCAAGTTTCGATTGTCTGTCTTTCATTAACAGATTCAAACTCTAGGAGTACAAACTGGTGTTTTATTTTTTTTACACCACTATGATAGCCCATCTGATGAATGCTTGTGAAATGTGGCACTGAGCCTGGCACTGGAGCTGTGTGCAAGCTATAAGCACATATCCTGAGAGTCGTGTTAACACTGACAGGAAAAACCTCTTTCCTCCTCTCCTTAAACTGGAGAACAGGTAGGTTTGGCTCTATCATTGCCAGCTTGTCTCCCTGAGGGGAGAGCCTTGATTGAAAGGAGCCAAACTGGAGAAGGCAGAAATAAGAGACACCAGGCCCAGATGATAACATCTTCAGCCCCACTAGAACACTTTCTAACACCATACACAAAAACAAACTCAAAATGGATTAAAGATCTAAACGTAAGACCAGAAACTATAAAACTCCTAGAGGAGAACATAGGCAAAACACTCTCCGACATACATCACAGCATGATCCTCTATGACCCACCTCCCAGAATATTGGAAATAAAAGCAAAAATAAACAAATGGGACCTAATTAAACTTAAAAGCTCTGCACAACAAAGGAAACTATTAGCAAGGTGAAAAGGCAGCCTTCAGAATGGGAGAAAATAATAGCAAATGAAGCAACTGACAAACAACTAATCTCAAAAATATACAAGCAACTCCTACAGTTCAACTCCAGAAAAGTAAATGACCCAATCAAAAAATGGGCCAAAGAACTAAACAGACATTTCTCCAAAGAAGACATACAGATGGCTAACAAACACATGAAAAGATGCTCAACATTACTCATTATCAGAGAAATGCAAATCAAAACCACTATGAGGTACCATTTCACGCCAGTCAGAATGGCTGCGATCCAAAAGTCTACAAGCAATAAATGCTGGAGAGGGTGTGGAGAAAAGGAAACCCTCTTACACTGTTGGTGGGAATGCAAACTAGTACAGCCACTATGGAGAACAGCATGGAGATTCCTTAAAAAACTGGAAATAGAACTGCCTTCTGATCCAGCAATCCCACTGCTGGGCATACACACTGAGGAAACCAGAAGGGAAAGAGACACGTGTACCCCAGTGTTCATCGCAGCACTGTTTATAATAGCCAGGACATGGAAGCAACCTAGATGCCCATCAGCAGATGAATGGATAAGAAAGCTGTGGTACATATACACAATGGAGTATTACTCAGCCATTAAAAAGAATACATTTGAATCAGTTCTAATGAGGTGGATGAAACTGGAGCCTATTATACAGAGCGAAGTAAGACAGAAAGAAAAACACCAATACAGTATACTAACGCATATATATGGAATTTAGAAAGATGGTAACAATAACCCTGTGTATGAGACAGCAAAAGAGACACTGATGTATAGAACAGTCTTATGGACTCTGTGGGAGAGGGAGAGGGTGGGGAGATTTGGGAGAATGGCATTGAAACATGTATAATATCATGTATGAAACGAGTCGCCAGTCCAGGTTCGATGCACAATACTGGAAGCTTGGGGCTGGTGCACTGGGACGACCCAGAGGGAGGGTATGGGGAGGGAGAAGGGAGGAGGGTTCAGGTATACCTGTGGTGGATTCATTTCGATATTTGGCAAAACTAATACAATATTGTAAAGTTTAAAAATAAAATATAATTAAAAAACAAAACAAAACAAAACATCTTCAGCCCCTGGATCAAGCCATAACTGAAGGTATTGCCTGGATTTCTCTGATACTTTTTTATGTTAGTTACGTTGAGTTCAGTGTGGCCACCTACAGTTGGAAGAGTCCTAAATGAAGAATTTGATTAAGGAAATATGGAGCTCTGACCTCATTTTGACACTTTTGTAGTGCCTTAGTTTTTAATGTGGTGGAACACTCCACGAGTTCACTAATAGGCATCTGAGCTGCGCTGTGGTTATTCCTGATCTATCCTGAGGCTCTGCCATATTAGTTTTCCCCTCACTGGAACAATGCCCAGGTGTTTAACTGGCTACCGTTGGGGCATATGGCAGTTGGCACAGCTATGAGAATCTTGGACTTGGCCCCAAGCCCTTATGGGTGAGGACAGAGCCTGCAGACTAGAGCGCACAACCAGCTCCTAAGCAGAGCTGTGAACGCATCCCTCCGTGGAAGAGACGGGGCTCCCATCGCAGGGGTCTCAGCCTGTGACTGCTGGATCAGAATCTGCTCATCTGGCCATAAACCTCTGTTTCTCTTATTTGGGTCGTTTGCCGAGGCTCTGAGTTATCTTTTTTAAACTCAAACTGGAAACTACATTTTTTTCTGTTAAATAAGTTAATAAGTTAAATAAGATCCACAAGGTTCCAGTGGCATGCACACCTGGAGACAGAAGTGGGTGGGGCAGTAGCTGGCCGGGACCAGAGGATGCAACTGTGTGTGACCTTGATCTCCCCGCAGCGATGTGCAGGCAGTGGGCGCCACTCCTGGTGTACTCCACAGCACCCCCGTTACACAAAATACCTGCATCTGTATTCATTTCATTTTCCTCGCTGGGGCTCATGCGCCTCACGAGAGCACAGCCTTGCTTGGTGGAGCACGCATGCAGCTGTCTGCTCGGATGGCGATAGCGTGAGATCCCCAGTGAAAATATTAATCTTGGCATGGTTACAAGCGAGGAGATGCTCTTTTGAGTCTGACATATGGGCTGGGCTACTGAGCTGAAAAGGAGGGGAGGGCATTTTACTGCCACAATCAGGAGAGTGGGAACCTGAGGGCTCAGTGAGGGAGGGGCCCCAGGCCACAGGGGTCAGCTGGGGCTGCTGGTGAGAAGTGGATTCCTGGGGCACCGCCCAGGGTGGGGGACTAATTGGCTGGAATGCCCACCTGCAGACCACTGGCTTCACTGTGCCACCACAAGTGCCCCATCAATCAGCCCGAGGCTGAGTGGGACTCAGGAGCTGTAGCAATTAAAACTCTTGCCTGCTGTTCCTCCGAGGTGGGGTGGGGGTGGGGGTGAGGGTGCGAGGATGCAGGAAGAGATGGCGCGGGGAGGGGCACGGAGTTCCTGGCTGTGCTCGAGATGTTATCTGCACACAGCTTTCCCTTCCATCTGTCCTGGTTTGAGTGTGTCATGATTGTGTCCGTGTGCAGTTTACGGACACAATCACAGTTGTGATATGAGGGAATTTCTGCCAGATGAGCACCCAGAACACAGAGGCTGTTGCCACTTTCTCTTCTGATCCTAACGAAAGGGTGGTATTAGCGAGAGGGTGTGTGGGAGGGCTGACTCAGGGCTCAGTGGGCACCAGGGCCTGGGGCCCCCTGAATGGCATGTGCCAGCAGCTCTGTGTGGCCGGAAGACACAGGCTTCCCATGTGGCCCTAGGCATGCTCACAACTCCCTCCACCAGCCTTGTCTCCTGATCTGTGATGGGTGACCACACACCAGGGGGACTCCACAGGGTTGAAGCCAGGTTCCAGGGTCATGACGTACTCTTGGGACCTCAGTTTCACTCTCAACAGCATCCAGCCTATCTCCCCAAATGCCAATCCAGGGACAGTTCCCCAGAAATCTTCAAATCCTCCACTTTTTTTGGTTTGTTCCTGAAATGAATCTCAAGGTAAATGCCAAAGTGAGTCCTGAGCACTGGGCGGGGCTCAGGGGATGACCAGTAACAGGACTTCCACCTTCCCTCCCTGCAGTTACTAGGATGGCATTTCCTCCACCTCCCTTCATGATGGGGGTCCCGCCATGATGGGGTCCCTCTCTGATGGGGGTCTCATTTCCCAGGTTTGGAGCTCAGCTGAAATTGGAACCCCCTCCCCAGTCAGCTCGCTCTCCCTAAAGGCAAATTTTGTGCACAGGTGGGACTGCGGGTGGAGCCCCCATGACCCCAGCCAGGAAGGGCTCCTGTCCTCAGCCATTTGTCTATAACAGGGACCTTAAAAAACAATTGTGGTTGAAAATTCATGGCATAAAATTGTGCATCTTCACTGTGTTCCAGTGAACAGCAGTGTTATCTCCACACATCCATCACTGAGCAGAATTTTCTCATCCTACAAAACAGAAACGGTTCCCACTGAACGATGACCTGACTTCCCCTCAACCCCTAGCCCAGGGCACCCATGCTCCTACTCCTGGAGACCTCAGATAAGTGGGATCCTATAGCATTTGTCCCCCTGTGACTGCTCATTTCAGGCAGCGTCCTGTCCTCACGGTTCATCCATGTTGGCAGATGTCAGATCCCCTCCCTTTAAAAGGCTGACTAATATTCCGATGTGTGGCCAGCGCACAGTCTGTTTACCCACTTCTGTCTGTGAAGCACTATAGGGTATACATTCTAAGTGGGATCTTACAAGAAGAGGGAGCTTCTCAACAGCCACTACACAGTCAAACACAACACACTTGGAAGAGGAAGAAAACTCCAGCTCTGGTTCCCAGGTGTCTAAGGTCTCCTTCCTTGTGGCCACCTGCAGTGTTGTGCACAGAAATGATGCTTCTGTAGTGAGCGGTGCAAACCAAGGCGAGAAAACTGTAACCACACAAGGACGTGGGGAAGGGCCTTCTACCTGGAGGTGGGGCGGCATCCCAGGGCCCAGGGGCGATCCCAGTGCACGGTCTGAGCTTCCCGTGTGGATGGGCAAGGCTGCCTGAGGATGACCGGCAGGATCTGTGTGCCTCTGCTGCTGCCCTGAAGCCTCCCACCCACCTCTCAGGCTCACACCATGCCTGGGTCCCCTCGCCTCACAACTCAGATGACTGCACCCAGGTCAGCCCCGGATCCCATCTAAGTGAACACCCCTCCCTCCCTTGACCTGTGTCCTGCCTTTCCACCCCCCTGCAGGAACACCTGGGGGAACCTCAGACCTTCATTGTGGAGAATGAAACACATGGATGTGTATCATATACATTATCATGTGTCTTATATACACAATTAATCTATGGGACACACAAGCATCAAAGACATAGGAAAAGCCCATTTTTAAGCAAAGTCAGCTCAGCTCAGAGCTCACGTGACTGATCCCAAGCTCAGGCAAGGTATCCACCCGAATGTCCATTTCCTTCTTTGATCAAGCCTGCTTCCTGGAAGCCATGGCCCTAGAATGAGAAATACTACCAGTTCCAGCCTGTTGTTTCACTCGTTTAGGGCTTGGCTCCAGGGAAAGCTACACCTGGGGCTGAATGAATGAATGAATGAATACACTGTTGGGCTCTGTCATCTTCCAACGGTGGGACCCTGTGAGTCTGAGCCTCAGTCTTCTCCCCAGTAGCGGCATGGTGCTTGGTACAAGGTGTCACTCTGAAAGGTCCTTAGGGCGCGGGGGCGGTGCTCGGGAGAACGGGAAAGCCCTTCCAGTTCCTTGCAGCAGCGAAACTGCCTGGTTTCAGCTCCTAAAGCCTCAGCTGCAGCTGCAGCTCTTGAACGCCTGTGAACTGGCCCAGACCCCAGGTTAGGTCAGCTAGGCCTGACTCCTGTAGAAAGATAGGTAGGCATTGCCTTGCAACTGCCTTGCAGAGGGTCTCAAAGGGGCCTCCCTGTCGAGTGGGGATGCCCGCCTGCATTTCTGGCTCTCATAGGAACCTGGGAAAACGCCCAGTCCTAAGGTTGCTGAAGCCAGGGGGACCTGCTCCCCGCTGGTTTTATGCTCACCCACCCTCTGCTCCAGCAGCCCCGGAGCCTCCAGCCCTTCTGCTCTGGGTAAGCCCCACTCTTTCCTGGGCCTCTGGGGGACCATGATGAAAGATGGATGCAGCCTTAGCTCAGGATAAATATCTCTGAACTGACAGAGGCTGCATACTTGCTGTGGCCACGGATAGCAAACCCTGGGGTCCTGTTAAGACTGCGGTCGAAATTCCTGTTCAGACCACACATAACGCTCGTTGGTAGAAGACAGCCGACACACCCTCCTTGGAAGCTGTTGTTTCCAGAATGAAAGTCCACACCTTGTCAGAAAGCAGCCTGCAGGCTGGGTATTGAGCCACCCTGCAGCTTCAGGTCAGGGATGCAGAGCCCTGTTTGCTCAGAGAAGCAAGAGGCAGCAGGTCGGGTAGGGGGAGGCTCCCTCACTTTGCAGCCTCAAAACACATGAGAATCTTCCAGTCTCAATGCAGTCTCCCTGCCTCCTGCGTTAGCACAGACACACTTATGCACCTGGGCTCCTCATTTTTTTAGGAGAAGACCTCAAACTTCTCAACAGCCACTACACATGCATACAATTCTCTTGGAGGTGGGAGAAACACCAGCAGCCCCAGGGTGTGGTGGAAAGGTGATTAGCATTTATTACAGGAGCATCATCACATATTGAGGTCAAGAAGCTCCTCTCCCACATCTGATTCCCCCAGTCAAGCACCCACTTTATTTGGCATCACTTCCCTGGAATTGGAGTTCCAGATCAATAGCCCAATGACGCATTGCAAACACAGTCGTCCATACACACCACTCCCCCTACTCCCACAGCACCCATGCTCAGGAAGCACAGGACTCAACGCCCAGACCAAAAACAGACTACCTCTTGTCACCCACCTTTTCACTGTCATCCTCAGGGTGGCCCCAGAAGATCCTGGGGAAGACGCAGCACAGATCAAGGCTGCAACAGCACTGGGCTGCCAGGGCCCACCACCCATGCCTGCAGCCAGGCCTGCGTGCAAGAGAGCGAAGACCACCCAAAGGGCAGCAAACTGTCAGGAGCAAATGTTTCCTCGAGGCCAACAGTGAGATCTCAGATGCAATGAGCAGAGGCAGGGGGATACCAGGTGTGCTCAGAACCCCAGCCTTGGCTCTGTGGGTCCACGGGACCTTCTTCCCAGGTGCTTCCCAGAGCAGTCAGGAGCCGTGTCGTAACACAGTGAGTGTTTGCCTTTGAAGATGGCTATTTGCACATTCTCTCCTGGAGCCACAAAAGGATGGCAGGAGTAAAACAGAGCTGCTGTCATGCATGGCCAAGCTGAGGCTCCCACAAGCTCGTGCCCATGTGCACGGGCTGACACAGGCTATGCCTGCAGCCGGTGGGAACAAACCTGACCAAGGGAGAGGAGCTGGCCTTGTCATTGGAGCTGAGCTGCCCATGGGTGGGGGATCCCACTAGGGCCTGCGGTCCTGGCAGGGCCGCAATCTCAGGTTGGTGAGACCCTTCCTTTCTTATCCTGGGATAATTTGCTCAGCCACAGTTTACACAGAATGACAGCTTATTTAACTTTTCAAATTAAAGCTTAAAAGCCCCTAATTAAACCAATAAATCAGAGCCATTCCTGTGGGAGGGCGAAAGTAGCTAGATGGACTCTGGGTCCCTCCCTTATACACTGCTTGAGGTCTGAGTGGCCGTGGTACATGGCGACTCTTGCTGCTCTGCCAGCCCAACCACAAGGGATGCCCTAGGCTCTGGTCTTGCCAGACGCTGCAGGGTGGGGTGCACATGGCTGGCCCCCACCAGATCCCCCCAGTTCTCAGGTGATAGCCCTGAGAACCAGGGAAGGACTGGGCACCCCCACACTGAGGCCCCAGTAGCTGAGCGGGTCAAGATTCCAGGGAATCTTGAAATTCTCTGAAGTGGAATGGGGATGGCATTGCCACAATCCTGGGCCTGGACTTTGCCCAGAAAGAGGGAGTATCATCAGCTAGACCTGGAGGAGAGCTGATCCTTAAGCCAGAGGATGAAAGCTTAAAAGTGCGTGTTTTTTAAATTCTTTTTTTGCCCAGGTTAGTAGAGCAGGGGTTGCAGATGTTTTCTGAGCAGGGACAGAGAGTAACTAGTTTTTGCTCCGTGGGCACCAAGGACTGTTTCACAATGACTCAGCTCTCCTGTGGGTGCAGGAAAGGAGCAGAGATAATAAATAATAATAATAAAACGGTCAGACAGTGTGTCTTCCAAGACAATGTTGTAAGAGGAGGAAGCAGGCCAGGCTGGGCTCATGGGCCACGGTCAGTCCCTGCCAGGGCCCATCAGAATAAAGATGGTGACCCGCCCTTAGTACTGCTTTTTATTTTGCTTTATTTTTTTACTTTTAGGCTGTGTCATGCAGCATGTGGGTTCATCCTTGACCAGGGATTACAGCCCCTGCATTGGAAGAGTGGACAACCAGGGGAGTCCCACTCCCATTACTTTTCATGGGACACTCCTAAGGAACAGGATCCCTTCCCTAATTCCACTGGCCAGGTGCAGGCTGAGGCAGGCATGAGGCTGTGGTGGCTTTGGGTCCCACTAGCTGTGTGGCCCAGAGCAATTACTTACCTGCCCTATGTTTAAGCTTCTCATCTGTAAAATAGGGTAACAGCATGGTTCCTTTTAGGGGTGCAGAGAGGACTAAAGTGAACTAAGTCCATAGAAGCCCCTAACACAGCCGCTGCTTCAATTCCTGCCAATTGGGTGTGGTTTATGTACAGTTGCTGGATCCAAAGGATGGAAAGAGAACTGATATCTGATTTCCTACCTTTACTATCATTCAGAAAAGAAATAATTATTTATTTGTGAGTCTGTACGCACCCCAGGGCTCAGGGGTGGAGGTGGCTGGAGGGGCAGTTGTGTCCAGAAGCAAAAGCAAGGGCTTCCAATGACTTATCCAGGCGGGACCTGGGGGAGGGTATGCATAGTCCCTACAGGCCCTGCAGGGTGGGAGGTGCTGTCATCTTCATGCTCCACATGAGGGTCAAACAACCTTCTAGGAACTGGTACTTGGCAGCCTGGACCCAGACAAGGGAAGCTGTCACTTGTAACTACTTGGATATAATGACACCTGGAAACGTCCATGGAACAGCTTTTACTATGATGGTTACGTGCACTTATAAACCTGAATCAACTGAGTTGCTCCTGAAACATTATATATATCTTTAAAAGATGCATACTTTTAGAATCTGTTACCCTGGTCTTGATAAAAGTAACCAGTCCATGGGCAAGAAGTCTCTGTCCGTGGTGCTGATGCCAAGAGGGCTCCCAAGGTTGTCAGCCACCCAGTCTTGCTTCACCCAGTAACCAGATATTCAAAGCCAATGTCCCCATACAGCTCAGTTCATCTCTTCTCTGCAAACACTGCAGGGGACTCAGGACACTTAACAGTTGATAGCAGGAGAGGGAGGTGAGTAGGTGTTTGAGAAAATAAATGAGTTGATGTCAATGGATGAAAGTTTCAGATGTGTGGTGTTTGTGTTTGAAGTGTGTGCAGCTGAGGATCTCAGTGCTCCCAGAGGGCCAGCATCTGCTTGAGTCTTGGCAAGCGGGGGGACCCTCGGAAGCCAGTTGCACAGCCCCTGGGACAGAGAAAAAGGATGGAGAAGCCCCCAAGAAGACTCTGGGTGATCTTTAACAGCAGGATCGGAAGGTGATGCCACCACTTTGCCTCTCTGACCAGTCTGCTGGCTTTCACGGGTGACACATGGATCCTCCCTTCTCTGAACAAACCATATGTTCCAACGAGCAAAGATGCTCTTTCCCTGTCGAGCTTCCCCCAGGCCTGCCCAACAGGGAGACGAGGATTAGTCTTTAAAGCCACTTAGCACAGTTGGTGACTCATCAGTGGGGGGAACGCGAGGCTGGCGCCAACTGGTAGCCAGCAGCCCATTCGGAGGCCCAGCAGCGGTCTCCACGGGGACCGTTGCTCTCCGGTGGCTCCGGAGGCAACGACACTGCCCTGCCTGTCAGAGGACGTTCCCTGTGTCATGGGCATGTGGGTCAGCATTAAGTTTTCCCACCATTTCTACATGACTGATACCGATTCTGACTTTCTCTCTATGGGTTTGCCCCCTTTGCACCTCAGCTTACTCACTTGTGAAAAGGGACAGTAATAGTATCTGCCCCATAGGTTGTGATGAGGTTTTGATGAATTACGATAAGTAGAGTCATGGGAGACATTAGATCAATGATGGTGATGGCACGATGAAGACGATGTGTTGACAGAGGGCAAAGGGAGAGCATGTGGTACCTGATCCCTGGCTCTTCAGGCTCTGTGCTTTCATCAAGGCATCCTCAGGGGCCCCAGAACATGATCTGACTGTGACCCTCATTCGTTTCACATTTGTTCACATTTACCACATTGTGAGAGGCTCTGTGAGGGGGAAGGGAAGGTGGATGGTGGGGATACAGTGAAGTACGGGGGACAGAGGATGGTCCCATAATCACAGATGACCAAAGCATACTCTTCTCCAACCCCTCCAGCACTGAAGCAAGAGAAAGGCTTGGAGAGGAACCTAACTGCTCACGGTGCTGCTCCAGAACTTAACTTCTCCGTCTGTGCCGTCTGCAGTGAAAATGGGTGAGAGGATCAGAGAGAGGGCTTTGAGAACCAGGTACAGCCAGTGTGAGGCTCTCAAAAGGATGGTCCTAGGGTTCAGGACCAACTCCTTCCTGGGACAGCATTCCTGGTGTGAATGACTGAGAATTCCTTTGTCCTGGACATAGAAGAGAACTGCGTAATCTTACACCAAAACCCACCACGGGCTGAATGGGGTGAAAAAGATACCATTTCATTATTACCCAGTAATCGCAGTTTGCCCTGGTATGCTGTTATCACATTGGTTAAAAAAAAAAAAAAGTTCAGAATTTAATGAAAGTGAGTAAAAGTAAAACTAGTCCATCAGAATTCCAACTTGAAAACATAACCATTCTCCTTATAACTGGCAATTTCTGTATAAACCCCAACCTACTACAAGAACCATTTTATTGTCACAGCTTGAAATTTGTTCTGAATTACCTTGATAATAATATAGACATCCATTCAGCAAGGCGTACCACACCGCTAATGGATCTCGGAGGCCTAATTTCTAAAATCCAGTGTTGCATAGTCATTGTATAACTAGAATTAGTGATGCTCCACCAGAACAAAATGGCCTGAGTTTGTCTTCACGTGATTAAAACGCAGGTAGTTACACATTAATGTTGTTAACAAGACTTTTTGGATTCCAGCAGGGCCATCCATCCGAGAAGTTCACAAACAATACTTGCGCTCTCTGTGGTTGCCCCCACCCTGGAAATTTAAGTGCATCCAAAGAGTGCAGCGATTCCCTTAGAACAAAGGCTCAATTCAGAATAGGACTGTAAATGAGGGGCAATTTTACTCATGAATTTTATCTCCCTTTTTCCCTCTAAGCTATCGGATAACAGCCATCACATTAAGAAACTCAATTAATATATAAGCAGAATCTATCGTAAGTAGATCCAGGTCTCGCTGTACATAAAATTTACTTCCACTCGAAGGCAACCTTGGAACTGAATTGCTTTTGCACAACCAGTGTTGTCTTGGTCAAGTTACGTGGAATGAGAGGTCTCTTGGACCAAAAGTCAATAATTATGGCCTGCCGCCATAGTTAAATGGGAACCGCCACCGGGTTCTGTAAGTGGCTCTGTGGGAAGGTGGCCACCCCATGCGTATATTTACTGTCTGTGGCTGCTTTGGGTCTCAAAGTGGAGTTGACACGATAGAAGCTCCATGGCTGCAAAGCCTATAATATTTGCCATTTTGGCCCTTTTGTGGAAAACATATCTCGACTGCTGCTTAGACCACAGAAACTTCTAAACCAGAGTGAGCTGCCTGGAGATGGAGGAGCCAGGGAAATGAGGGTGCCTTTGCCAGTCCAATTCTCTGTCCTCTGTCCCCACTGGGCCAGTTCTGACCTTTGTAGTGATCAGCTCATGGCTCGTAGGGTACCTGCTCACCCATGAACGCAATACCCAGAAACACCCAACAGCAAGGATAAAACTTAATAAAATTTTCACCAACTCATCAACGGCTGACCTTACATTTGGAAAGACCCAGAAATAAATTTCTCTTTTGATTAAATGGAAAATCAATTTCCAGTGACATTTCTATTCATCAGGCCCCAAATTGAGGCAGGAACCAGTGCCCCAGGAGGAGGACTAGGGTGCCCTGTGCCCTGCCTCTTTTCTGTGACACCCCTGAGCAGAACCGAGCCCCTGCACACCTGTTCAGGGCAGACACCAGGGTTGTATGACCCGAGGCTTCGGGATTTCAAGGATCTACACATGTGACCTCTGGGAACAGAGCTGCTTGGTGAGCAAGCTGCAGACTTCATGTGTTCAGAGGGCATGCTACCTGAAGTGGGAAACTGAATTCACAGCAGTTCCCTGTGATGGATAAGGGGAGGGGTCCTTGGGTCCATTTGTTCTCAACCATGGCTCAGTTAAGAAACATTCCAGTTCACATATGGACTCTGGCCATTTCACTTGAAGGACTCTTTGCATTTAACACAAGTGGGAAGAGCACCCAGGGGTCCTGGCGGTTCTGAGAACACAGTCTCTGCACAGAGGACAGATGGCCCCCACCCCAACTCCAGAGCCTCTCACTCTGCGATTTCTTTCTTTTCAATCACAAAGAGGTCTGAGTGGCTACCCACTCCTTTCTGAATCCTAGGGGCATATACACTGTGAGAGAACCAAGCCTGTGTCTGCCCGCATCATCCTGGGTTTATTTTCTAGAAGAGAGCCAAGCTTTGAGGACTTGGTGATGCCCTCATGCACACTCTCATCACCAGAGCACATGCTGGGGTTCCGAGAGCTCTTCTGAGAGAGGCAGAGGGACGTGTGTGTGCTTCCCCGGGAGGCAGGGGTGCCGTGGGCCATCCCACCACATGGTGGGAGGGTGTCCGAGCAAGAAGGGTGCGGACCTTGCTTGGCGCTGCAGGCAGGCGCAGACACAGGCTGTCTCTTTCTTTCACACCATTCTTGGTGTGTCATCAATCTCTATGGGCTGTCCCCATGGAGAAGGCATCACAGAACCGAGTTGTCACACAACTGCAAAGCATGCGCCTCCCGCTAAAAACAGGACTGTGTCATACCTCCTGTAGCAATGCTGATGATTCCTTGAGGTGGGCGGGAATTGTTTCTAAAAATGAACGCTCTGTGTGATTTAGGTAAACTTAATATGATAAAGGAAGGCACTCTGCCAGTCTAATGAGCCCGTAACTCATCGTGTGGGTCCAATTCATCCCAAACGGAACTGCTGTTTATGTGGAGTTTTTGAGTAAAGGGTGCGATTTTGTGATTCATCACATCAAATCTGTTTCAGTCTCTGCACAAATGGCTCCAGAGGCGAATATAATCAGAAAGATGGAAAGCAGCTTGTCCTTGAGTGTGGGGCCTGGTGCTCCAGGCAGAGGGGGAGCTGGGTGGGGCAGGCAGGGCTGTCAGAGTGTCCACGACAGCACACCGTCCTGCAAGGAGGGTAGACAGGCTACCCCTCTCAGCAGGCTGGGTGAGCCTCACAAACGTCAGCGTGAATGAAGGAAGCGGCCTTGACATGGACAGTGCTGGGTGCTCCCCACACACAAGACTTGCCAACAACATGGGTCACTTGTGCTGAGAGGGGTTAGGGCAGTGGCTGCCTCCTGGGCTGGGACTCACTGAGCCAGAGGGGCTTTCAGGGATGCAGGAAAGGTCCTGCCTGCCCCTTGATCCACTTGCTGGTCATATGTGCAAATTCACTTTGTGGCAATCCCGTGATCTGTGCACTTTTCTGAACTATTCTGTACCCTGTGGAATTTGCCAGATAAAATAAAAGGACCAAGTTGATGTGATGAAGGCTCAGACAGCACGAGGAGGAGAGGTACTCCCTCCTCCAGCACACTAAGCACCTCGTGTATGCCGTGCCCTGAAATTCACAAAGCAATTACCATGTTTATCAGCTAACAACACTCCAGTGCCTCCATGTTGACACACCTCCATTCATTACGTCTTTACAAACCCTTGGTAGGAGGGTCATACCTAAAGGCCACCTGATGTGAATAGCCAACTCATTAGAAAAGACCCTGACGCTGGGAAAGATGGGAGGCAGGAAGAGAAGAGGGGGACAGAGGATGAGATGGTTGGATGGCATCACCGACTCAACGGACATGAGTTTGGGCAAACTCCAGGACATGCTGAAGGACAGGGAAGCCTGACATGCTGCGGTCCACGGGGTCGCAGGGTTAGGTACGACTTAGTGACCGAACAACAACAACAACGGGGAGGGAACTACTATTACCTGCATTTGTAACTGAGGAATCCAATTTATTACGTTATTGTGTTTTATTGACGTATAATTATCTAACAGTGTTGTGTTAGTTTCTATTGTACAACAAAGCGAATTAGCTATATGTATATATATATATATATCCCCTCCGTCTTGAACATCCCTCCTATCCCCCCCCCCCACCCCTCTAGGTCATTACAGAGCACTAAGTTGAACTTCCTGTGTTTTATAGTAGGCTCCCACTAGCTGTCTATTTTGCACATAGTCGTGTATACACGCGGGCTTCCCAGGTGGCTCAGTGATAAAGAATTCATCTACCAATGCAGGAAACATAAGAGATGAGGTTTTGATCCCTGGGTCAGGAAGATCCCCTGGAGGAGGAAATGGCAACCCACTCCAGTATTCTTGCCTGGAGAATCTCATGGGCATAAGAGCCTGGTGGACTACAGTCCATGAGGCTGCAAAGAGTCAGATAGAAATGGGCGACTGAGCATACATACATACATACAGTGTGTATATATGAAAGTGAGGAATCTGATCTGAAGTGAAGCCATCAACCCCATATCACATGGGTGTGCAGCAGAGCCTGGATTCCAATGTCCTGTCTGACCACGGAGCCCACTCCCCTCCTCACTTTTCTTGCTCCCCTCGAGGCAGGAGGCGGCTCGGCACTTGCCGTCTGGAAGCTGAGCCACGTAGCTGGTTGGCCCTCTGCAGCCTGGAAGCTTGGCTATTTGTCTGTCAGCATTGAGAAAATGCTAAGGACGAGTGCGGATGATGCCTTCGCAGTGAACAGGATGAGGGGATGCATGGAGAAGGCTGCACACCCTTAAAGCACACGAGGAAAGCCCTGAATTACTGAGTCTGTCAACAAAGAAGCAACCGCGGACAAGCCTCTGCCTCAGGCGCGCCCTGCCCCTGCCCCTTCCTTCAAAGCACCGAACTGTTCTTTAAAAGCAATACCAACGTCTGCCTCACTGAGCTGAGTCTGCTTCTTGGATAGACACCAGGATGGTGTCTGTAGTTTCTAGCAGCCTTCCTCATGCTCCTTTCTGGCATCAGTGTGTTCCGTTATCCTGCCTGGGTGTGGAGCTCACGGTGCTCTGACCGGCGACTGTAATACGTATGTTACATCAGTGGCTACTGGTTCAACCTTGGGGTCAGGAGCTCTGTTTTTCAAGACTACAGGAGGATGGTTTCTCATTGTGACGTTAAAAAATGGGGAAGATATTGCTGTTTGTCTCCTGGGCCGAGACGTGTTTGCAAGTGGAGATTTGGCATGACTGACAATGCTGCTTAAATGACTCCTGTGGGCCTTAATCTACCTCTGCTATCCCCACCCAGCTGCAAGGCTTCCACCTGCCTCACCCCCGAAAAGCTGGAGCCATTTGTAATTTCACAAAATGAGACACAGGGCTTTTCTTGCCGAAGGTTTCAGCTCCGTAATCTTCCAAATTCATTTCCTGAACGAGCCACCTTTATCCATTAGTTGGATGATAATATTCCAATCACTTGCCAATTCCTGTAATATCCCAACTCCCCCTTTTCCCGTCTCCTAATCGGTGACGGTTCTTTTTAGAAGAATAAGCATCGAGGTGTACCGTTAACTCTTCTTTAAAATCTTACAAGGTTGGGCCATGCAATCAAAAGCTGCTAATCTCTGCCTTTTCTCTCTGAATTGCTTAAAACGGGTGCTTTTAGAGGCAATTTGTTTACTGCACTCCGAGAATTTAAATTTCTGTAAATACACTTTAATTTTTTAATAGACATTTTAAGCCACCAAAAGGCAACCCGTCTGAATAAAAATGTTGCCCCAAGAACTTAATAGTTTCAAAAATTAAAATGTAAACTATTCAGGAGTTGTAACAGGGAGGGATTAATGTGAACATCACACACAAACACACCAGCTCTGTTCCTCTGTCCCTGGATCTTGAGTCTCTCTTCACCTTCTCCTCTTAGGCTGACCCTGGTGCCTGCCTCTGTTGCCCCCATCCACCATCCAAGCCTGAGTCTGGAGCTCCCAGGACCCTCCGACAGCAGGCCTGCACTCCTGAAAGGCTGGGCAGTGGTCGGTATGGGTCCTGGAGTGTTTCTCCCACTGCATCTCCATCTCCCTGCATCTCTCATCATCTCTTACTTCTAAAGTGCGTAGGGGACCTGACCTCATGTGCCCTGATGGATGACCTGGCCACTTCAGCAAGCTGGATCCTTCCTCAAACCAAATCACAGCAAACCTGCTCAGGCCTCTGGTGTGACTCCCACTGATGGGCACGTGGTGCGGGGAGAGGAGCCTGTTACACCACACTGGAGGTAAAGATGCAAACCCAGAGCTGGACCTCTAAGGGCAGACTGCCACCTCCTCAGCCACGAACAAGGGGAAACCATCAATCAAAGAGCACTTTACACAGTGTGGACCCATCTGGATCAGAACTCAAATGAACCATTTTTAAAGATGACATTTGAACCGCAGGTGTGTGGACATGACTGCAGCACCCAGGGGACCAGGGGACGGGTTGAGAACCTTTCAGGTGGGATAATGATGTGGTTGGTTATGGGGGTGAGGGCGTGGAGGAACCCACCTCCTCTGCAATGTGTGTTCAAACAAATCCCCAAGCCAGGCTGGGTCCCAGAGCTAAACACAGTGCTAAGCTTATCCTTTTCAGAGCAAATGGCAGCAGGTGCTGGGGTGCGGGCTGGAAGGAGACACTGTCGGTTCTATTCCCCTTTCTCAAGCCTCACCATTCACGGTCGCAGCAACAGAGAACTGTGTCCCATGGACCCTGGTGTCCCTGGCAAGGGATTGGCGCACCCTACATCCTCCAAGCCCAGGCCTCATCTTTGGGGCTGGCCTTACCCCACACTCCCTGCAGGCGGCTGGCTACCTTCTGGCTCTGGTCAGTCCAATGGCCACCTGGGGGGTCAGCTCCACCTAGTCATGGAAATGACTAGAAGCAGAACAGACATCCAACAGACAGAATAGAAAAATCCCCCTGGGTCTGGACTCCTGGCATCACTGGCATGGCCCCTGCACTCACCTCACCGCCCCCTCCTCTGCCTGCTCCCCGGTGGGGTGCACTGGGCCCCACACTGACCAGAAGCCCTGTGCCACAGAGCAGACACCCCCCGTCCCAGGAGACAGAACACATCAGGGAAGCAAGACATCCCTTCCCTGAGTGCAGATGGCACGTTGTGTTTTATTTATCTTACAAATATTTATACAAAGCTTACTCTATGCCAGGATGCTGTCTGAAGGCTTTTCAAATATTAACCTAGGCAACCAGCACCTGGGTCACCCTGCAAGCTCTGCCTGGCTCATGGCTGGACTCTGAGGGCAAGGATCCCCTGAAGAAGCCAGCTGAAGGGGTGATCCCTGCCCCGGGGCCCACCACCTTTTGTCACTGCTGCCTCTCACTTGCATCTGTCTCCCAGCATCACCAGGGTAGCCCTCCTCTTGAGTCTATAAACAGGCTGGTGGGAGGGGCTTAGACCGCCGTTCCTGGAGACTCGATGTCTGTCAATACCGGGTCCCGGCTTGCAGCTCTGGCACAGAGGACGGCAGAGCCCTGCTAGCACCCCCACCCAGCAGCCAGACACCTGCTCCAAGTCTCACAAGAACACACACAGGTGCAAGGTTAAGTATGTGCATGTGTTCACACACATACGGGCACATGAAAGTATAGGACATGTGTACACACTTGTGTATAAAATGCAAACACACACACATGCATGTACACACTGATGTATGTGCGCACACACGTGTGTGTGTGTATGTTATTGGTGCAGGTACATACATTTAAGTAAATGTGTATGCTTGTTGTGTGGATAGATGCATATTCTACATATATATATACACACATATACGCACATGGGCACATAGGTGCATATAGGTACACACACATATTTAATCCTTTAAACAACCCCATGGGTTATCATTTTATGTGTATATGAACAGGTGTTACACACATGCATGTATTTAAGCGTGTATGTATGTGTGTATACACACCCAGATTTGTGTGTACGTGAAGCTTACACATGTGCGTGTGCACACACAGCCAGTCCCGTAACATTCCCTTGCAGGAGTGTGTTACGAGGGAGGTGACACAGCAGCGGGAGGGATGGTGAGAGAGTTCCAGGGCTCCTGCCTGGAGTGGCCGAGCCTGGGGCTGGACGCAGCCTCTTCACTGCCACCCTGAACCACTCTCCAGGCCTCAGCCTCTCTGAGACCTTGTTCAGGCCGGGACCTCCAGGTAGCACTCTCAGTGCCCGGCCAGCTCTGTTTTCAGTTAGTCTCTTCTCTGCTGTAACAAAGAGACACACACCAGCACATACCCCGACCTACTCAGATATTCAGGTGAAGACTCCCCTGAGAAGCAGGCAGGACTTAGCACCTTAATTAACTGAGTTCTGGGGGTGAGACTTTTCAAACATGCAGCAGACAGCGGAGGTCATATGTGCCAGAGATGCCGTGAGCTTGTGTGTGCTGACGATGCAGAGTGCAGGCCTCTGAAGTTTATGCCAAGTGTACATATGTTCCATGTATGTCACACACACACTGTATCACGCATAGTGTCCACATGCACCATGAAACACAAGTGCACACACTCCATGCAGCATTGAGCATGGGTGGTGCTGATCTCTGAGGGCTCCAGGAGAAATGGAAGGGCGGACCAGAGAAATGGACCTGAACCACGATTATGAAGTGGGACCCATGTCACCAGCTGGACTGAAAAGAGAGGGGAGGATGGGGTCGGTGTGGGAGCATCCAGGTGGACGACTCAACATCTGACACCAGGGCCTGGTTCCAGCGCAGGCCCAGGAGGCCAGGGAAGCGTGAGTGGGCGGTCAGCATCCCTCCCATGCCCATGACAGACTGACAGCCATGATCCCTGGGAAAAGACTTTTACCTCTGATGGGCCTCTGCAGTTGGAATAAATTTCCCACAGCCTTTTGATGGATGTTAATTGCTCTTTCATGAGTTTCCCACCACTTCCCAAATGTACACTTGCTGGACATGGCTGCAATTTCAGCATTTTAAAGGTAATTTTTAGTGTATTGGTTGACTTGGCCTTTTAGAAAGGCTCTGTTTGTTCCCATGTGGGAATAGTTAATGCCATGCTGACCCAAGGCTGCTCAGCCAAGTGACATGTCCCCTGGGGGAGGGGGCAGAATTGCCCCTGGGTGAGAACCGCCCATCTGAAGAGATGCCCTGACAGGTGGATCCACACCTCTGGGTCTCTGTCCCTAGAAGCCAGGCATGGGTCTTGGAGGAGGTGGGCCCTTCCTGAGGTCCTCGGGCCTCAGTGGTGAGCGAGGGTTAGCCATGCTGCCATATTCTTTCAGCCCAGTTGAAAGAGCATCCTTGCTGACAACAGGGAGAGCCCAGGTCAGTGTCTGAGCCTCTTCTGCAGCCCTGGAGGAGGTGATGTGACCGGGACAAATAGCCTTCAGCTTGCCTGTCTCTTAGCAGCTTTAGGGCAGAGAAGGTACCAATTCTGCGATGCACAACAAAGGGCCACTAGCACCCTCATATCATGGGTAGTCAGGCGGTGTTCAGGATGCTGGCGTTTTAAAGCTGTGATTTGTGAGCGTGTGATTTGTGTGTGTTTGCTGGCTGTGCAGCTTCTTCAGTCTCTGCCTCGTCTCAGCACCAACATAGTTCAGATGTACCCTTAGCGTTTTGGGTTTAAAAAACTTTTTATAACCGAAGTTAGAAAGAAAACAGCGCTTGGTTTGGCAGTGTCGCAAGTGACAAATGAAACCTATTACGGTTGTGAAATTAGCGAGCTGTGACATCCGTGAATTTAGCAACACTTCTGAGTATCAGCCCAACCCTGCATTCCAAGCTTCTATGAACACAAGAAACTGTCATTCTTCCAAACCACAAGAACTTGAAACATCACTTGCAGAATCACGTTGGACCTTCCCAAGGGCTGAAGCCGCTGCAGCCCTCATTATGAGTGACAGGATGTGAGCTGTGAGCTGAATGATGGCCCTTCCAATGCAAGAGTCATTTATTAAAAAGAACAGAAAGACCCTTTTAAGATGCTCTGCTTATGAAATATCCCTTGTATGGTACCACAAGTTCACTGAGCTGGTTTAAGAGCTTCCTTTTCTCTTATGTCAACATAGAAAATGTCCCAATATTGTGCAAAATATGAATTATTGTTTATTAACAGGGTTGTTGGACTTGCCAGGTAGCACTAGAGGTAAAGAACCCACCTACCAATGCAGAAGATATAAGAGACGTAGGTTCAAACGCTGGGTCAGGAAGACCTCCTGGAGGTGGGCATGGCAACTCACTCCAGTATGCTTGCCTGGACAATCCCATGGACAGAGAAGCCTGGTACAGTCCATAGGGTTGCAAAGAGTCAGACAAGACTGAAGCGACTGAGCATGCATGCATTCACGCATGACAGGGTTGTTATTTACATAATCATGGGGATCTCTAATATTTCAGAGACTGACACCATACACTCTATCTGTAAAGAGGGCTTCTGCTAAGTTGCTTCAGTCGTGTCCGACTCTGTGCGACCCCATGGACGGCAGCCCACGAGGCTCCCCCGTCTCCAGGCAAGAACACTGGAATGGGTTGCCATTTCCTTCTCCAATGCATGAGAGTGAAAAGTGAAAGTGAAGTCGCTCAGTTGTGTCCGACTCTTAGTGACCCCATGGACTGCTGCCTACCAGGCTCCTCCACCCATGGGATTTTCCAGGCAAGAGTACTGGAGTGGGGTGCCATTGCCTTCTCCGAAAGAGGGCTTCTAGGGAAAATTAAAGCAATGGAACAGCAAAATTCACACTCCTCAGTCTGGCAAACATGCAATGTCTATAATGTGCTGGGGTCATTCGGAGGGAAGGACTGTGCATGGGGAGAGGGTAAACTGGTTCAGCCTTTGCGGACAGAGAGTCAGACAGGCCAGAAAAGTTGAAAATGCAACTGCCTGTTGACCCAAAAAATTGAGGTAACCACTCTAGAGAGAGCACTTGGACCAGGAGATGCACGAGGCTCCTCACTACCAGGCTGCTTATGATGACACAAGCTGGGACCGGAAGCCGATGAGTCCAAACAGGGCGGCTTCTGCTATGCTAACAACCAGCCCAGGTCTCAGGGGCTTGGCCCCATGCAAGGAGTTTATCTCCAGCTTAGGCAGCCCTCAAGACCTACTGCCCTGTAGATGCTGGCTCAGTGTTCTGAGCTACTCTGAGTTGGAGGATTTCTGCTCACGGGTGTGGCGACTCGTGTGACACACAGGATCCCGCTCACCTTTCATCTCCCAAAGCACGTTGGCCACATCAGACTCCAAGGGGCAGCTTGGAGCAACCGTGTCTGGTGCTCTGGAGGGAGCAGAGGGCGGACACTGTGGAATCTCAGAAACTGTATCACACAAAGCAAGCCAGTTCCAGAATGACAGGGTGCGATGCCACATACACACATGCTAAGTAAGTCGGCATAAAAATTCAGCATAATCTCTGCACACATATGATACTGAGAAAGTACAGAAGTATGGATGGAGAGATGCCACACTCAGAAGTGTTGCTTCTGGGGACGGAAGGGGTTGTCACCTTTCCTGTAACGATCTTATTTCTGTAAGAGGCCTGTTTGTTGTTGTTCAGTCACTAAGTCGTGTCCGACCCTGCGACCCCATGGACTGCAGCATATCAGGCTTTCTTGTCCTTTACCATCTTCTGGAGTTTGCTCAAACTCATGTGCATTGAGTTGGTAGTACTATCCAACCATCTCATCCTCTATTGCCCTCTTCTCCTTCTGCCTTCAATCTTTCCCAGCATCAGGGTCTTTTACAATGAGTCAGGTCTTCCCATCAGGTGGCCAAAGTACTGGAGCTTCAGCATCAGTCCTTCCAGTGAATATTTAGGACTGATTTCCTTTAGGATTGACTGGTTTGATTTCCTTGCCGTCCAAGGGACTTTCAAGAGTCTTCTCTAGCACCACAATGCAAAAGCATCAATTCTTCAGCGCTCAGCCTTCTTTATGGTCCAACTCTCACTGCTGTACACGACTACTGAAAAGTGTCTATGAACACCTATTAATTCTGGACCGTGGCCCGGCCTGTGTTTGCTCTGGCATTTGCACTTTTCAGTGTTGTATTGATCCTTTGGACAGATACAAAGCTGAGCCGTGTGCTTACTGAAAAAGAGAAGCACACCCCACGTGGTGACAGAAGTGAGGACACAGCAGAGCCCAGGGGTGGCCAGGTTAAACCCAGGGCTGGCGCTTCCTCTCTGTTCCGAGCTGTGAACTCTCTGTCTTATTCCCTCCACCCCGGGTGTTCACATTCACTAATGTTCTCTACACAGTATCTCATGAGCATAAGGTATGGACTCCAGTTGCTTGACAGCAGCTGTTGGAGAGTTCTGTATTTTGATTAATAACCTGAGCAAATACCTATGGCATGAGCGTTGACTGGGGTATTTGACTATTTTCTGGAAAGGCACAAAGACACTAATTCCCTTATGACACCTGTTGGGCACACAGGTAAATGGCAGAGGATACGCTATTTTAGGGGCTTCCCAGGTGGCTCAGTGGTAAAGAATCCACCTGCCAATCCAGGAGACACAGGTTTGATCCCTGCTCTGGGAAGATCCCCTGGAGAAGGAAATGGCACCCCACTCCAATATTCTTCCCTGGAAAATTCCATGGACAAAGTGGGCTATAGTCCATGGGTTCATAAAGAGTTGCACATGACTGAGCAACTGAGCACCCACACAATAAGCTATTTTAGGCAGCAGAGGGAACCAGCAAGTTAGTCCTCCCCATGTCCTTGAACCTGGAGAGACTCCAAGGAAACTTGTAGGGAATCCGGGCACCTGCTGATGCCCGGGTAACTGGAGGTGCCACTTCCCTGGCTCTGCAGTGTCGGGGTCTCTCTGACACTTGAACTCTCTGCACAACACCAGTGCTGACCTTGTCCCTGACCCCCAGCGGGCTCCCCGGGTGCTGCCTTCTGCCCCATGAGAATGGTGGGGTTGGGGTGGGGAGGCCACAGCTCTCCAAGGATGGGCAGCCAGGCTTCACAGCAATGAGGCAGGGCTGGTATGAACCAGGAGGAGCTGGTAGTGGCACCAGGATGCCCACACGGTGAGAAAGGACTGGGAAGAGCGGACAGGACTGGACTGGCCCGGCAGCCCCCTCAAGGCGCTGTGATGTCTGCCACTTTGGGGACCGTTTTTCTCCAGATCTAAGCCAGAGCCGCTCTGTGAGTCTCTTTCAATTTCCATTTTGAAAGGCACAGCTGGTTACTCCCCAGGAGCCTCTGCTTAGAGTCTTCTGCAGGGAAATGCGCGGGGAGTGGGGGTGGGAGGCTTGAAATTGCTCCTCAAGGCTTCACTGGGGGAGGGGAAGTGGGAGGGCCGGTACAGAGACCCTCCCGCCTCCCCCGGTCACCCCTGGCTCCTGCAGCTAAACTCCAAGGGCCCTGGTGCACTTACTGCCCAGTTGTGCTGTCCTGTATGTCTGAATACTCCTTCGAAGGAGGGCCTATGTTTTCATTCATTCTGCACTGGATCTCCCAAGTTATGGTTCTGGCTCTGACTCTCTCCACATATAATTTCTTTCTAAAAACATTATATCTGAAAGGTTTTCTGGATGACTACAAATTGATTTTCTTCCTAAGCCTGGTATTAGGACCATTATTTTAAATCCAGTTCTGTCCGCTCTGGATCAGCAGCCATTTTCAACAAACAAGCCTGTGGACTAGGTCGGCACATCCAAGGTCGAGCCCTAAAGGGCCCTTGGGGGGTTGTCCCCATGGCCAGGGGCCCCCATGTGACTCAGTGCACCCTTGATGGGGCTGCTGGAGATCCAGAGGAGTCCACTGGAGCCGCTCCTTGTCTAACTGACTCTAATCTGCCACTGAAGTCAGTAAATCATTAGCTCATGCTTCTGAGCCTCACCTTCCTCATCTGTGAAATGAGAATCGTTATACCCACCCAGCCTGGGTCCTTATATCAACGAAAACGGGGGCTTGGGTGAGAGGCCACAGATGCCCCTCGGATGAAAGGCTCAGTTAAGGGCAGGCGCTCTGTCTGTACGGATAAGACGGAGATTGCCATTTGAGGCAGGCTTTAGGTATCTGACTGCCCCAGCAGATGGGCAGGTTGACTTCTGAGCGAATCTGGACTAAGGTCCCTTTCCTACCATGCCCACAGGATGCCACCTCTATGGTATCCCCGCTGAAGAGGTCTTGGGAGACCAGACAAGGCACAAATTGGGGAAAGACCCCAAAAGAAAGAGAATCTGATGAGTGCAGACTCCAAGGCTACTTCTGCAGCTCCTGGCCCCGGGAACAACCCGACAATGACCTCAGCGTCCCCAGAGCAGGTGCCTGTGGACGTTTCTCAGGGGGCTTGGTGGGTGCCTACCCACTGCCACACGGACCCCTCCCAGCTCCAGGGGGAGTCACTCACTGCCCCAGCTGCACGAGATGCAAGAACACGTGGGAAATGAAGGGAAAAAAAATCGAACAATCTCAATAATATTTTAAGCCACAAAGTAATATTTCTATAGCAGAGTGCAAATAGAATTTTACATAATGCACGGAATAAATGCTTCTGAAAATCAATATTTCCAGCTGGATGTACAAATTAAATGATGATATTCAAGTGCGAGATTAAAACAATGATTTAAGATAGAAATTGAGTTATATTATCTCATGCCTGCCTACCGCTGAATATGTTAATAGGACATATTTGTTAGTATTCAGTCAATTTGTCTCCCTAAACAGAAGGAGGTGGGGATTACTATCTGAAAAGCAAAAGGTTGGTGAGGAAAAAGCTCCCCAAATACATTTTGGGTGGAAAGTCAGCAAAGCCAGATGCTCATGGGGGGATTGGGGGAACCTGGGTACGGCTTGTTCTCCTCCTTCAAGGAGACATGGAGTTAATTTTCCAGATGCTTCCTTGGTCCCACCATGCCTGTGAGTGAGACTCCTGGCTCCTCCATAGTGCAGGGGGATGATTAGGCCCAGGCATGTGAGGTCTGCAGTGCTCAGGCTCCCATCATTGACAACCCCGGTCATGTCTTCACCCTATTTATTCTCTTTGAAGATTGGGAGGCCTGCTCTGGCCCCCGGGACACCCACTCAATAATGCAGCAGGAGGCGGCCCTGTTCACGTCTCTGCACATGGAGCAGCTCTAATTGTAGGGAAGGGTGGCCAGGGAGCCTCTAACAGGGGTCATGTTGGCTGAGGTTCCCAGTTCCAAGCTGCCCTCTCGGGGCATTGGGTCTTCCCATGCCTGGGTTGACCTGGGGCACTTAGTCCGGCGTGGCTTTCTGACCTGTCTGTGCTGAGGGGTCTGCCTGCTCTTGGGGACAGAGGGAAGCGGCAGGCACACCCACTCAGCCTGGGGCACCTGTGGAGCCACAGCCCTGGGGGGTCTGCACACACGTGGCCTCCCTCACCTGTTGGCCCTAGGCCTGCCCTGCATTGCCTGCCCCAATGTTATCAGCTGCTGTGGATCCCCCTTCCCTGAAAATGTGCTTTTACCTTGAGCTCGGTGAAGGTTCCAACCGTGCCTGTCCTCCCCGGCTGAACCTCCTCCTCGCAGCCTCCCCACAGTCTCCCGGGGCCTAGTCCTGAAGCCCTCTCCACCTCGTCCCTCCCACCTCACTCAGGGGTCTTCCTTGTAGAAGAAACCACATGGGAAACAGAAAGAAGTGAGTTCCACCCCAGCTGGTGAGCCTGGGGGACCCTGGCCCTAATGAGACCGGAACAGCAGTCCCAGCCGGCCCCTGCTCTTAGCACCGTGAGACCCTGAGCTGAAAGTGGAGCAGCCTTGTGACCACAGGTTGGGGTGCATCGATGGGTCTTATCTGGAGCTGCCACATTTGCAGTACCAGTGACCTCGGAGCAGAAAACTGATACGTGTGCACCTGTCTGCCTGTCCGCCCCCCAGACTGGGCCCGTATTTCCTCACAGAACTCTGGGGGGGGGCCCGTCTCCCCAGGGCCTTCTCAGCACTGATTTCTGCCCATTAGACTCGCATGTGGGGCACTCTGGTTTGTTTTTAAGTGGGCAAACCATTTCTATATGTTTACCACTTTCTTGTGTGTTTTCCCATTTATGTCTTTTGCCCACGTCTCCACTTACTTCTGCTGTGTTGTCTCTTTTGCACTGATCTGTATGTAGAGCAGGTCTTCCTACTGACGAGCTGCATTTGACGGGAGGGGTGGGGGTGGGGGACTGAGACTTAGCGATCCGTTTGAACATTTGGCCTAGACGACGAGTCTCCATTTTGATATCTGCCCCTTGTGCTTGTCAGGGTGCTGGACTAATCACGACACCACCTGGGATGTCCTTTATGTGTTAAGACAAGGTGAGAACAGAGATTTTGTTTGGGCTCCGTGCTGCCTGGGGTCGGGGGATGGAGAGAGGAACCTGTCACCTGGGGACTCGTGGAACTGGGTTCCCTGTGGGACCGCCTGGGGTCCGTTCTTCAGGGTGATCATGACAGGGTTGAAGGGGCGGATTCCTCAGGCACAGAGGTGGGGCCCGGCGGTTGGTTCTGGCTTCGCCAGCACTGGTTTCCACCAGCATCTCTGCCAAGGGCGGCAGGAAGCCAGAGGGCAGTGCAGGGGCCATTTTTGCAGGATTGCCTGGTGCTTTTTCTAGCTTCAGGCTTCTGACCAGGGGCCCAAATCTCCTCAAGTCCCCACACTTGAGTGGCACAGAAGATGAAAACAAACTTTAAAATCCCGGATAATCCTCACTTTACTAATAAGCAGTTTTATCTAAATCCTGCCTTTAAAATTGGGCTTCCCAGTCTGACGCTGGTGGAAGCGTTTCAACATCTAATTTCCAGGCTGCATTTGGACAGTGTGACCCCTGGGCTCCACACCCTTCCCGAGGCTTGTCTCAGACCCACCTGGTCTCCACAAGTGGGGATCCGGGTGAAACTGCCTCCACTGTCTGCCCTCAGCATCCAGGGGCCACTTGGGAGAGTGAGGAGGAGGGTCTTGGCTTCTTGTGGACAAGCCCAACCCCTGCCTTCCACCAGCCCACCCATTTGAAACAGTCTTTTCATTTATATTATTTAGGAAACATTTTACCACACACGTTGTGATGTGCCAGGCCCTCTAGTGGTTTCATATTCACTCATTCAGTCCCTGTAACAACACACAGGAAGAGCCCTCTGCGATGCCCATTTTATAGATGGGGAAACTGAGGCAAGAGGTGGTCACCCAGTGGGGAGTTCTGGAGCTGAACCTCAGACACAGTTGCCCCTCTCAGATGGCAGCCTCGGGCAGTGATTCCAATGATATTGAGGTTGTCCAGTCCGCTTTCTCCCTCGACCTCTAGACACGAATATTAATCGTCCTGACAAGGAAGAGCAGCTCCATCTTTTAGCACTGCCTCTGTGGACAGCGCCATGCCCCAGACATGGATCCAATGGATGGACCCGACTGCAACAGATGGACTGTAATGTCTCCGCTGTCAGGTCAAGCGGAAGGCAGGCCCCCTTCACTGGTCAAGCGTACATGCTCCTGGGCCTGCCTCCTGGACCAGCAAACTGTGGTCGGTAGAGAAGGTCCATCTGTTTCATGAAGTGGGACTCTCCTGATGCAGCCTCTTCCCAGCCAAGCATCTTCCTTCTGGCTCTGTTTTCTGTGAGGCTCTGGCTCTTTCCTGGGACCATTCTTGCTGCCTTGCTTTGTGTCTCATCTAGTTAACCTAGAGGTGCCAGGTCAGGGGTGGCATTGTGTTCCTGGTGGCGTGGGCTCCAGTGAGAAAACCCTTGGGTCCCTCCATCACTCACTAGACAGCGTCCACGTAGCCTGACTCCACCCACCCTATGCAGCTTCATCAACACCAGAGGACCCCAGATGTTGTCGGAAAGAGATTCTAAGAGACGGGCAATTTGGGGCAACACCCACAACAGTCAGAGATGAAAAATAATGCTGTGAACACATTCCATGCAGCAAATGTCTCTTCAAATAAAAGAATCTAGAGTCAGAACATGAAAATACGCTGTAAATTCTCAAGGAATCAGGCCATAGATTTCCTGTAGATAGATTCCATGTCATATGATGACACATTTGTATGAAATTATAAAAACCAATATCCATCTTGGGATTGTGCAATAAATAGAATTTATTAAAGTGCTTGTGAAGCGCCTCCAGTGAGAAATTCATCTTTGATCCAGATTTTAATAAGGATTATATAATCATAATGAGACTGTAATAAAACAGCATTACCTGAATAATCCATTTTATTACCAGTTTTATTATGAGTTTCCATTTATTACCATTCATTGGATATTTAAAGCATATGTAAATGATGCAATATGAAAGATATGAGGAACAAGAATTATGGTATATGTCTATGTAAATTTATCTTCCTGATATCAAAGATCTTCAGAATTTCAAAGTTTATACAGTCAGAAAGGATCTCAAGAGAAGGTTAAAAATGTGGCTTTGGGTTTCAGGCATCAAATATGAATGTCTTGCCAAGAAAATGGCCATTCCTTCTGACGGATATGAAATTCAGTCATAGGATTAAATCTTTATTAGGAGTAGGAGACTTTACATGGCACCAGAAAACCCTGTTTACTTGGGCCTTGAATGGAAATCTTTCTAAAATGTCTAGCTCCCTACGTATGTGGACCGCACCTACGGCTTCCCAGATGGTGCTAGTGATGAAGAACCTGCCTGTCAATGCAGGAGACAAAAGAGACACAGGTTGGATCCCTGGGTCCGGAAGATCCCCTGGAGGAGGAAATGGTAACCTACTCCAGTATTCTTGCTTGGAGAATCCCATGGACAGAGGAGCCTGACAGGCTGCAGTCCATGGCGTCAAAAAAGAGTGGGACAGGACTTAGCGACTAAACAACAGACAAATGGTAAGGAGTCAGGTACTTGAAATCTTGTTAAGGGGGTAGGGCTCATGTTACGTGTTTTTACTGCAAACAAACAAGAACCACAGCAAAGGGACATGGAAGCTTTTGGTGGTGACGGGCATGTTCACGACCTGGATTTGATGATGGTAACAGTAGACGTATGTCAACACTCATTAAACTACATGCATTCATTATGCACAGAGTTCTGTACACCAATCATACAATAAATGTGGGGGTGAGGGGCACAGATCCCATGCATTTAGGGACTTCCTTGGTGCTCCATTGGCTAAGACTCTTCCAACGCAGGGGCTTGGGGTTTGATCCCTGGCTGGGGAACTAAGACCCCACATACCATGCAGCCAAAAAATAACAATAAATAAAAAATTTTAAAAAGAAGCTTTTATTTATTTAAAAGAAAACATGGGAAGCGGGTATCTGGGGTGCTGCTTTGTGATTGCCATTCTCTTGTGAATGTTCAGAGGGACACTGCCTGCAATTTGTTCATTTTTCTGTATGTGCTGTAGTTTATGAGAAG
Organism: Bubalus kerabau; assembly: GCF_029407905.1. NCBI lineage: Eukaryota > Metazoa > Chordata > Mammalia > Artiodactyla > Bovidae > Bubalus > Bubalus kerabau. The sequence goes on from NC_073636.1 coordinate 55,991,904, forward strand.
TTTGAGAACGTCAGCCAACATTCCTGGTTTTGGAAGTACCGCAAGGGGCAGAGAGCCCCTCTGAGCACCCGGGAGGCCTCTCTCCAGTCTGCCACATGCTGTCGCTGCTGCCTCAGGGCAGAGCACTTGACAATCAAAACTTGAGTCAATTTTCAAAGAGCTTTCCGGAAGAACATAATTAGATTAGAACGTTACATTTGTTAATTTTTCAGTTGCTCATTAAAATTGACATGTCATTTGATTTTGACAGAAACCTTTTTATCTTGATGTAGGGCTGTAGGCTTTTTTTTCCCCATAATAAAGCTATATTTAGGAAGTTCTGAAATATAACAACTGCAAATAATGAAATGGAAACCACTTGCTCCATCATTCGTATCTAAGAATCATGAAATAAATCATCTTTCTCCATAATATTTAAAAAGAAAAACAAATGAGGCTGAGGTCTTTATTTAAACTAAAAAAAAAAAAAAATGAGACTCTCGTGGGACTAAAGCTCGCGACTCTGGTGATGCATTCGGAACCCAAGCAGCAAGCCTGCTCTGCAGAGGAGTTGTGGGCATGGGGACCACAGGACATGGGTTCAGGGACATCTCTGCTTCCCTCTTCACAATGCACGTGTGTGCTGTCACTTCAGTTGTGTCTGACTCTTTACGACCCCATGGACTATAGCCCACCAGGCTCCTCTGTCCTTGGATTCTCTACATAAGATCACTTGATTGGGTTGCCATGCCCTTCTTCAGGGGATCTTCCCAACCCAGGGATCTAACCCGCATCTCTTAAATCTCCTGCATTGGCAAGCAGGTTCTTTACCACTAGCGCCACCTGGGAACCCTCACTAAGGTCCCATGTGTAACCTGTGACATGAATGCTAAGTGACCATGCTCATTCCTACAAAGAGAAGAAAAGATGGCCTTCTTCCTGCTTCGACTGCGACCTGTCCTGTCCTGTTCTGCAGAGTCAGAACAGAAGCCCCTGGATGGTCGGTGCACATCAGACAAGAGGGACTGTGTGGTGGGATGCAGTGGGACCCCTGGGAATGGATGGCCTGGGTCCTAGTCCCCTCCCCTGACTTAACCATGTGCTCTGGGGCAAGATGGCTGTTCCTGGACCTTCCATTTCCTCATCTGTAAAATGGAAGTAGTGCAAGTGTTAATTTTGTACAAAGTGAGGTGGCTGACCCCCAGCAGGTGTGCCCTCCATGGGAGCAGGCGCCCACGTGGGGACATGCCTTTCTTCCATCCTGCAGACGCATGCCTGTCCACCCTTAGTCTCTCTCAACTCCAGCAGTTAGATAGAGGGAACTCCAGGGACCCAGCGCAAGTTGGACATTGAAGACAGATGGAGTCTTGGTTTCTGTGTGATGCTGGGTGGGGTACCTCAGCAGAGCTCTGAGCCATGAGTGAGAAGGGGCATGGGAGCTGAGGTTTCTTGGTTGTAGCCGCTTGTCAATGAGGCCACAGCAACTACTGCAGAGAGCACGGGTGTGGCCGTTGTGTGGCACGAAGCACACAGCAAATGCTCCACAAATCTCTGCTTTCCTCTGTCTTCTTATAAGCAAGTTGCTGGTTCCTGCCTCTGGAGGGGGTTCAGTTGAAGTGTATCTTGGATACAAAGAACAGACTTGCTGGGGTCATGGCTATTTCTGAAAAGGCTGCAGACACCCCCAAAGCACCCTTAGTATCCTGCAGAGGTGTCTGCAAGAAGTGTCCAGGGCCACACTTCCCAGGTGTGTGCACTGCCCCCCAGGTGATGGAAACCATCCAAGGATGCCCAGTGCAAACCCAAGAGTGAGGCAGAAGAAATGAACCCACAAACATCCTCACTCCCAGTAAAACTACCACAAAAGCTCTTCCAAATCCACAGCTGCAGCAGCTCACCTCCCCATGCTCCTCCACTGTTCTAGCTTGGTTTCCCATCACCAGAAACTTCCAACCGTGTTAAATTACACAGGGGACGAGCCAGCAAGTGGGCACTGGGATGAACCAGGGAATTTGCCCACGAGATGTCTGACTAAGGTGCCATTTGAGCTTAATAACAACAGCGATCATTCAGAAAATGACCTCTCTGAGTCATTTCTGACTTGGGAATAGAAAGCTGGCATTGGAACCAGTCTTGCAATTTTTATTTTCAACGTTCACATTAGAAAGAAGGATTATTTTTTAAATGGCAGGGAGGTGAGAGGAGGTAGAGAGAAGCCACCTTTGTGTGTGAGATTCTGGTTTCTTTTCATTAAAAGCTAGTTTGGAGAATTTGTTTCTCGTGCAACCCAAGAAGCCTATCTACAGAGGTATCATCTGATGAGAACTGGAAGTGGTGAATGCAGGCTGTTTACATTTTAATTCTGGAATAGTGTTAAGACTCACAGAAGTTGCAAACTCAGTGCAGAGAATTCCCGAGTCTCCTCCCCTAGCTCCCTGACGACACGACATAACGGGTCCTTGTCCTGGAGGAGAACAAGGACAGTGTCAGCATGAGGGACCCCAGGGCAGACGGTGGTCAGATTCACCAGTTTCCATGTGTCCTCATTTTTAAGAGGATGCAGTTCATGGGCTCCATTCTAAACATATTCCTCCAACAGAGAGGTGTTCCAAGTGGAATGTGGCTGTTTCATAGCAATATTCTTCCAGCTCCCCCAGCATAAACAGAAAGTAGCACAACTGATTACAGCAGCTACTGAGTTTCAGTGACTTTGTTTCTTTGTAGCTTTAATAAATGGCACTAAGAATGATGGGACAATCCCATGGAGAAGGCAACGCACTGCAGTATTCTTGCCTGGAGAATATCGTGGACAGAGGAGCCTGGTGAGCTACAGTACATGGGGTCGCAAAGAGTCAGACACGACTGAGTGACTAACACTACTACTGCTATTATTACTAAGAGTGACGGAGGGACAGGCTGATACACTGTTGCTGGGCACAGGGAGGCCCCAGGTGCCTGACTGAAGCGCACACTTCCCCTCCCCTGTCACTCGGGGGACAGAGCAGCCTGGTGGACCTCACAGCCCCCCTGTGTGAGTCCCCTCTCCCCTACTGGCAGGGCCACGGGAACCCTCTAGAAAGGAAATGGCCTGCAGAGCCTCCCCCTACGCCCAGCCCTCCAGCCTCCCCATTTGATTCTGCCACCCTTCCCCTCTTTTAAGGCAAAGAGCTGACTTCTGATTAATAACTCTTATTTCGAGATGAGCTCTTCAAAAACCTCGGTGCTGGTTCTGGAAAACAAGCAGGATCATGCTATTTACAACATGAACATGGCTCTGCACCAGCCTCCCTGTGCCCAGGGGTCTGCATCTGCTCCCCTTCTCCTCCTTCAGGTCTCAGCAGCTTAGGGGGCAGCTCCGGGGTCTCTCTGGGTGCTCAGCTAAAGCAGCGGGCCCCTCCCTGGGTTGCTCTAGCCCTTAAGCCTCTTATCACTTTTCATCATCACAATTAAGTGACTCCTAGCTCTGAAGGATTTCCTGGAGAGTTACTACAGGAAAAGAACTCTGTGTGTTCAGTTCAGTTCAGTTCAGTTCAGTCGCTCAGTCATGTCCGACTTTTTGCGACCCCATGAATTGCAGCATGCCAGGCCTCCCTGTCCATCACCAACTCCCGGAGTTCACCCAAACTCATGTGTGTACCCATGTGCATGTATCTGCAACCTGTGCACAAGTAGGTGTGTATAAATGTGTATATGCATGTGCATATACGTGTCCATACATGGTGTGCATGTCCAGGGTGCTGGGGAAGTCTGAGCTGACCCATTTTGTCATGTAGGCCCATCAAGGGCAAGCAGAACCCATCATATCCCTCCTCTGGGCCATGTTCTAAGTCAGATTCTCCATCTCCTGTTGCAGCTGCTTGAGGTGCAGAATCACAGGTGAGGTGTCCCCGTGTCTGAACCTATGCTCCCATCACTCTCTTCCTGCAGCCCTGAGAAATACCCATACAACTGCCCAGGACTTGTGTGGGGAACTGCCCTCACCTGGGCTACAGCCCCCACTGCAGGGAGGATTCTCCGTCTGCAGCCTCCTGTGAAAGGAGAGCACTAGCCTCGGTGTCACATGGGGCAGACCCTCTCAGGAGCCATGCTATTGAAGCGACATGATTCAATAAGCCCGAGCCTCCTCCTGGGAGCCCCTAACAAGGCTCACAGCCCAGGGAAGGAAGCCCCTGCCACCCCCACAGCTCCCACACAGCATCTTCATTAAAGTCGGAGAGGTGGGTGGCGGGTGGTGGCGGGGAGGCTTGGCAGATGAACCTCAGGGCTCAATCTGATACAAGAAGCAATTTCTAGACGTTTTCTCAGTTGTTGCTCCTGTGGTATTATTCTGGTTTTCTTCCCCAGATGCTGTGAACTTCTGGAAAATGAAGCCTTGCCTGGACCTCGGCCTCCTCCCTGCCCTGGAAGCCCCAGCGGGCTCTTCCCGTGGAGGCAGAGGAGGTCACTGATGGCCATGATGAGCAGGAGCTGATGTGACAGTCCGGGTGATGGCCTGACGCTCTGGTCCAAGGATGAGCCACTCCTGGCAGACAGTGCGCCTGATGCCAGACCAACACGCATGAGCTGAGCTTGGACTGAGATGCCATTTCTGCAGGCCCATCAGATACTCTGCAGCCCGATCAACTGGGGCAACTGGTCTGTCCCACTCCCACCCCAGGGACACAGGGTGATGTCTGCAGACTTCTTGGGTGTCACAACTTGGGGGCTGGAAGCAAGGGATGCTGCCGGATACTCCACTGCATGCAGGACACTCCCCACTCCAGCAGAGGATGGCCCAGCCCCGAGGTCATAGTGTCCAGGTTGAGAAACACTGGCTTTCTTAAGCAAATATTTCTTATTAGGAGTTCTTATAAAAAAGCATTATCATTAAGCTTTCAGAAATATGTATTTTTGAAAATAAAAATATCCTAAAAAATTATTTAGGGTGGTGGGTCAGATAAAAAAATAAGAAAAATGCACAAGTATTTCATGATATTAAAATAAGAATCTGAGGAATTTCCTGGTGGTCCAGTGGTTAGGACTCTGCACATCCACTGCAGGGGACATAGGTTTGATCCTTGGTCAGGGAACTAAGATCCCACAAGCCTCATGGCACAGACAATAAATAAAGGCAGATTCCTGGACACTCAGTGGTTCCCACTGAGTCCAAGTTGGGCCCCAGGAATGAGAAAAAAAATAAGGAATCAGGTTTTTTTTCTCTTTTTTTCATTTGAAGACTCTGAAGCAGGGAAGGATGTAGATTTTGTTTTGTTTCCCCCTTAAAATCACATTGTAATAGATGTCCACAAACCAATTGTGACACAGCTGTGTTTTGCCACCCCTTTTCTCCTCCCCCATAAAAGGTCTGGATTTAATTAATTTATCAGTGTTTTTCTTTGTTCCAGTTCCAGTTCAATTAGTTGGTTAAATGACATAATGGATATGGAGAAAAGTTCTGAGAAGGGTTTAAAGCACTATGCACATATAAAATATCATATTGAAACCTGGGAAACAATTTGTGCCAATTATAATCATGGGCTATTTGCATGGGTAAGTAATGACAGGCGTGTGCATGTACTGCTTTGGTATTTACAAACCCCTCTTGCATGCGCTATTGCATCGAAAGAAAGTGAAGTGTGAGTGAGATGCAGACGCCAGTGCTGCAGAGACAGTCCACCTTGAAATTCAAGCCAAAGAGCACTTCTTTTCTCTTTAATAGGTGGACAGAGTTGAGCTGAGTTGATATCTGCTCCCTTCATGTGAGAAAACCCAAGTGAAATGACTGGTTTGTCTTGGCACACATTCATCAGCAGCTCTGGGTTATTGTAAGCAGTTTTCCCTAAATATTAACCAGTGTTAGTTTTACTTTTATAGAAAAGCAACATTTGCCACTAGTATCCCATACAGGAAATGGGTGCATATCTTTCTTGTAAGGAGGAGAGCTCAGTGCTTACAGGTGACGAAAGCCATGTTGTCTGCACTGATGGTGGGGGAGACGGATGGATGGTACGTCCTAACCTGATGGAGTGCGGAAACGTGAGTGTCCACTCCTGCCCTGGCTGTTCCTGCCAAAGGCGAGTGGCCCTGAGAAGCCCTGAGACCACTGTCCATGGCACTCCCCACAGAACACCTGTGATCAGCCGAGGTGTTTATAAATGAATGCTAGTGAAAATTACGGCTCTCAACTGAGAGGCTGCTGGAGGCAGAAATACTTTACAAAGGGTGTTCTCTATAAGGCCATGGCAGAGAAGGATGGGCAGGGGTGGACTTGTCATGGGCTCTGGGTTAATCTTGGGCTTCCCAGGTGGCACTGGTGATAAAGAACCTGCCTGCCAATGCAGGAAATATAAGAGATGAAGAGATGCTGATTGGATCCCTGGGTTGGGAAGATCCCCTGGAGGAGGGTATGGCAACCCACATCAGTATTCTTGCCTGGAGAATCCCACGGACAGAGGAGCCTGGTGGGCTACAGTCCATGGGGTCCTGAAGAGTCAGACACGACTGAAGTGACTAAACATGTTTGCACTGGATTAACCTTATAGTCCTCAGAGCATTCTCCAGTCCAACCAGGAATTCACCTGAGGACTCAACAGGCTGTGATCTTAGAGTGTTTCCCAAGCTGCCTGAAAGTTTCCAGCGCGAATGAGGAAACTGGGCCCAGGCACCCGAGGTTAGAGAGACGGCTGGAGGGTGGGCAGGTGCATGGACAAAGCCAGCCAGCTTGGGGAAGCTGGAGTCACCCACCCGTAACCTGGGCTGAGGGAAAAGCAGCAAAGTTCAGACAGAAGCCAAATCAGGTTACTTGTTATGCAGCATCTCATTTCAAGGCATCAGTGGTGGGTGGAGCTGGCTAGCCTGACCACAAGACACGCACTCTGAATGCAGCTTGGTGGCCCAGATGGGCTCGTGAGTTGACAGTTCTGTGTGATTCCTTTCCACTTTGCTTAGAGAAGATGCCGTAAAGCTGCAGCCCACCTCAGCAGCAAGTGCCTGACTAATCAGTTGTACAGGATAACCCAACAATAAAAAATTAAAGGGAGAGGTGAGGCCCTGGAGTGGATAACAAGACACACAGGCACCTGGGCGGTCAATTAAAGTTTCCACGGAAGACAGCGGCCAGCATTGAGGTGAAGGGGCAGCTGGGGCTCAGCAGGGAGCGGCTCTGCACACAGGCCCCCCCACCTCACCCCGCCACTGGGGCCTCAGCCTGCCTGACTGGAGGGGGAAAATGAATCAGTTAATAAAAACAAATTACCTTTTACCAAGTTAAATAAAAGCTAATATAAATGAAGCACCGTGCGTATGGCAGATTTACGCTCGCTATAACCATTCCATTCCAGGATGGAAACGTTTTAATGTGATATTAAAAAAGATCAAATTAAACTTTAATGGATGCGACACTTGGTGTCAGAATCAGCACGGCGCCAGGCTGCAACTCCAATGACACCAACTCTCTAGATGTGGGGAGGCGCCTTTGGGGAGGGGGTTTGCCCTGCGCCCCTGCTAGCCTGGCAGTGGGTTGGCTGTCCCTCCTGGGTCTCCCTCCCCTCCCCAGACTGGAAGCACAGTCCCCAGACCCGCCCACCCTCTGCGTGTTGTGGGAGAGGGGAGGTCTAGGAAGGCCCCGCAGGATCATGGCTGGGCTTGACCTGAGCTCATGCGAGCACTAAGGCATCCTGGAGAGCTGACAGTGTTCCAGCGGGAAACGCATCCCTAGTGCTCTGGTCTACTGACCCACGCGGCTCCCTGGGAACACAGTGTCCAATCATCAAATCCGGATCTGGCAGGTCAGGATGTGGCTCACTGATGGTGCAGATAGGGTTCACATCCTGGCCACTCCAAGACCTTGCTGATCCTCCCGTGCTGCGCCCGGGGCTCCCCCTCTGTGAAGTGGGCACGTGCGCATCCTCTCGAGGTCCTTAGAAGGTTGGCGAGGTGGGGCAGGTGTGCGCTACGTGCTCACCACCAGCACACATGGTGATGTGTTGATCTGGAGCTTAGCTTAAGACGCCCTCAGATAACGATGAGAGTGAGACTGACCCCCCACCCCTTCTCATCATTGTCCCTCCGGACTCGTTTCTCCCTTCCTTGATGGGTTTCCTGAGAGAAGCGTTTGAGGCAGTTTTAGAAAATAGTGTGTTATTGTGCTGTTGATGTACCTCCTGGTCTCAGAGGCCATGTCCATCACTCTGCAGCATGAGATGCTGAAGGTACAGGAGGGACTAGGCCGTCCTGGCCCTGTAGGAGCTCGGGGTTCTGCTGAACGTGCTGACACATGGCGTTCCTGGTGGCCCTGGGAACCAGCGACAGTTACTCATACTGAGAGAACTATGTATGAAGAAGAAATCTAGGAGACCTGCTTTGATGGAACAGAAGTCCATTCTGATGGGGATGAACTTGAGACTAACCAGCTTGTTAGTGTTCTTAAAATCAAAGCAGATAGCATGCTGGGGTTCACAGTTGATCCCCAATATGGGGTGCAGGCCCTTCTCTGGTCTGGAAGAGCCTCCTGCATTCCCACCATGATCTCAATTCTATTTGCCCCTCAGAAGTCGTGTCCCCCATTCCTTGTTGGCCTCCAGCACAGATGAAGATCCAGTGCCCATTTGAACATTTAATTATCCCTTTCATTGTCTCACCATAGTTTGGACAAATATAATCTTATCTTAGCAACAAGGATGCAGTGGCAGATGGGCTGGCAACATAGGGTCCAAGGAGTTGCTACAATTTCCATGCAGGGTGACCCCTGGACTCCACGGAATCTGCAGTCCATGTGGGTCTTCAGGGAGGGCCCTGGGAGGGAGCCAGAGAACCCATTCCTGATATGCAGTGTGTCAACTCAAACAGGAAAGGAAGCACCTCAGGCCGTCGGTCACTCTGCAGCTGTCTTAGGAGGACTCCACTGCGTCCACTGGAAATACACAATCTCAGCTAATCAGATGGCTCTTCGGACCGGCCAGCAGAGCAGTAGCCTTCATGGACTGCAGTGTCCTTTTGTGTTAATCCAGGGCCTTTGGGATGTGGCCCTCCCACATCACCAGGTGATGTCCCAGAACCGGAAGCTCAAAGGGAGGTGGGCAGTGGCTAGGTCCGTGGGGTCTGGACCAAGCAGAGACTTTAAAGCTTTTCAACCATTTTGCAAAATGTAAAAGAAAGCCAATCACACATTAAAACAGAGCTCCCGTTTCCTCTTCTTTCAACTCCATTTGTGATTAAGGGCCTGTGCTGTGCCTGATGCTTTGATGGCGCCTCCAGGACAGGAAGCCTCTGTTTGCAGGTGAAGAGTCCAGGCTCAGCGGGGTGCCCGGCCCGTGTCCAGGCCCAAGGCCACACAAGGACCAAGGTCAACTGTGCTGAGGCTCTAGAGGGGCCCTTCCCCTCCCACCCCAGGGGCCTTCTGAGTGCCTCTCGTCACCACTCCTAGAAAACGTCGTATTTACGACCATCTAAACCCTCTTGACCACAATTCTGGGGCTGCTCTAGAAATGATGAATATCTGGGCCACATTCATATGTGTTTTCCTGAGGCAAAATAAATCTATGGCTCTCCATACAGCTCCCTGCCGAGGATCACGTTAGTGCATTACCAGCCAACTTCAGCCCAGGGGTTACTTGGCTCCGATAAGACCTGGTCACTCAGTTAACACCTATGGCCCTTACAGGGACCCATGACAAAGAAAAGATCGGGCATGGTCATGAGGGGGAGGCTAGCCTGCACAGCAGGGAGGGGTGACAGGGGAAAAGAAGGGGACTCGCAGCCTGGAGTTGTCAGATTTTCTTTTCAATGTTTTTAAGAGAAAAGAAAACTGGTTGCATTTCAGGAATGAGATCTGGCTGAAGGGAAGGGAGGCGTGCTGAAGGTGGACACGACAGTGGCCACGTGTGTGCATCGTGGTTACTGACATCACGTTTCCTGAGCATTGGGTTCTTCCCTGTAAGATGCTGCTGCTGCTGCTAAGTCGCTTCAGTCATGTCTGACTCTGTGCGACCCCATAGATGGCAACCTACCAGGCTCCCCCGTCCCTGGGATTCTCTAGGCAAGAACACTGGAGTGGGTTGCATTTCCTTCTCCAATGCACGAAAGTGAAAAGTGAAAGTGAAGTCGCTCAGTCATGTCCGACTCTTAGCAACCCCTTGGACTGCAGCCCACCAGGTTCCTCCATCCATGGGATTCTCCAGGCAAGAGTGCTGGAGTGGGCTGCCATTGCCTTCTCCCTGAAGATGAGGGGGCAGTAAGTACAGCATGGCCTTGGGCTGCAATGAGAGAATGCACAGGAGGTCTGAGGATGTGCATCCCCCAACCCCAGCCTGTGTTCTTGTGGAGCCGACGAAGGAGTGGACGCCACAGCCCCATCCTGGGCCCTGGGCGCTGGCCCCCACTGAGACCCTTGCCCCTTCCCTCCTCATCCTCCCACGTCCTGTGATATCACAGGTTGGGGACCTTGTCCTAGGCAGAGACAACAGGTGGCCAGAGGGGCAGGAAGAGGCCAGGCCTGGGCTGGCTCCAGGAGGACAGTGCTCTGCTCTTCAAGTGGAAGCAAGCTGGTCCTATGGGATGTCCAAAGCTGCCTTGTGAGGGGATGGCGTGGCTCCCCTCTTGGGCTTCACCCTTGGTGGAGGTGGTGGGGGTAGGGGGAGGGGGGAGGGGGGAGGGTCACTTAAACGCTCTAATTGTGGAGAAAAAGAACTCAACTCAACAGATTCTACTTTGAAAAACCCATCCGATTTTGATGGACTGAATTTATAATTTGCCAAAACAGACTAACAAGAAAACCTGAATTACAAAAACCCCAACACTGTCCCCGTGCAGGCAGTGTTCTCTCTCAGGAACGTGAACCCAATGAGTTTACAGGGGGAGGCGAGGACAGACCGGCCTGCTGGCCACAGGCTCCATGTCACCAGCAACCTGCTCCTGAGGGGCTTCTGTGCAGGTGGCTGGACCACCAGAGGAGGACGAGGCGAGTCTGGGAGCTGGCTCCAGCCCTCAGCTAACCTTCGGAAGCAACATGGGCACATTTAAGTGACTATCATGGAATAATTTCTCCCCCTCACCCACTCCATCTCCCTCTGATGACCTACTTTCAGTCTTTCATAAGCCAGCACTTGGAGAACTGGGTCATGACAGGAGGGAGGCTTTGGTGATGCATATTCTCATAGACTCAGCCATTTAATCTCCCTTCTTCTGGGCCTGAGACAAGCCAAGGCTTATTATTCAATCTGCAAACAGGTTACTCAGAGGAGAGAACGGTCACTTTAAATGATCACGGCTCATGTTTCCCTGTATCTGAGGATCCCTCTGTAAAAACTCAAGGTTTTTTCCTTTTTTTTTTTTTTTAGCAGCATAGCATGCAGGATCTTAATTTTCAAACCAGGGACTGAACCCGTAGCCCCCTTCAGTGGAAGCACAGAGTCCTAACCACTGGACCACCAGGAAAGTCCCTCAAGGGGTCTTTAGAGCAGCTCACACATTCAGACACACATGCACACTCAGATCACCACTGTGGGGGCTCTGAAGTGGTGGTCGTGGAGCCTGGGTGTGAGTCAGAGAGGGCATTGGACACTGCAGGCTGGACCACGGACAAGAGACTAGTTCTGATTTCCTGTTTGGAGTCAGTGCCCTCCCTCACCTCCCAGGAAGTCCAGCGAGCTTGATTACCACGTTTGCAATCAGTACAGATGAAAGGTGTTCTTTGTGAAAAGCCAGTGTCCCAGGAGGCAAGCTTCATAGTTCCTGAGAGCAGATAAAGAGAGCTCTTTATCCACAGGCATCTTATCAGCAGCACAGGAATTTCCCAGATATTTACTCTCCAGGATAGCCACAGAAAAAAAGAGTCTCACAGTTCAGCATATCGATGTCTTCAGGGCAGGAAATAGTGCTGAGCGTCCACAGTGACTTAATCTCTGCAGAGTGATTAGCTCTGTTTCTGATTAGGAAGCGCGGAGCTCCTCAACTCCCTGAGTGTAATTCCTCCATCTACACAACGGTCAGCACCTCACTTAATGCAGAAACCTGTTTTATGATTCAATGCAGAAACCTGTTTTATGATTCATGAGCAGATTTGTAAAGAGCTACGAACTGTCTTCAGTAAATGTTGGAGAGTAGCTCATGTGCTGGTCAAAATGAAGCAATGTTTCTTTAGGCCTTTTCTTGGTGGCTGGGGAGGGGTGTGTTTCTGAGTCTACAGTCTCATCCAAGCTAATCTGATTGAGCAGAAGCACTTTTTAAACGAATTCTTCATTTCTGTAAGTGGACAAGAGAACTACAGTACAAGCCATGGAATACGAGGGAGGTTGGAGGGATGGAAGATGCCTTCCAGGCCAGTGGTCCCCAAGGTGGACTTCTGGGCTCTACCTGTGAAAACTGAAGGGGCTCAGGCTCTGGGGCCCCCCAGGCGAGCCTGATGCACACACACACACCAGCAGCAGAGTAGGAAGGTAACACACTTCCTGCTGAATAAACAGTATGTTCTGCCCGACTTGTGTATTCCACCCCATGCACTTAGGACCTGAAAGTGTTAGTTGCTTCAGTCATGTCCAACTCTGTGGCAACACGGACTGTAGCCTGCCAGCCTCCTCTGTCCATGGGATTCTCCAGGCAAGAATACTGGAGAGGGTAGCCATTCCCTTCTCCAGGGGATCTTCCCTACCCAGGGATCAAACCCAGGTCTCTTGCATCTCAGACAGATTCTTTACTGTCTGAGCCACCAGGGAGGAGATACTTGGGACCTACCTCCCCTAAAATAATTTAGGACACACGTTTATACCACTTTTCTCATTCATGCAATCTCTCAAACAGTCCTGCTGTGGATGGCCAACGACAAAGCAACCACAGGGAGAAAGGTGGGGCGGCCACCTGCTGGACCCTGGAGGCCGTTCCTCCATCAGTGACCACGGTGGAATGCTAAGCAGGATGCTTGTCTATCTCAGAGGAAGCCATCACCCCATCTGGCAGATCAGAGTCAGATAATAAATGAGCCCTCCACTCCTTGGATGGGAGTGAAGGGGAGAGGCCAGGTGAGGCCTAGTGTCCACTGTAAACTTCTGCCCCATGCTTTCCCAGGGACCAGCCTCGGGCCTTAAATCACAGTCCTCAAGGCCAAATCCAAACTCACAGAACTCAAGTCACAACCTGTCTACAGCCACACACCACACAGCACACGTTAAGGATAGTTTTTTTTTTTTTTGGCTGCTCTGAGCGGCTTGTGGGAACTTAGTTCCCTGACCAGGGATTGAACCCAGGCCCATGGCAGTGAGACCACTGAGTCCCAACCACTGGACAGCCAGGGAAGTCCCCCAAGGATACAGTTCTTAGTTGTCCTTTTTCTAAGCATCACTTGGAAGGAGCACCTCAGAGGAGAGACATGAGTGTAGCATCTTTCAAATCACTAAATTTCTGGGTTGGAGATCTTTCTGATCAGATTTTCAAACAACTTTAAATGAATAACATTCTACTGAAAAACACATGCAAAGCTATACAGGCTTTCAATAAGGAAATTTCAAATGCTGAATATAGATGCAGCTGATATTTACAAATGATTTCCAAATGATGTTAACCCAGCCATTAGCGAAGTTTACAATTGATTTTAATGAGAACCTTCACCATATGGAAAGATCCCCCCACCCCTTTTTTTCTCTCTCCTTCCTTTTTTACCCCTAAAATATGACGCTCCTCTCCTTAGCATCATGGTACCAGCTGTGAGCAGCGAGTGAGCTGTCTGTCAGCTCTGTGAGTGGTCGTGAGCTGTCTTTCCTCAGACCTGATCTGAGTGGTCCTGATTTCCTCTTTGATGTGGTGGCTGACACTGCCTGAGGCTAGGGGTGTCTAGCAGAGGCCTGTGGAGTCTCTGAAAGTCAGCTCCTCCCGGTTCCACCACCCCATCCAGGTTCCCACCCTCCAGCTTCTGACCTCACTTGGCTCCCAGTCCTGCAAATGACTCCCCAGGCTCTTCATACACCCTTCTCTCCCCACCTGCTGCCTCTCCCCGTTCGGCCCTAGGAGGGAAGGTCCCAATCACTCATCACTCACATCCTCATCCTCCTTCAAGCCCACCTCCTCCAGGAAGCTTTGGCTGATCTCTACTCCCCTCGCCCCACACATAGCAGCTTTCAGTGGTGCCTCCAGCTTCCAGGAGACGAGAGCGGCTTCTCCAGAGCTCAGCCTCCAACTTGGAGCGTTAAGACCAGCACTGGGGCCCATGGGCTGCCTGGGGTTGCAAATGTCTTGTGACATAGAATCCATTTCTGAATTTACTTCCAGTCTCAGGATGACGTCATGTGCCCCCAGACTGAGTCTATTCATATATCGAGGGACCAAATCACTTTTAGTGACACAGGGATGGCTCTGACACTGCTGCATCTTTAAGGGGAAAAGCTGGTGATATGGACCCTTGTGCTGGTGTGCTTCTCCCTGTGAGGCAGTGTTCACAGGAACAGCAGAAGACGCCGAGATACTGACAGCGACGTTTCTTCCCAGCGGTGCAAGAGTGGGTGGTTCTGCGTTATCTTGTTTATACATTTTTTAAAACAGGCTCTTTATTTTAGAATAGTTTGGTTTTTTTAAATGAATTGCTTCTTTTAGTTGCTGGAACCTGGGCCCCCTGCATTGGGAGCTTGGAGTCTTAGCCACTGGGCCACCAGGGAAGTCCCAGAATAGTTTTAAATTTACTGATAAGTTGCAAAGACAGCACAAAGAGCTACGCAGCGTGCAGCCTCTCTTTCCTACTGATAATGTCTCACTGTCACCAGGTACATTTGTCATCATTAACAAACCAATATTGATACATCATTATTGTTAGCTAAAGACCACTGGAGGAGGAAATGGCAACCCACTCCAGTATTCTTGCCTGGGAAATCCCGTGGACAGAGGAGCCTGGTGGGCTACAGTCCATGGGGCCACAAAGAGTCGGACATGACTGAGAGACCGATCCGATACACTTTATTCAGAGTTCCTTAGTTTTTTCCGACTGCGCTTTTCTGCCCAGGATCCCATGTGACAGTCAGTCGTCACTCTCCTAGGCTCCGTTAGTCTGTGACAGTTTCTCAGACTTTCCTTGGTAGTTGGAGGATTACAAGTCAGTTCTGCTTTGTTTTTTCCACTGTACTCCCTTTTTGTGTTTATTCTCCAGATTCTAAGTCCCTGGCTTCAACCATCAGAAATATTGATGAAATCCAATCATGACTAGGAATTTTTCAGTGAATATGTATGGAAATATTGGGAGATTCATAGTTTAGGTTATGGAAGTCTGGGTTATGGAAAACCTTGATGTTCATTAACATGGAACAAACTAGATGACTAAAGTAATTAGTGCTGATATGAGCATCATTTTTTCTTAGGTGCTGATTACCACCCGCTGAATAATTCCAGTGATCACACACATGGGCACTGCCTAACCCAGCTTTATGTCATAGAAATGGTCAGCCTGCCAGATGCCGTCTTATTTTCTCTATCATGGATTTGCACCTGTGGATGTGTGGCCTGGCTACAGTCTGGGAGGCAGAGAGATGGTCTATTGAGAATGTAGGCATGGCTTTGTGGTCCTGATCTCAACTCTTTTGGATAAACACCCAGCAGTGGTGTTGATGGTTACACATTAGTTCCGTCTTTAATTCTGCAGGAATCTCCATATTGTCTTCCTTCCGTAGGGGCTGCACCACCAGTACTGTGTAAATGAGACGGTTTCTCCACATCCTTTCCAACTCTTGTGCTCTTCTGTGGTCACAGCCCTCCTGACAGTTGTGAGCTATCATCTCCCTGGAATTCTGGCCTGTGTTTCCCTGAAGTTACTGACATTGAACTTTTTCATACACGCCTGTTTATCACTTGCACGTTCTCTTCAGAGATACACGTGTTCAAGTGCTTAACCTGTTAGGTTCATTGTTGTTTCTCTGCTGTTGCTGTTTTTGTTTGCTGTTTAATTCTGGAAGTTACGCATGCATTTCCGGCATTAACCCCTAACCTGATACATGGATTGCAGATATTACCTCTCAGGTGTTTTGCAGGACGTACCCTTCATCTCCGAGTGCACCATTGTCTGTTTTTCTAGAGGGGAAGCTTCTCTGAGACATACTGAGCCACCCCCCCACCCCCCCATCACTGTGGGTTTTTTTTCAAACTTCCTCCTGAAAAGGCCAAGTCTTGAGTGCCACCAGCCAACTCTTTGGTTTCCTTGCTTGCTGAAAACCCTTCATCTCCATTTGGATTCCTGGCTTCAAACAAGGACTAAAAATAAACCAAATCTACTTACAAAATAGATGTTCAGTGAGCTAATTTAACAGAGCATTATCTGAAGATGGTTATTATAATCAAGATGGTTGTGCGTTGTTCTACAATCTCATAATTAGATGTGGTACCAAAAGCTACCCTGGCTTTTAGAAAAATTACCTTTGGAGAAAATGTATGTATTTGTTAGTGTCTCTAGTGTGTGTATATTTATTTTGAGTTGTTGCATCTGACTTGAAAAACTATATTTTGCCATACAAACTCACACGGCGTGAGGCTGAGTCACTTAGGAGAACCGAAAAGCCCCTGAACTCTCAAATGGGACAGATTTTCCCTAAAGCTGAGTCCTGAGAAAGCTGGAGGAGTCACAAGCCACTGAGTTGAGTGATTTCTTTATTCTCGCAGTGGCCTGGGGCGTGTACAGCCTCATGTTTGATGGTGGGCTTCGACGGCTTCTATGTATATAGAAACTCCTGGCCGACACAGACTGTGGTTCCGTTATAAAACACCTAAACCCTAACCAACATCGTGGCCCCACCCCTCCACCCCTCATCCCGCTCAGAGTTAGAAGAGCAGCTGCTGCTGCTGCTAAGTTGCTTCAGTCGTGTCCGACTCTGTGCGACCCGAAACAGCAGCCCACCAGGCTCCCCCATCCCTGGGATTCTCCAGGCAAGAACACTGGAGTGGGTTGCCATTTCCTCCTCCAATGCATGAAAGTGAAAAGTGAAAATGAAGTCGTTCAGTCATGTCCGACTCGTAGCGACCCCATGGACAGCAGCCTACCAGGTTCCTCTGTCCATGGGATTTTCCAGGCAAGAGTACTGGATTGGGGTGCCATTGCCTTCTCTGTAGAAGAGCAGACTTGATGGATATTCCTCACCTCAGGGGCCCCAGGGAGCCTTTCTTGAATTGCTGTGAGCACTGCATATGGGGAGTCCACAAAGCCTTTTTCTTTCCCCAAATCTTGCAGGTAGGCTCAGGCTTCTATTCACCCAGGGGGAAAAAGTCTTTGCACCTAGTAGGTGCCATATAAATATTCATTGAATGATTTCTTTGATATGTTTTAGGCTAACTCATCAACTTAGTAAAATGGAGGGTTTATCCTAAAGGGGAAAAGGAAAAATAATGTTGGTAGGATTGAATGCTTCAGCAATTTTTCCTTCCTCACATTTCTTTTACCCAACAAACCCCTGAAAGTCAGCTGCAAATGAGAAGCAGCTCACCAGTGGTGAGAAATGTGAACTGGAGAACCATCACACACAGCCGAGCTGTTTAAACATTTATGTTGCATCCATAATACCTCAAGTTTAAGGCTGAGCTATTACTGTAATTGGATTTTAATAAGGACAGAGAATTGTCTGGAGTTCCGGTTCCTGCTTGCACCATATCTGAAAATAAAATGCGTGAGCTTCTTCACTCTCCATCAAACGTTTCCTAACTCGTAATTCTGGAAAAGACTCGCTTCTATCATAATGTGTCAGCCTCTGTTTACACCCCTCTATAAACTATGTAAATATTTAACACTAATAATAAAGTCACTTGATTTTTTTTTTGCTGCTATTCGCACTCAGAATTCTTACCGGGGAGCAAATGACTCCCAGATTCTGTGTGGTATGAGGTTCATTTATGAAGCTGCAATTGCATGTGCCCAATTCTAACTCTAGATTTGGACACCATGTTTGGACTTCTCATGGACCTGGCCCACTTATACGCATAAAAGTTTCCTCCTCAACTTACCAATAGAGATTGCCCACCTTTAAGAGTAGGGAAGATTTAACAAAGAATGGAAACTAAGGAAGGGCCCTCCGTGTGGACCTGGGTATGCTGTGGGAGAAGCAGCGACAGAGTTCATCCGTGTGCTCGTCAGTGTGATGACCGGGCTTCCACTAAAACACACCAGACCCTGAGTTTCTTGGGAGTGAAGGCATCCTCTCCCAGCGCACTCTCCTACTTTCTTCTTTTCTGCCCACTTTAATTAAAGGCCTATCGCATGCCAGGCAGGATGCCAAGTGTGGGTGACACATAGAAGGACAAAACCAGTGCCACCAACAAGATCACTTCCCCCAGGCCTGGCACCGTCACTGGTGAACACAAGCTGGCTGATGTGTTTCACAGGACCGGCGAGAGCAGGCTCATGATCCGTGGTCCATGTGGCCCCGTGAACAAGACAGGGCCAACTGCACAGCCCAAAGTCGGGACGGGACTCCGTCACCCAGGAGAAGTCCCCTCCCTCGACCTCACTGCTGTTGTTCAGTTGCTAACTCGTGTCTGGCTCTTTGTGACCCCATGGACTGTAGCACACCAGGATTCCTTGTCCTTCACTGTCTCCCAGAGTTTACTCAAACTTATGCCCATTGAGTCGGTGATGTCATCCAAACATCTCATCCTCTATTGCCCCCTTTTCTTCCTGCCCTCAATCTTTCCCAGCATCAGGGTCTTTTCCAATGAGTCAGCCCTTCACATCAGGTGGCCAAAGCATTGGAGCTTCATATCCCCTGGACGTCATATCCCATTTCTATTGATTGGACCCCAAAGCCTGCTCTCCTGGGGTAACCACACACTTCCGGTGGGTGAGGAACATACAGAAGTTCATGGTCGGGAATCCAGGATTCATTCTCACCCCCCTCCCTTCAGCTGGCCAGTAGCAGAAAATCTCGCCGGTTGGCATGCCTGCCTCCCCAGTTCTAGTCTTCATTTGGCTCCTTAGCCACCAGCTCATGGTGAATTCCAGGACACCTGCACCGCATCAAATCTGCCCAACACACCTCCCGTCACAGACCTTCCTTCCAAGACGTGAATAAAAGCAGTGCGAATTGGAAAATAATTTCTAGGAGAAACACAGCCTCCAGCCCTACATCTTAAGCAAAATGTTAAAACGAGAAACAAAGAATGCTGAGCTGTGTAATGGAAGAGAAGCACCTTCCCCACACTCAGAGGGCTTTCAATGGCCTGTTTTTGTTGTTTCATCTTTTTCTCCCCATTAAATCAGACACTTCTTCTAAATCAAGCCCTCGGGGTGGAACCGGGGAAGTGATGAGAAAGCACCGTGTGGATGGGAGGGGGAGCGTGTGTTCCTGCCTCGCTCTGCACCCGGATCAAGGGGTGTCACCACCTACAGCTGTCACAAAAGAACCCCAGAACCAGAACCATGCTTCTGGTACCATTTAGGTCATTAATCAGGCTCCCACGGGCAGAGACACCGGGGCTGTAACAACAGATCATGCCCATGGCCGGTTATTAAATGGAGGGGCAGGAGGCTGGGAGAGTGCTTGCACTGGGGACAACAGGGTCACCCCTCATGCCATGTGGGGTCTCCACCAGCCCAACTCTTGTCTGGGTGAGAAAATGCAGCCAAGCGACACAGCAGGGACTGTGCAGCCAGGACGGAATGGCTCTACCCCTGACTTGCTGTGTGATCTTGGGCAGCCGCCTAACCCCTCTGGGCCTTGTTTCCCCATCTGCAAGGTGAGGGTGAGAACCATGTGCACCTTATGGAACCAGGGATTAGAATTGATGGACAGAGAGTTTGTACCTCACTCTCAAATCATTGTTTATGTAGCGTTACTATCGAAGCTTTTTATCATCAGTGAACTCGGGGTCTCGCATCCTCGGCCTTACTGACACTTGGGGTGGGATGAGTCTGTGCTGAGGGGCTGTCCTGTGCAACTGGAGCATGTTGAGTGCCTCCCTGTACCGAGCTGACACCACAGTGTGTCTTCATATAGAACGGTGAGAACCCCAAATGCCTCCAGACTTTGCCAAACACCCCCGGGGTCAGTCACCCGTAGGGAAACACTGAGTTAAAGAAGGGGAATGCCCAGATGTCACATAAATAACCCAGAGGTAGAAATCCTTTTAAGACGGTGTTTAAGGACCAAGTCAGAGCATTGCTTCAGTAGCAAATGTGTCTCTGCAGAGAGTTGGGGTGAACAGCAGGTCTGAAATCAGATATTGAATGGGGACTCACAGAGTTTCAGACTCAGTCGGTCTCAGGTCAGACGAAGGCAGAAGTACCCTGGACAGAATCGCCAGTCAGCCACAGAGGTCCCCACCAGAACGGGCTCCATTCTTCAGTGCCACCTGGGGCAGTGGGTGCCGTGACCCTGGGGAGAGAGTGCCCTGCAGGGTATCAGGGAGTGATGACGTCTCCATTCCCAGGACAGCAGTAGCCGATCCAAGGTTAGAACACAGGAGAGGCCACCACAGCCCAGGGCGGCAGCTGAGGTGAGTGGGGAGGGGAGTGTGTCCAGCCCCAGTTTCAAACCCCGGGCTCAGGCAGACAGCAGGAGAGGACACACCACAGAGACCTGGCCACACACAAGGGCTCTTGGCTCACCTGTCCAGTCACTTTCTGTCCCTCTGAGGTGAGCCCAAGACACACCGAGTTCAAATGGTAAAACACTTTTCCTTGTGAGAATAAATGCCAATACTCACATGGAATTAAAAAAAAAAAAAAAAACCATGCCCATTTTATCCACACTTATGAGACACGTTAAATAACATGACACAAATAACAAATAAGAATTAGCCAGTTCATTCAGAATGTGGGTCCTTTTACCCTGGATTCAATTACCCTGAGGCCAATCGTTATGCCTGAATTCAAGGTAAAGCCTGACATGTGTCCTTACCATATACGAACTGTGACATGCGACCTATATCCTTCCACAGACTCTAGGAGAGCTGGGGCAGGGGGGTGACCCCCCAACATCTGGAACATCCGGGTTGCACCCAAAAACATCCAACATTCATGCTCCCATCAGTGAGCTTGTCCAAGAAAACAGCACTTTCTCAAGAGATTTTAGGTTCCCTTTTAGTGATATAGTTATCTTATGATCTTTTTTCTGTTCCTCTTTGTCTTTTTTGAGAACAGAGTCCTGTTTATTTGCAGTTAAGTCTGTAGCTGAAGAGCCTGAGATCAGGCTCTCCAGACGCAGAGCTCAAGACGGACGGCCTTCTGTTCACCTGCAGGGAGCATTTTCTCTTCCCCAGAGGGCCCCACCTGGTCGTGGGTGTCCTGCTACCATCCCCAAACCCCAGGACCCCGCAGCCCAGCCTCATGCAGGACAACACCCCCTCCATTCTCACCCATGCTTCAGCAGGGAGCTACCTTCCCAGGGTCTGTCTCACCCACTTCTCCAGGTGCACAAGTTTCCCCTGGGACCCACCAAGCCATGAAAAGAAAATCCATCTGGCCAAATTGCCTCGGACAACAGACATGCTTTCACTGGGCTTTCAACGTTATTCTCAACCAACTACACTTTCTGCTGCACCCACAGCTGTCTTTCTGAGAGCAGAGAACAATCCTCAGCTACTTACTTTTAACATTTTCCTTAACCAAAAGCACTTTTGAACCCTTTGCCACAAACCACAAGAACAACCTTAGTCTCCCGAGAAGCCAGCCCGAGGACAACCTGGGAGAGGGACCACCTGACTCCCCAGAAAGTGCTCAGAATTGAGAAATGGGTGCTTCCAGGTCAGACTCAAGAAAAAAGACAAAGCACACCACCAGGCCACTCGGACAGGAAAGCCACCTCACGGCGAGAGTATCTGGAAGCTCACGTTGAGATGCTGAGTCTCACTTGTGTCAGAGCAGAATCGAATCACTGTCCGGGCTGGCTTCTCAGGTTAGAGAGTCCACGTCAGGTCCCCTTTTTCTGGTTCCCACGTGACTGTCTCACCACTCACCCCCTCCTTCATCAGCACAAGTTTGGCCAAGAAAGAGGAATCATGTCGCCATGGCCCGGGAAATGTGAGCCCACCCTCCATCTCACCGGGTCCACCCGGCTCACACCTTCCCGGGAAGACTGCAGAGGAGCCGGGGAGTAGAGACAGGTTCTCGTAGGTGAGACAGGCATGTGAGGACACGCGTGTGCATGAGCAGCGGGATCACTTACCTAGGAGGAGAGAAGAGGAAAGGTCATTAGCTGAGCCCAGAGCCTCCCCAGCACACATGGCACTGGTGTGCAAGCTGGACCCTAGTTACC
Source organism: Bubalus kerabau (assembly GCF_029407905.1). NCBI lineage: Eukaryota > Metazoa > Chordata > Mammalia > Artiodactyla > Bovidae > Bubalus > Bubalus kerabau. Next base: position 56,014,064 of record NC_073636.1, read on the forward strand.
AGAACCAGCACCCCAGCAGCCTCTGCACTCTGCATGGCACGGCATGCTTTCACAACCTGCTCCTCTATGTGCTCTAGGCCTCATGACAGCTGTCGGGCGGTGAGGGTGGGAGACACAGGCTCAAAGGTGTTGAGATTCAGTCACTGAGGGGGGCTCCTGACCTTTCAGCCAGTCCTCTCTCCAATAACACCTCCATCAACAAATTATTCCTAAGGGGACGCTCAGTGACTGGACAGGTATGCAGGTAAGTATAAATAATCAGCGGCATTTCCTAAGGATGTTGTCATTTCATCTCTCTAGGCACTGTTTTCCATCAGTTGTAAGTGTTCTTGTGCTTGTGTGTGCTTGTGCTAAGCTGTTCCGTTGTGTCCAACTCTGCAATGCTATGGACTGCAGCCTGCCTGGCTCCTTTGTCCATGGGATTCTCCAGGCAAGAATACTGGAGTGGGTTGGCGTTCCCTTCTCCAGGGGATCTTCCCAATCTAGGGATTGAACCTGTGTCTCTTATGTCTCAATGCCAACGTGCATCGGCAGGCTCGTCCTTTACTACCAGCATCACCTGGGAAGCCCATTCTTGTGCACGGAAGGCAGATACGGTAATGTGTCATCTGTTTGACCTTAAGCCGCAGGCTAAGGGAACCACCAAGGACGTCGATACAGTGAAGCCTGAAGAATCAGATGTGGGGAAGTAGTATGGATGAAGACTCAGGCTGTGGGCCCACCTCCCTAACCCTGGTTCTGTACAAGCAGGCCCAGCTGGCCAGGCTTGGGAGAGGACACTGACCCAACCTTCCCCAGGAGAAGGAGGCTCCTTCTCTCCCACCACCAGGAGCACAATCAGGGCCCAAGCGCCATGGGTATGTGAGTAACAGCCTCCTGGAGACACACTCAGTGCCTGCTGTAAGAAGAAGTACACGCTGCAGAACCTTAGGCATAGTGGGTCTGCCTTCCCGTCTCCAAGGCAAGAGAGTCCATGTGGTCATCCACACGGCCTGTGTCGGGGACCTCGACCCACCGACTCAGCACCCAGGCTGGTTCAGGATTCGGGGCCATGAAGCTGCTGGTCACGTGCCTAATGGGCCCATGGTATTGAGACAGGACTTGTAAGGATGAACTACGAACACTGATAGAAATGCCTCTGCTTGACATCACAGAAACACCACCACGCAGCCCTTCTCCTCATCATAATGTCGCTTTATGGCCCTTGAGCCCCCAGGGCCTTGCAGGCCTTCCTCTCCACGTCTCCAGGGGGAAGAACACGCGACAGAATGTGGTCACTTCTCTCGGTGTTTCTCGCTATCACTAGTGGACATGGTCACGGAAGTCCCTTTGGGGCGGCTTTGTCATGGCCTGAGATGAAGCCCAGGGAGGTGGACGCTGAGCTGACGGGGAGCCGGGCGTTCACTTCTCCCCACTCGACAAGGCGGAACTTTACCCAGCAAGTGCCATGAGTGGCCTTTACTCCCAAACAAGCTTCTAGTTCAGAGAAGCAAGTGTGAGTAACGACTTCATGATTTGTAATCATTGTGAAAGGGGCCTCCTTTGTGCTCCTCCTTTCCGATTATGACTATATCTCTTATTATAAATTTAATTTCCATTTCTGAGCACAGCTGATAATACCCTCACTATTTGACAAGCACAACAGGGATGTGAATGGATTACACACCCCTCCTCCCCATGACAAAGCCAGAGGAGGCCCCGCCCAGCTGGGCGACCCTCTCCTCTCTAAGGACACACCGGAGGTTCCTGAGAGGAGAGTGACTGACCTCCCAGGGATGACCATCGTCATGGCAACAAGAATGCTCATAAACTTAATAATAATAGTTATAATGGCCCAGGTGACAACTCAGTGACCCTGGAGCTCGGCTTGGCTCTGTCCTATGGGAGCTGTACAGAACTCCCTGTGGAGAGCCCCCACCACCCGTGGAGCAGACAGAATCATCACCCACGATCGGGGCCTGGGGGTTGAGCACACATGAGGTTCAAAGGTCCCAGGGGTGGGGTGGGGCAGGGCTAATCATGGGCATCTGACCTGGGGCCTGGATGGGTTCACGCAGCCCCTGCCCATGAGGTCCATCTCTGCCTCCAGATGTCCCTCAACACCGCTTTCCTGGGGACAGGAGAGGGAGGGGATTTAAGCATGAGGCCCGGGGCCCTGTGCACAGAGGAGGAGGGCACCCTGCCAGGATGCTGGTGGCTGCAGGCCAAGACTGAATTCTGGTTCTGCCACCTCTCGGCTGGGTGACCTCAGGGACCTCAGATACAATGACAACAGCTTGGCTTCTTGAGCCAAGTTCAGGGTTTTTCCCAAGGGACCAGGGTGTCCATAGGATGTCACTGCCTATAACTCCTTTCCCATGTGTCGTGACTGCTAGGCTGCCCCTAGCCATGCTGGGCAAGCCTGGAGACTTGGTCCCCATGCCACAGCCCCCATACCCATGTGTGGTGACTGCAGTCCTGGGCTCAGTGCCCACAGCTTCTGTCCACACCTCAGCGGGGGTGTCCTCAGGAGGAGTCAGCTCCCCAGAGCCTGAACTCCAGGTGAGTCTCCTTTATGGAAGAGAGCTGGGGTAGTCAGGATCTAGTTAAAAACTGAGTCTGGTTTTGGGGAGGTCCTCTGGCAACTGTCCAATTATATTAAGAGTGGTTTTAAAAATTCAGTGGTTATAAGATTGAATCACAATTTTATGTATTTTTTTGGCCGCATGGCCTGCGGGATCTTAGTTCCCCCACCAGGGATTGAACTCTCGCCGCTGGCAGTGAAAGACAGACTTGCCACTGGACCACCAGAGAATTCCCTAGATTGAATTATTTTCAAAGAGATAATTAGAAGCCTGAACCATACTGTCACCTGAGTTTGCTTACCATTAATGATTAAAATGTCAATAAATTTACAAAGTGGGGAGAGTTTGAGTGTATATTTTCGGTCATCTAGGCCAGCTCATTCTTAAGGTCCTCCTTCAGCTAACTGTGAAACCAGCTTGCTGACATCAGATGACTGCTAACTTATATGCCTTATTCATGTCATCCACTTTTCCCTCCCACGGCTGCTGCCTGACTTTGCCTTTTAACAACCCCTGGAACAGATTCTGCTTTCTCAGAGATTCCTGGAACAATTCCTGTGACACCATGCAGAGGGAGAGCTAAAATTCTGATGTGTGTAAGTTGCTTCTGTCGTGTCCAACTCTTTGCAACCCCATGGACTGTAGCCTGCTAGGCTCCTCTGTCCATGGGATTCTTTAGGCAAGAATATTGAAATGAGTAGCCATTTCCTCCACCAGGGGATCTTCCTGACCCAGGGATCAAACCCACGGGCTTTTGATCAACCCTTCCTAAATTGCAGGCAGATTCTTTACCATTTGAGCCATAACTGGGGAAACCCATAACTTCAATAAAGAACTGCAAATTAAATTCTAGAAAAATCAATGAATGTAAATAAGGAGGAAAAGAGAAATCATAAAGGGACATGAAATTAAAACCACAAACATCAAGCTATAGATTCAATTTCAAACCCATCAGTCATGAAACCAAAAGGGAGCAAACACTCCAAGCTCAAGACAGAAGTTGTCATTAATTCAGTTCAGTCACTCAGTTGTGTCTGACTCTTTGTGATCACATGGATTGTAGCACGTCAGGCTTCCCTGTTCATCACCAACTCCCAGAGCTTGCTCATACTCATGTCCATCAAGTTGTTGATGCCATCCAACCATTTCATCCTCTGTTGTCCCTTTCTCCTGCCTTCAATCTTTCCCAGCAACAGGGTCTTTTCTAAAGAGTCAGTTCTTCGCATCAGGTGGCCAAAGTATTGGAGTTTCAGCATCAGTCCTTCCAATAAATATTCAGGACTGATTTCCTTCAGGATGGACTGGTTTGATCTCCTTGCAGTCCAAGGGACTCTCAAGAGTCTTCTCCAACACCACAGTTCAAAAGCATCAATTCTTCAGTGTTCAGCTTTCTTTATGGTCCAACTCTCTCATACATGACTACTGGAAAAACTATAGCTTTGACTAGATGGACCTTTGTCAGTAAAGTAATATCTCTGCTTTTTAATATGCTGTCTAGGTTTGTCATAGCTTTTCTTCCAAGGAGCAAGTGTCATGGCACAGTCACCATCTGCAGTGATTTGGAAGCCCAAGAAAATAAAGCTTGTCACTGTTTTCATTGTTTCCCCATCTATTTGGCATGAAATGATGGGACTGGATGTCATGATCTTCATTTTTTGAATGTTGAGTTTTAAGCCAGGTTTTTCACTCTACTCTTTTACTTTCACCAAGAAGCTCTTTATTTCCTCTTCGCTTTCTGCCATAAGTGTGGTATCATCTGCATATTTCAAGTTACTGATATTTCTTCCTGCAGTCTTGATTCCAGCTGTGCTTCATCCAGCCTGGCATGTCATATGATGTATTCTGCATATAAGTTAAATAAACAGGGTGACAATATACAGCCTTGACATACTCCTTTCCCAATTTGGAACCAGTCCATTAGTCCATGTCCAGTTCTAACTGTTGCTTCTTGACCTGCATACAGATTTTTCAGGAGGCAGGTAAGCTGGTCTGGTATTCCCATCTCTTGAAGAATTTTCCACAATTTGTTGTGATCCACACAGTTAAAGGCTTTAGTGTAGTCAAGGAAGCAGAAGTAGATGTTTTTCTGGAATTCTCTTGCTTTTTCTATAATCCAACGGATGTTGACAATTTGATCTCTTATTCTTCTGCCTTTTCTAAATCCAGCTTGAACATCTGGAAGTTCTTGGTTCATGTACTATTGAAGTTGTCATAAAAGAGAAAAAATCAAGATCATTTCCAAAGCACGCTATCCCCAGGAGCTTCCCGTTACAGACAGAGCTGGGTGCAAAGTGTAGATGGGAAGAAGCACCAGGCTGCAGTGAGTGTGCCTGGCGGGGGCCGCTCCATCAGCATCACGGAGCAGGGCTGTCCATGCCAAGACATCAGTGTCATGGAGCAGGGCTGTCCACATCAACAGCAGACGCACCCGTGTTCACAGCGGCTCCCTTCACAGCTGCCCCAGACTGGCTGCAGCCTTTCTACTGGTAAAAGGCGAAGCCTACGCTAGACCCCAAATCCCAAACAGGGGGCATGACCAGTGGACTCACTGCGGGCCAAGTATGATGAAAAAACCGAAACAGCGATTGCCTCTGGACCCGGTGGGGGGAGGGGTGAGAAAATTTCTGGAAAACGATGCTCTAGACCAACCTCCAGGCTCTAATGCGTGATGATCCGAGGTGGAGCTGATATAATAGTAATAGAAACAAAGTGCATGATCAGTGTAATGTATACTTTATCTCCATCCCTCCCCACTGGGGTCTGTAGCAAAGTTGTCTTCCAGGAAACCGGCCCCTGGTGCCGAAAAGGTTGGTGGGGACTATGGTTTAGACCTTGACAGGACTTTGGGTTACTCGGGCAAACACATTCTTCAAAGTTAAACAGTATGCATTTTTCTCTCTGTGAAAGCTTGCCTCGACATGTAAACAAACATGAGCTTTATTTTGTGAGATGCCTGCTGAAGAGTTTTGGGGGGACGTACACTGATTTCACTGTGAAATCCATCAGAAGCAAGATGGGTGTACGGATGGAAAGGGGATGGGGCTGAGATGAAGCTAACCGGCAGCCTGTGAAGTGTGAGGTTTACACGGTTGTTCTGTGCAGGATTTTCGTGGTGGGTACACTTCTGTCAACTGTTGAGTTCACTCACCTTTTCTGCAAGTTGGAAATGCTTCATAAATACTGGAGGGAAACCCTGGAGTTGCTTCCCCTAAGCAGCAGGTGCCTGGCATGTTCTCTTCTCTCTGTCTCCTGCTCACAGCCCCTGGCGCCCTGCCCACCCCTCGAGCCTTCCTTCACTCCACCTGGCTGTCCGTCTCCTGGACCCAGGTCCCCTCAGCCTCCCCATACCTAGGGGATCCCTGACCATTCGAGCCCTCCAGTGCTGTGTTATCAGGGGCCACTGGTGGCCTCCCTGGACAAGGCTTGGTCTCCTCTGTCCGTGGCTCTAGACTCCCTGGCACTTTGGTCCCACGCTTCCTGCTGTGTTTTGTAATTAGTGGTGTTCTGTGTCTCCGGGGCCTGGGGCTGTGTTTCTCCACGCCTGACACATAAAAGGTGTGCAACCATCAGTTTTGAATAAAACAAATGAATGTATCACCCTCTCTCTCTAAATCTCACTTCTACATGACTGGTGTTGGGGTGTACAGGATCATGTGTTAATTTATTAAAACAGCAGGTATACCCTCTCCGTGGGTCTCCCCACCCTGGGCCCCCACGCCTCACTTTATAAACTCAGCCATTCAAGGTGTATTCCCTGGGCAGCCCCCTTCCTGCCTCAGCTTCCCTGGTGTAGACACTCCATCTGCAGACAGACCACGTCCAGAGAACGTGGATTAAGTGAATAAATGTCAATCCTATATTTGTGGTTAATCATGCTAACCTAACAGCCTAGAGGGCTCCACCTTCTAAAGAAATGAAGCCGGAGATCAGATAAAGAATTCCATCAAGTAGGGAATAACGCCAGTTTTCAATAAATTCCTTCTCTCCTATGCTTTGTTCCCCCAAATTGATGGCTTTGACTAGATGTCTCTTAGAAAAATTCTTAACTGCTATGTAATAAAATCTATTAGGGAATAATTCCAGTTCCCCCACATATAGATTTTTGTAGATACAGAATGTTTTAGGAGAATTATTCTCTCACACATATTTTATTAAAAAGCCTAGCACTAACCATCCCTCTTCTTAAAGCAAAATTACTACCTGCAAGGGAGTAGCTGTTTTTGAAAGAAAGGAAGGGAAAAAAGCCCTTCCAACTGTGTCTTTTTGTATCTCATTATAAGTTGTTTGTTAAGTACTGAAAGGATAATGGGTAACAATGCATTTGTTAAATGACAAAACTTCAAATATGAAGATTCATTTACTGTTCCTTTCATAGCAGTGTGTGATTTTCTAAGTCTATTCAAGGTTTATAGATTTTATGATTTGCACACAGAATGTGAGGGCAGAGAGGGAAATTTTGCTATCAAGTTTAGAAAAAATAGCAAAGATGAAGGCGGAATTGTACACAAAACTTCTCTAAACTTTCGGGATGAACAGAAGCTGTGATTTCTAAAATGATCAGACGGTAGGGGCATGCGGCCCCTGGGACTCATGGGGACTATGCACGATGTGCAAGGACCAGTCCAGACACCACTCTCGTCAACCGGCTCCGGGATCGAGTTACCAGTAAGGAGCTACAATCTGACGGCCATTTTCCTCCCTCACCATGTCTCATCCGGGCAGTTTAGCTGTGAACTGTCTTGGCAACACACACCTAGAGTCTCGTTTTCTTGGCATTCCTGAAGTGTCATTGGTAAGTGACCCGACATCAGACGCACCCTGGACACTGAGAGGTCACGGAGAGTGAAGGGGGATGCCAGTCAGGCAGGGGAGCGTCACCTGAGCGCAGGTCACACTGAGATCAGAGCCCACGCACCTGTACAGGTGCGTGTGCTCGCTCAGCATTAGCTCCCATGCAGGATGTGATAGGAGATGAAATGCAGGGCAAGCTTAGGAGAATACGCTACGGTGACCTATTAAAGGAAAACCCTAGGAATCCTTGTTATTGTTCAGAACTGCTACAATTACAAAATGGTAGCATCTTTTAGCAGACAAATAGCACTTGGCTCTAACAGG